>NC_092095.1:77598615-77653615 GCF_045679555.1 Salvelinus alpinus
AGTTCTGGTGCTCCTCAGACAGTTTATCAGAACTCATTACAGTTAGAAGTTCTGGTTCCTCTCAGACAGTTTATCAGAACTCATTACAGTTAGAAGTTCTGGTGCTCCTCAGACAGTTTATCAGAACTCATTACAGTTAGAAGTTCTGGTTCCTCTCAGACAGTTTATCAGAACTCATTACAGTTAGAAGTTCTGGTTCCTCTCAGACAGTTTATCAGAACTCATTACAGTTAGAAGTTCTGGTGCCTCTCAGACAGTTTATCAGAACTCATTACAGTTAGAAGTTCTGGTGCCTCTCAGACAGTTTATCAGAACTCATTACAGTTAGAAGTTCTGGTTCCTCTCAGACAGTTTATCAGAACTCATTACAGTTAGAAGTTCTGGTGCCTCTCAGACAGTTTATCAGAACTCATTACAGTTAGAAGTTCTGGTGCTCCTCAGACAGTTTATCAGAACTCATTACAGTTAGAAGTTCTGGTGCCTCTCAGACAGATTATCAGAACTCATTACAGTTAGAAGTTCTGGTGCCTCTCAGACAGTTTATCAGAACTCATTACAGTTAGAAGTTCTGGTGCCTCTCAGACAGTTTATCAGAACTCATTACAGTTAGAAGTTCTGGTGCCGCTCAGACAGTTTATCAGAACTCATTACAGTTAGAAGTTCTGGTGCCCCTCGGACAGTTTATCAGAACTCATTACAGTTAGAAGTTCTGGTGCCTCTCAGACAGTTTATCAGAACTCATTACAGTTAAAAGTTCTGGTGCCGCTCAGACAGTTTATCAGAACTCATTACAGTTAGAAGTTCTGGTGTCCCTCAGACAGTTTATCAGAACTCATTACAGTTAGAAGTTCTGGTGCTCCTCAGACAGTTTATCAGAACTCATTACAGTTAGAAGTTCTGGTGTCCCTCAGACAGTTTATCAGAACTCATTACAGTTAGAAGTTCTGGTGCCCCTCAGAGAGTTTATCAGAACTCATTACAGTTAGAAGTTCTGGTGCCTCTCAGACAGTTTATCAGAACTCATTACAGTTAGAAGTTCTGGTTCCCCTCAGACAGTTTATCAGAACTCATTACAGTTAGAAGTTCTGGTGCCCCTCAGACAGTTTATCAGAACTCATTACAGTTAGAAGTTCTGGTGCCGCTCAGACAGTTTATCAGAACTCATTACAGTTAGAAGTTCTGGTGCCTCTCAGACAGTTTATCAGAACTCATTACAGTTAGAAGTTCTGGTGCCCCTCAGACAGTTTATCAGAACTCATTACAGTTAGAAGTTCTGGTGCCGCTCAGACAGTTTATCAGAACTCATTACAGTTAGAAGTTCTGGTGCCTCTCAGACAGTTTATCAGAACTCATTACAGTTAGAAGTTCTGGTGTCCCTCAGACAGTTTATCAGAACTCATTACAGTTAGAAGTTCTGGTGTCCCTCAGACAGTTTATCAGAACTCATTACAGTTAGAAGTTCTGGTGCCTCTCAGACAGTTTATCAGAACTCATTACAGTTAGAAGTTCTGGTGCCTCTCAGACAGTTTATCAGAACTCATTACAGTTAGAAGTTCTGGTGCCCCTCGGACAGTTTATCAGAACTCATTACAGTTAGAAGTTCTGGTGTCCCTCAGACAGTTTATCAGAACTCATTACAGTTAGAAGTTCTGGTTCCTCTCAGACAGTTTATCAGAACTCATTACAGTTAGAAGTTCTGGTGCCTCTCAGACAGTTTATCAGAACTCATTACAGTTAGAAGTTCTGGTTCCTCTCAGACAGTTTATCAGAACTCATTACAGTTAGAAGTTCTGGTTCCTCTCAGACAGTTTATCAGAACTCATTACAGTTAGAAGTTCTGGTGCCTCTCAGACAGTTTATCAGAACTCATTACAGTTAGAAGTTCTGGTGCCTCTCAGACAGTTTATCAGAACTCATTACAGTTAGAAGTTCTGGTTCCTCTCAGACAGTTTATCAGAACTCATTACAGTTAGAAGTTCTGGTGCCTCTCAGACAGTTTATCAGAACTCATTACAGTTAGAAGTTCTGGTACTCCTCAGACAGTTTATCAGAACTCATTACAGTTAGAAGTTCTGGTGCCTCTCAGACAGTTTATCAGTACTCATTACAGTTAGAAGTTCTGGTGCCTCTCAGACAGTTTATCAGAACTCATTACAGTTAGAAGTTCTGGTGCCTCTCAGACAGTTTATCAGAACTCATTACAGTTAGAAGTTCTGGTGCCTCTCAGACAGTTTATCAGAACTCATTACAGTTAGAAGTTCTGGTGCCTCTCAGACAGTTTATCAGAACTCATTACAGTTAAAAGTTCTGGTGCCGCTCAGACAGTTTATCAGAACTCATTACAGTTAGAAGTTCTGGTGTCCCTCAGACAGTTTATCAGAACTCATTACAGTTAGAAGTTCTGGTGCTCCTCAGACAGTTTATCAGAACTCATTACAGTTAGAAGTTCTGGTGTCCCTCAGACAGTTTATCAGAACTCATTACAGTTAGAAGTTCTGGTGCCCCTCAGAGAGTTTATCAGAACTCATTACAGTTAGAAGTTCTGGTGCCTCTCAGACAGTTTATCAGAACTCATTACAGTTAGAAGTTCTGGTTCCCCTCAGACAGTTTATCAGAACTCATTACAGTTAGAAGTTCTGGTGCCCCTCAGACAGTTTATCAGAACTCATTACAGTTAGAAGTTCTGGTGCCGCTCAGACAGTTTATCAGAACTCATTACAGTTAGAAGTTCTGGTGCCTCTCAGACAGTTTATCAGAACTCATTACAGTTAGAAGTTCTGGTGCCCCTCAGACAGTTTATCAGAACTCATTACAGTTAGAAGTTCTGGTGCCGCTCAGACAGTTTATCAGAACTCATTACAGTTAGAAGTTCTGGTGCCTCTCAGACAGTTTATCAGAACTCATTACAGTTAGAAGTTCTGGTGCCCCTCGGACAGTTTATCAGAACTCATTACAGTTAGAAGTTCTGGTGTCCCTCAGACAGTTTATCAGAACTCATTACAGTTAGAAGTTCTGGTTCCTCTCAGACAGTTTATCAGAACTCATTACAGTTAGAAGTTCTGGTGCCTCTCAGACAGTTTATCAGAACTCATTACAGTTAGAAGTTCTGGTTCCTCTCAGACAGTTTATCAGAACTCATTACAGTTAGAAGTTCTGGTGCCTCTCAGACAGTTTATCAGAACTCATTACAGTTAGAAGTTCTGGTTCCTCTCGGACAGTTTATCAGAACTCATTACAGTTAGAAGTTCTGGTGCCTCTCGGACAGTTTATCAGAACCCATTACAGTTAGAAGTTCTGGTTCCCCTCAGACAGTTTATCAGAACTCATTACAGTTAGAAGTTCTGGTGCCTCTCAGACAGTTTATCAGAACTCATTACAGTTAGAAGTTCTGGTGCCCCTCAGAGAGTTTATCAGAACTCATTACAGTTAGAAGTTCTGGTGTCCCTCAGACAGTTTATCAGAACTCATTACAGTTAGAAGTTCTGGTGCCCCTCAGAGAGTTTATCAGAACTCATTACAGTTAGAAGTTCTGGTGCCTCTCAGACAGTTTATCAGAACTCATTACAGTTAGAAGTTCTGGTTCCCCTCAGACAGTTTATCAGAACTCATTACAGTTAGAAGTTCTGGTGCCCCTCAGACAGTTTATCAGAACTCATTACAGTTAGAAGTTCTGGTGCCGCTCAGACAGTTTATCAGAACTCATTACAGTTAGAAGTTCTGGTGCCTCTCAGACAGTTTATCAGAACTCATTACAGTTAGAAGTTCTGGTTCCCCTCAGACAGTTTATCAGAACTCATTACAGTTAGAAGTTCTGGTGCCCCTCAGACAGTTTATCAGATCTCATTACAGTTAGAAGTTCTGGTGCCGCTCAGACAGTTTATCAGAACTCATTACAGTTAGAAGTTCTGGTGCCTCTCAGACAGTTTATCAGAACTCATTACAGTTAGAAGTTCTGGTGCCCCTCAGACAGTTTATCAGAACTCATTACAGTTAGAAGTTCTGGTGCCGCTCAGACAGTTTATCAAAACTCATTACAGTTAGAAGTTCTGGTGCCTCTCAGACAGTTTATCAGAACTCATTACAGTTAGAAGTTCTGGTGTCCCTCAGACAGTTTATCAGAACTCATTACAGTTAGAAGTTCTGGTGTCCCTCAGACAGTTTATCAGAACTCATTACAGTTAGAAGTTCTGGTGCCTCTCAGACAGTTTATCAGAACTCATTACAGTTAGAAGTTCTGGTGCCTCTCAGACAGTTTATCAGAACTCATTACAGTTAGAAGTTCTGGTGCCCCTCGGACAGTTTATCAGAACTCATTACAGTTAGAAGTTCTGGTGTCCCTCAGACAGTTTATCAGAACTCATTACAGTTAGAAGTTCTGGTTCCTCTCGGACAGTTTATCAGAACTCATTACAGTTAGAAGTTCTGGTGCCTCTCGGACAGTTTATCAGAACCCATTACAGTTAGAAGTTCTGGTTCCCCTCAGACAGTTTATCAGAACTCATTACAGTTAGAAGTTCTGGTGCCTCTCAGACAGTTTATCAGAACTCATTACAGTTAGAAGTTCTGGTGCCTCTCAGACAGTTTATCAGAACTCATTACAGTTAGAAGTTCTGGTGCCTCTCAGACAGTTTATCAGAACTCATTACAGTTAGAAGTTCTGGTGCTCCTCAGACAGTTTATCAGAACTCATTACAGTTAGAAGTTCTGGTTCCCCTCAGACAGTTTATCAGAACTCATTACAGTTAGAAGTTCTGGTGCTCCTCAGACAGTTTATCAGAACTCATTACAGTTAGAAGTTCTGGTGCCCCTCAAACAGTTTATCAGAACTCATTACAGTTAGAAGTTCTGGTTCCCCTCAGACAGTTTATCAGAACTCATTACAGTTAGAAGTTCTGGTGCTCCTCAGACAGTTTATCAGAACTCATTACAGTTAGAAGTTCTGGTGCCCCT
Organism: Salvelinus alpinus; assembly: GCF_045679555.1. Taxonomy (NCBI): domain Eukaryota; kingdom Metazoa; phylum Chordata; class Actinopteri; order Salmoniformes; family Salmonidae; genus Salvelinus; species Salvelinus alpinus. Next base: position 77,603,566 of record NC_092095.1, read on the forward strand.
CAAACAGTTTATCAGAACTCATTACAGTTAGAAGTTCTGGTTCCTCTCGGACAGTTTATCAGAACTCATTACAGTTAGAAGTTCTGGTGCCTCTCGGACAGTTTATCAGAACCCATTACAGTTAGAAGTTCTGGTTCCCCTCAGACAGTTTATCAGAACTCATTACAGTTAGAAGTTCTGGTGCCTCTCAGACAGTTTATCAGAACTCATTACAGTTAGAAGTTCTGGTGCCCCTCAGAGAGTTTATCAGAACTCATTACAGTTAGAAGTTCTGGTGTCCCTCAGACAGTTTATCAGAACTCATTACAGTTAGAAGTTCTGGTGCCCCTCAGAGAGTTTATCAGAACTCATTACAGTTAGAAGTTCTGGTGCCTCTCAGACAGTTTATCAGAACTCATTACAGTTAGAAGTTCTGGTTCCCCTCAGACAGTTTATCAGAACTCATTACAGTTAGAAGTTCTGGTGCCCCTCAGACAGTTTATCAGAACTCATTACAGTTAGAAGTTCTGGTGCCGCTCAGACAGTTTATCAGAACTCATTACAGTTAGAAGTTCTGGTGCCTCTCAGACAGTTTATCAGAACTCATTACAGTTAGAAGTTCTGGTTCCCCTCAGACAGTTTATCAGAACTCATTACAGTTAGAAGTTCTGGTGCCCCTCAGACAGTTTATCAGAACTCATTACAGTTAGAAGTTCTGGTGCCGCTCAGACAGTTTATCAGAACTCATTACAGTTAGAAGTTCTGGTGCCTCTCAGACAGTTTATCAGAACTCATTACAGTTAGAAGTTCTGGTGCCCCTCAGACAGTTTATCAGAACTCATTACAGTTAGAAGTTCTGGTGCCGCTCAGACAGTTTATCAAAACTCATTACAGTTAGAAGTTCTGGTGCCTCTCAGACAGTTTATCAGAACTCATTACAGTTAGAAGTTCTGGTGTCCCTCAGACAGTTTATCAGAACTCATTACAGTTAGAAGTTCTGGTGTCCCTCAGACAGTTTATCAGAACTCATTACAGTTAGAAGTTCTGGTGCCTCTCAGACAGTTTATCAGAACTCATTACAGTTAAAAGTTCTGGTGCCTCTCAGACAGTTTATCAGAACTCATTACAGTTAGAAGTTCTGGTGCCCCTCGGACAGTTTATCAGAACTCATTACAGTTAGAAGTTCTGGTGTCCCTCAGACAGTTTATCAGAACTCATTACAGTTAGAAGTTCTGGTTCCTCTCGGACAGTTTATCAGAACTCATTACAGTTAGAAGTTCTGGTGCCTCTCGGACAGTTTATCAGAACCCATTACAGTTAGAAGTTCTGGTTCCCCTCAGACAGTTTATCAGAACTCATTACAGTTAGAAGTTCTGGTGCCTCTCAGACAGTTTATCAGAACTCATTACAGTTAGAAGTTCTGGTGCCTCTCAGACAGTTTATCAGAACTCATTACAGTTAGAAGTTCTGGTGCCTCTCAGACAGTTTATCAGAACTCATTACAGTTAGAAGTTCTGGTGCTCCTCAGACAGTTTATCAGAACTCATTACAGTTAGAAGTTCTGGTTCCCCTCAGACAGTTTATCAGAACTCATTACAGTTAGAAGTTCTGGTGCTCCTCAGACAGTTTATCAGAACTCATTACAGTTAGAAGTTCTGGTGCCCCTCAAACAGTTTATCAGAACTCATTACAGTTAGAAGTTCTGGTTCCCCTCAGACAGTTTATCAGAACTCATTACAGTTAGAAGTTCTGGTGCTCCTCAGACAGTTTATCAGAACTCATTACAGTTAGAAGTTCTGGTGCCCCTCAAACAGTTTATCAGAACTCATTACAGTTAGAAGTTCTGGTTCCCCTCAGACAGTTTATCAGAACTCATTACAGTTAGAAGTTCTGGTGCCTCTCAGACAGTTTATCAGAACTCATTACAGTTAGAAGTTCTGGTGCCTCTCGGACAGTTTATCAGAACTCATTACAGTTAGAAGTTCTGGTGCCTCTCAGACAGTTTATCAGAACTCATTACAGTTAGAAGTTCTGGTGCTCCTCAGACAGTTTATCAGAACTCATTACAGTTAGAAGTTCTGGTGTCCCTCAGACAGTTTATCAGAACTCATTACAGTTAGAAGTTCTGGTGCTCCTCAGACAGTTTATCAGAACTCATTACAGTTAGAAGTTCTGGTGTCCCTCAGACAGTTTATCAGAACTCATTACAGTTAGAAGTTCTGGTGCCTCTCGGACAGTTTATCAGAACTCATTACAGTTAGAAGTTCTGGTGCTCCTCAGACAGTTTATCAGAACTCATTACAGTTAGAAGTTCTGGTGTCCCTCAGACAGTTTATCAGAACTCATTACAGTTAGAAGTTCTGGTGCTCCTCAGACAGTTTATCAGAACTCATTACAGTTAGAAGTACTGGTGCCTCTCAGACAGTTTATCAGAACTCATTACAGTTAGAAGTTCTGGTTCCCCTCAGACAGTTTATCAGAACTCATTACAGTTAGAAGTTCTGGTGCCTCTCAGACAGTTTATCAGAACTCATTACAGTTAGAAGTTCTGGTGCCCCTCAAACAGTTTATCAGAACTCATTACAGTTATAAGTTCTGGTTCCTCTCAGACAGTTTATCAGAACTCATTACAGTTAGAAGTTCTGGTGCCTCTCAGACAGTTTATCAGAACTCATTACAGTTAGAAGTTCTGGTGCCCCTCAAACAGTTTATCAGAACTCATTACAGTTAGAAGTTCTGGTTCCCCTCAGACAGTTTATCAGAACTCATTACAGTTAGAAGTTCTGGTGCCTCTCAGACAGTTTATCAGAACTCATTACAGTTAGAAGGTCTGGTGCCCCTCAGACAGTTTATCAGAACTCATTACAGTTAGAAGTTCTGGTGTCCCTCAGACAGTTTATCAGAACTCATTACAGTTAGAAGTTCTGGTGCCTCTCAGACAGTTTATCAGAACTCATTACAGTTAGAAGTTCTGGTGCTCCTCAGACAGTTTATCAGAACTCATTACAGTTAGAAGTTCTGGTGTCCCTCAGACAGTTTATCAGAACTCATTAGAGTTAGAAGTTCTGGTGCCTCTCAGACAGTTTATCAGAACTCATTACAGTTAGAAGTTCTGGTGCCTCTCAGACAGTTTATCAGAACTCATTACAGTTAGAAGTTCTGGTGCCTCTCAGACAGTTTATCAGAACTCATTACAGTTAGAAGTTCTGGTTCCCCTCAGACAGTTTATCAGAACTCATTACAGTTAGAAGTTCTGGTTCCCCTCAGACAGTTTATCAGAACTCATTACAGTTAGAAGTTCTGGTGCCTCTCAGACAGTTTATCAGAACTCATTACAGTTAGAAGTTCTGGTGCCTCTCAGACAGTTTATCAGAACTCATTACAGTTAGAAGTTCTGGTGTCCCTCAGACAGTGTATCAGAACTCATTACAGTTAGAAGTTCTGGTGCCTCTCAGACAGTTTATCAGAACTCATTACAGTTAGAAGTTCTGGTTCCCCTCAGACAGTTTATCAGAACTCATTACAGTTAGAAGTTCTGGTGCCTCTCAGACAGTTTATCAGAACTCATTACAGTTAGAAGTTCTGGTGCTCCTCAGACAGTTTATCAGAACTCATTACAGTTAGAAGTTCTGGTTCCTCTCAGACAGTTTATCAGAACTCATTACAGTTAGAAGTTCTGGTGCCTCTCAGACAGTTTATCAGAACTCATTACAGTTAGAAGTTCTGGTTCCTCTCAGACAGTTTATCAGAACTCATTACAGTTAGAAGTTCTGGTTCCTCTCAGACAGTTTATCAGAACTCATTACAGTTAGAAGTTCTGGTTCCTCTCAGACAGTTTATCAGAACTCATTACAGTTAGAAGTTCTGGTGCCTCTCAGACAGTTTATCAGAACTCATTACAGTTAGAAGTTCTGGTGCTCCTCAGACAGTTTATCAGAACTCATTACAGTTAGAAGTTCTGGTTCCCCTCAGACAGTTTATCAGAACTCATTACAGTTAGAAGTTCTGGTGCTCCTCAGACAGTTTATCAGAACTCATTACAGTTAGAAGTTCTGGTGCCCCTCAGACAGTTTATCAGAACTCATTACAGTTAGAAGTTCTGGTTCCCCTCAGACAGTTTATCAGAACTCATTACAGTTAGAAGTTCTGGTGCTCCTCAGACAGTTTATCAGAACTCATTACAGTTAGAAGTTCTGGTGCCCCTCAAACAGTTTATCAGAACTCATTACAGTTAGAAGTTCTGGTTCCTCTCGGACAGTTTATCAGAACTCATTACAGTTAGAAGTTCTGGTGCCTCTCGGACAGTTTATCAGAACCCATTACAGTTAGAAGTTCTGGTTCCCCTCAGACAGTTTATCAGAACTCATTACAGTTAGAAGTTCTGGTGCCTCTCAGACAGTTTATCAGAACTCATTACAGTTAGAAGTTCTGGTGCCCCTCAGAGAGTTTATCAGAACTCATTACAGTTAGAAGTTCTGGTGTCCCTCAGACAGTTTATCAGAACTCATTACAGTTAGAAGTTCTGGTGCCCCTCAGAGAGTTTATCAGAACTCATTACAGTTAGAAGTTCTGGTGCCTCTCAGACAGTTTATCAGAACTCATTACAGTTAGAAGTTCTGGTTCCCCTCAGACAGTTTATCAGAACTCATTACAGTTAGAAGTTCTGGTGCCCCTCAGACAGTTTATCAGAACTCATTACAGTTAGAAGTTCTGGTGCCGCTCAGACAGTTTATCAGAACTCATTACAGTTAGAAGTTCTGGTGCCTCTCAGACAGTTTATCAGAACTCATTACAGTTAGAAGTTCTGGTTCCCCTCAGACAGTTTATCAGAACTCATTACAGTTAGAAGTTCTGGTGCCCCTCAGACAGTTTATCAGAACTCATTACAGTTAGAAGTTCTGGTGCCGCTCAGACAGTTTATCAGAACTCATTACAGTTAGAAGTTCTGGTGCCTCTCAGACAGTTTATCAGAACTCATTACAGTTAGAAGTTCTGGTGCCCCTCAGACAGTTTATCAGAACTCATTACAGTTAGAAGTTCTGGTGCCGCTCAGACAGTTTATCAAAACTCATTACAGTTAGAAGTTCTGGTGCCTCTCAGACAGTTTATCAGAACTCATTACAGTTAGAAGTTCTGGTGTCCCTCAGACAGTTTATCAGAACTCATTACAGTTAGAAGTTCTGGTGTCCCTCAGACAGTTTATCAGAACTCATTACAGTTAGAAGTTCTGGTGCCTCTCAGACAGTTTATCAGAACTCATTACAGTTAAAAGTTCTGGTGCCTCTCAGACAGTTTATCAGAACTCATTACAGTTAGAAGTTCTGGTGCCCCTCGGACAGTTTATCAGAACTCATTACAGTTAGAAGTTCTGGTGTCCCTCAGACAGTTTATCAGAACTCATTACAGTTAGAAGTTCTGGTTCCTCTCGGACAGTTTATCAGAACTCATTACAGTTAGAAGTTCTGGTGCCTCTCGGACAGTTTATCAGAACCCATTACAGTTAGAAGTTCTGGTTCCCCTCAGACAGTTTATCAGAACTCATTACAGTTAGAAGTTCTGGTGCCTCTCAGACAGTTTATCAGAACTCATTACAGTTAGAAGTTCTGGTGCCTCTCAGACAGTTTATCAGAACTCATTACAGTTAGAAGTTCTGGTGCCTCTCAGACAGTTTATCAGAACTCATTACAGTTAGAAGTTCTGGTGCTCCTCAGACAGTTTATCAGAACTCATTACAGTTAGAAGTTCTGGTTCCCCTCAGACAGTTTATCAGAACTCATTACAGTTAGAAGTTCTGGTGCTCCTCAGACAGTTTATCAGAACTCATTACAGTTAGAAGTTCTGGTGCCCCTCAAACAGTTTATCAGAACTCATTACAGTTAGAAGTTCTGGTTCCCCTCAGACAGTTTATCAGAACTCATTACAGTTAGAAGTTCTGGTGCTCCTCAGACAGTTTATCAGAACTCATTACAGTTAGAAGTTCTGGTGCCCCTCAAACAGTTTATCAGAACTCATTACAGTTAGAAGTTCTGGTTCCCCTCAGACAGTTTATCAGAACTCATTACAGTTAGAAGTTCTGGTGCCTCTCAGACAGTTTATCAGAACTCATTACAGTTAGAAGTTCTGGTGCCTCTCGGACAGTTTATCAGAACTCATTACAGTTAGAAGTTCTGGTGCCTCTCAGACAGTTTATCAGAACTCATTACAGTTAGAAGTTCTGGTGCTCCTCAGACAGTTTATCAGAACTCATTACAGTTAGAAGTTCTGGTGTCCCTCAGACAGTTTATCAGAACTCATTACAGTTAGAAGTTCTGGTGCTCCTCAGACAGTTTATCAGAACTCATTACAGTTAGAAGTTCTGGTGTCCCTCAGACAGTTTATCAGAACTCATTACAGTTAGAAGTTCTGGTGCCTCTCGGACAGTTTATCAGAACTCATTACAGTTAGAAGTTCTGGTGCTCCTCAGACAGTTTATCAGAACTCATTACAGTTAGAAGTTCTGGTGTCCCTCAGACAGTTTATCAGAACTCATTACAGTTAGAAGTTCTGGTGCTCCTCAGACAGTTTATCAGAACTCATTACAGTTAGAAGTACTGGTGCCTCTCAGACAGTTTATCAGAACTCATTACAGTTAGAAGTTCTGGTTCCCCTCAGACAGTTTATCAGAACTCATTACAGTTAGAAGTTCTGGTGCCTCTCAGACAGTTTATCAGAACTCATTACAGTTAGAAGTTCTGGTGCCCCTCAAACAGTTTATCAGAACTCATTACAGTTATAAGTTCTGGTTCCTCTCAGACAGTTTATCAGAACTCATTACAGTTAGAAGTTCTGGTGCCTCTCAGACAGTTTATCAGAACTCATTACAGTTAGAAGTTCTGGTGCCCCTCAAACAGTTTATCAGAACTCATTACAGTTAGAAGTTCTGGTTCCCCTCAGACAGTTTATCAGAACTCATTACAGTTAGAAGTTCTGGTGCCTCTCAGACAGTTTATCAGAACTCATTACAGTTAGAAGGTCTGGTGCCCCTCAGACAGTTTATCAGAACTCATTACAGTTAGAAGTTCTGGTGTCCCTCAGACAGTTTATCAGAACTCATTACAGTTAGAAGTTCTGGTGCCTCTCAGACAGTTTATCAGAACTCATTACAGTTAGAAGTTCTGGTGCTCCTCAGACAGTTTATCAGAACTCATTACAGTTAGAAGTTCTGGTGTCCCTCAGACAGTTTATCAGAACTCATTAGAGTTAGAAGTTCTGGTGCCTCTCAGACAGTTTATCAGAACTCATTACAGTTAGAAGTTCTGGTGCCTCTCAGACAGTTTATCAGAACTCATTACAGTTAGAAGTTCTGGTGCCTCTCAGACAGTTTATCAGAACTCATTACAGTTAGAAGTTCTGGTTCCCCTCAGACAGTTTATCAGAACTCATTACAGTTAGAAGTTCTGGTTCCCCTCAGACAGTTTATCAGAACTCATTACAGTTAGAAGTTCTGGTGCCTCTCAGACAGTTTATCAGAACTCATTACAGTTAGAAGTTCTGGTGCCTCTCAGACAGTTTATCAGAACTCATTACAGTTAGAAGTTCTGGTGTCCCTCAGACAGTGTATCAGAACTCATTACAGTTAGAAGTTCTGGTGCCTCTCAGACAGTTTATCAGAACTCATTACAGTTAGAAGTTCTGGTTCCCCTCAGACAGTTTATCAGAACTCATTACAGTTAGAAGTTCTGGTGCCTCTCAGACAGTTTATCAGAACTCATTACAGTTAGAAGTTCTGGTGCTCCTCAGACAGTTTATCAGAACTCATTACAGTTAGAAGTTCTGGTTCCTCTCAGACAGTTTATCAGAACTCATTACAGTTAGAAGTTCTGGTGCCTCTCAGACAGTTTATCAGAACTCATTACAGTTAGAAGTTCTGGTTCCTCTCAGACAGTTTATCAGAACTCATTACAGTTAGAAGTTCTGGTTCCTCTCAGACAGTTTATCAGAACTCATTACAGTTAGAAGTTCTGGTTCCTCTCAGACAGTTTATCAGAACTCATTACAGTTAGAAGTTCTGGTGCCTCTCAGACAGTTTATCAGAACTCATTACAGTTAGAAGTTCTGGTTCCTCTCAGACAGTTTATCAGAACTCATTACAGTTAGAAATTCTGGTGCCTCTCAGACAGTTTATCAGAACTCATTACAGTTAGAAGTTCTGGTGCCTCTCAGACAGTTTATCAGAACTCATTACAGTTAGAAGTTCTGGTGTCCCTCAGACAGTTTATCAGAACTCATTACAGTTAGAAGTTCTGGTGCCTCTCAGACAGTTTATCAGAACTCATTACAGTTAGAAGTTCTGGTGCCTCTCAGACAGTTTATCAGAACTCATTACAGTTAGAAGTTCTGGTGTCCCTCAGACAGTTTATCAGAACTCATTACAGTTAGAAGTTCTGGTGCCTCTCAGACAGTTTATCAGAACTCATTACAGTTAGAAGTTCTGGTGTCCCTCAGACAGTTTATCAGAACTCATTACAGTTAGAAGTTCTGGTGCCCCTCAGACAGTTTATCAGAACTCATTACAGTTAGAAGTTCTGGTGCCTCTCAGACAGTTTATCAGAACTCATTACAGTTAGAAGTTCTGGTTCCTCTCAGACAGTTTATCAGAACTCATTACAGTTAGAAGTTCTGGTTCCTCTCAGACAGTTTATCAGAACTCATTACAGTTAGAAGTTCTGGTTCCTCTCAGACAGTTTATCAGAACTCATTACAGTTAGAAGTTCTGGTTCCTCTCAGACAGTTTATCAGAACTCATTACAGTTAGAAGTTCTGGTTCCTCTCAGACAGTTTATCAGAACTCATTACAGTTAGAAGTTCTGGTGCCTCTCAGACAGTTTATCAGAACTCATTACAGTTAGAAGTTCTGGTTCCCCTCAGACAGTTTATCAGAACTCATTACAGTTAGAAGTTCTGGTGCCCCTCAGACAGTTTATCAGAACTCATTACAGTTAGAAGTTCTGGTTCCTCTCAGACAGTTTATCAGAACTCATTACAGTTAGAAGTTCTGGTTCCTCTCAGACAGTTTATCAGAACTCATTACAGTTAGAAGTTCTGGTGCCTCTCAGACAGTTTATCAGAACTCATTACAGTTAGAAGTTCTGGTTCCTCTCAGACAGTTTATCAGAACTCATTACAGTTAGAAGTTCTGGTTCCTCTCAGACAGTTTATCAGAACTCATTACAGTTAGAAGTTCTGGTTCCCCTCAGACAGTTTATCAGAACTCATTACAGTTAGAAGTTCTGGTGCTCCTCAGACAGTTTATCAGAACTCATTACAGTTAGAAGTTCTGGTGCCGCTCAGACAGTTTATCAGAACTCATTACAGTTAGAAGTTCTGGTTCCTCTCAGACAGTTTATCAGAACTCATTACAGTTAGAAGTTCTGGTGCCCCTCAGACAGTTTATCAGAACTCATTACAGTTAGAAGTTCTGGTGCCGCTCAGACAGTTTATCAAAACTCATTACAGTTAGAAGTTCTGGTGCCTCTCAGACAGTTTATCAGAACTCATTACAGTTAGAAGTTCTGGTGTCCCTCAGACAGTTTATCAGAACTCATTACAGTTAGAAGTTCTGGTGTCCCTCAGACAGTTTATCAGAACTCATTACAGTTAGAAGTTCTGGTGCCTCTCAGACAGTTTATCAGAACTCATTACAGTTAGAAGTTCTGGTGCCTCTCAGACAGTTTATCAGAACTCATTACAGTTAGAAGTTCTGGTGCCCCTCGGACAGTTTATCAGAACTCATTACAGTTAGAAGTTCTGGTGTCCCTCAGACAGTTTATCAGAACTCATTACAGTTAGAAGTTCTGGTTCCTCTCGGACAGTTTATCAGAACTCATTACAGTTAGAAGTTCTGGTGCCTCTCGGACAGTTTATCAGAACCCATTACAGTTAGAAGTTCTGGTTCCCCTCAGACAGTTTATCAGAACTCATTACAGTTAGAAGTTCTGGTGCCTCTCAGACAGTTTATCAGAACTCATTACAGTTAGAAGTTCTGGTGCCTCTCAGACAGTTTATCAGAACTCATTACAGTTAGAAGTTCTGGTGCCTCTCAGACAGTTTATCAGAACTCATTACAGTTAGAAGTTCTGGTGCTCCTCAGACAGTTTATCAGAACTCATTACAGTTAGAAGTTCTGGTTCCCCTCAGACAGTTTATCAGAACTCATTACAGTTAGAAGTTCTGGTGCTCCTCAGACAGTTTATCAGAACTCATTACAGTTAGAAGTTCTGGTGCCCCTCAAACAGTTTATCAGAACTCATTACAGTTAGAAGTTCTGGTTCCCCTCAGACAGTTTATCAGAACTCATTACAGTTAGAAGTTCTGGTGCTCCTCAGACAGTTTATCAGAACTCATTACAGTTAGAAGTTCTGGTGCCCCTCAAACAGTTTATCAGAACTCATTACAGTTAGAAGTTCTGGTTCCCCTCAGACAGTTTATCAGAACTCATTACAGTTAGAAGTTCTGGTGCCTCTCAGACAGTTTATCAGAACTCATTACAGTTAGAAGTTCTGGTGCCTCTCGGACAGTTTATCAGAACTCATTACAGTTAGAAGTTCTGGTGCCTCTCAGACAGTTTATCAGAACTCATTACAGTTAGAAGTTCTGGTGCTCCTCAGACAGTTTATCAGAACTCATTACAGTTAGAAGTTCTGGTGTCCCTCAGACAGTTTATCAGAACTCATTACAGTTAGAAGTTCTGGTGCTCCTCAGACAGTTTATCAGAACTCATTACAGTTAGAAGTTCTGGTGTCCCTCAGACAGTTTATCAGAACTCATTACAGTTAGAAGTTCTGGTGCCTCTCGGACAGTTTATCAGAACTCATTACAGTTAGAAGTTCTGGTGCTCCTCAGACAGTTTATCAGAACTCATTACAGTTAGAAGTTCTGGTGTCCCTCAGACAGTTTATCAGAACTCATTACAGTTAGAAGTTCTGGTGCTCCTCAGACAGTTTATCAGAACTCATTACAGTTAGAAGTTCTGGTGCCTCTCAGACAGTTTATCAGAACTCATTACAGTTAGAAGTTCTGGTTCTCCTCAGACAGTTTATCAGAACTCATTACAGTTAGAAGTTCTGGTGCCTCTCAGACAGTTTATCAGAACTCATTACAGTTAGAAGTTCTGGTGCCCCTCAAACAGTTTATCAGAACTCATTACAGTTATAAGTTCTGGTTCCTCTCAGACAGTTTATCAGAACTCATTACAGTTAGAAGTTCTGGTGCCTCTCAGACAGTTTATCAGAACTCATTACAGTTAGAAGTTCTGGTGCCCCTCAAACAGTTTATCAGAACTCATTACAGTTAGAAGTTCTGGTTCCCCTCAGACAGTTTATCAGAACTCATTACAGTTAGAAGTTCTGGTGCCTCTCAGACAGTTTATCAGAACTCATTACAGTTAGAAGTTCTGGTGCCCCTCAGACAGTTTATCAGAACTCATTACAGTTAGAAGTTCTGGTGTCCCTCAGACAGTTTATCAGAACTCATTACAGTTAGAAGTTCTGGTGCCTCTCAGACAGTTTATCAGAACTCATTACAGTTAGAAGTTCTGGTGCTCCTCAGACAGTTTATCAGAACTCATTACAGTTAGAAGTTCTGGTGTCCCTCAGACAGTTTATCAGAACTCATTAGAGTTAGAAGTTCTGGTGCCTCTCAGACAGTTTATCAGAACTCATTACAGTTAGAAGTTCTGGTGCCTCTCAGACAGTTTATCAGAACTCATTACAGTTAGAAGTTCTGGTGCCTCTCAGACAGTTTATCAGAACTCATTACAGTTAGAAGTTCTGGTTCCCCTCAGACAGTTTATCAGAACTCATTACAGTTAGAAGTTCTGGTTCCCCTCAGACAGTTTATCAGAACTCATTACAGTTAGAAGTTCTGGTGCCTCTCAGACAGTTTATCAGAACTCATTACAGTTAGAAGTTCTGGTGCCTCTCAGACAGTTTATCAGAACTCATTACAGTTAGAAGTTCTGGTGTCCCTCAGACAGTGTATCAGAACTCATTACAGTTAGAAGTTCTGGTGCCTCTCAGACAGTTTATCAGAACTCATTACAGTTAGAAGTTCTGGTTCCCCTCAGACAGTTTATCAGAACTCATTACAGTTAGAAGTTCTGGTGCCTCTCAGACAGTTTATCAGAACTCATTACAGTTAGAAGTTCTGGTGCTCCTCAGACAGTTTATCAGAACTCATTACAGTTAGAAGTTCTGGTTCCTCTCAGACAGTTTATCAGAACTCATTACAGTTAGAAGTTCTGGTGCCTCTCAGACAGTTTATCAGAACTCATTACAGTTAGAAGTTCTGGTTCCTCTCAGACAGTTTATCAGAACTCATTACAGTTAGAAGTTCTGGTTCCTCTCAGACAGTTTATCAGAACTCATTACAGTTAGAAGTTCTGGTTCCTCTCAGACAGTTTATCAGAACTCATTACAGTTAGAAGTTCTGGTGCCTCTCAGACAGTTTATCAGAACTCATTACAGTTAGAAGTTCTGGTTCCTCTCAGACAGTTTATCAGAACTCATTACAGTTAGAAATTCTGGTGCCTCTCAGACAGTTTATCAGAACTCATTACAGTTAGAAGTTCTGGTGCCTCTCAGACAGTTTATCAGAACTCATTACAGTTAGAAGTTCTGGTGTCCCTCAGACAGTTTATCAGAACTCATTACAGTTAGAAGTTCTGGTGCCTCTCAGACAGTTTATCAGAACTCATTACAGTTAGAAGTTCTGGTGCCTCTCAGACAGTTTATCAGAACTCATTACAGTTAGAAGTTCTGGTGTCCCTCAGACAGTTTATCAGAACTCATTACAGTTAGAAGTTCTGGTGCCTCTCAGACAGTTTATCAGAACTCATTACAGTTAGAAGTTCTGGTGTCCCTCAGACAGTTTATCAGAACTCATTACAGTTAGAAGTTCTGGTGCCCCTCAGACAGTTTATCAGAACTCATTACAGTTAGAAGTTCTGGTGCCTCTCAGACAGTTTATCAGAACTCATTACAGTTAGAAGTTCTGGTTCCTCTCAGACAGTTTATCAGAACTCATTACAGTTAGAAGTTCTGGTTCCTCTCAGACAGTTTATCAGAACTCATTACAGTTAGAAGTTCTGGTGCCTCTCAGACAGTTTATCAGAACTCATTACAGTTAGAAGTTCTGGTTCCTCTCAGACAGTTTATCAGAACTCATTACAGTTAGAAGTTCTGGTTCCTCTCAGACAGTTTATCAGAACTCATTACAGTTAGAAGTTCTGGTGCCCCTCAGACAGTTTATCAGAACTCATTACAGTTGAAGTTCTGGTTCCTCTCAGACAGTTTATCAGAACTCATTACAGTTAGAAGTTCTGGTGCCTCTCAGACAGTTTATCAGAACTCATTACAGTTAGAAGTTCTGGTTCCTCTCAGACAGTTTATCAGAACTCATTACAGTTAGAAGTTCTGGTGCCTCTCAGACAGTTTATCAGAACTCATTACAGTTAGAAGTTCTGGTACCCCTCAGACAGTTTATCAGAACTCATTACAGTTAGAAGTTCTGGTGCCTCTCAGACAGTTTATCAGAACTCATTACAGTTAGAAGTTCTGGTGCCTCTCAGACAGTTTATCAGAACTCATTACAGTTAGAAGTTCTGGTGCCTCTCAGACAGTTTATCAGAACTCATTACAGTTAGAAGTTCTGGTGTCCCTCAGACAGTTTATCAGAACTCATTACAGTTAGAAGTTCTGGTGCCGCTCAGACAGTTTATCAGAACTCATTACAGTTAGAAGTTCTGGTTCCCCTCAGACAGTTTATCAGAACTCATTACAGTTAGAAGTTCTGGTGTCCCTCAGACAGTTTATCAGAACTCATTACAGTTAGAAGTTCTGGTGCCCCTCAGACAGTTTATCAGAACTCATTACAGTTAGAAGTTCTGGTGCTCCTCAGACAGTTTATCAGAACTCATTACAGTTAGAAGTTCTGGTGTCCCTCAGAGAGTTTATCAGAACTCATTACAGTTAGAAGTTCTGGTGTCCCTCAGACAGTTTATCAGAACTCATTACAGTTAGAAGTTCTGGTGTCCCTCAGAGAGTTTATCAGAACTCATTACAGTTAGAAGTTCTGGTGTCCCTCAGACAGTTTATCAGAACTCATTACAGTTAGAAGTTCTGGTGTCCCTCAGACAGTTTATCAGAACTCATTACAGTTAGAAGTTCTGGTGTCCCTCAGACAGTTTATCAGAACTCATTACAGTTAGAAGTTCTGGTGCCTCTCAGACAGTTTATCAGAACTCATTACAGTTAGAAGTTCTGGTGTCCCTCAGACAGTTTATCAGAACTCATTACAGTTAGAAGTTCTGGTGTCCCTCAGACAGTTTATCAGAACTCATTACAGTTAGAAGTTCTGGTGTCCCTCAGACAGTTTATCAGAACTCATTACAGTTAGAAGTTCTGGTGTCCCTCAGACAGTTTATCAGAACTCATTACAGTTAGAAGTTCTGGTGTCCCTCAGACAGTTTATCAGAACTCATTACAGTTAGAAGTTCTGGTGTCCCTCAGACAGTTTATCAGAACTCATTACAGTTAGAAGTTCTGGTTCCTCTCGGACAGTTTATCAGAACTCATTACAGTTAGAAGTTCTGGTTCCTCTCAGACAGTTTATCAGAACTCATTACAGTTAGAAGTTCTGGTTCCTCTCAGACAGTTTATCAGAACTCATTACAGTTAGAAGTTCTGGTTCCTCTCAGACAGTTTATCAGAACTCATTACAGTTAGAAGTTCTGGTGCCTCTCAGACAGTTTATCAGAACTCATTACAGTTAGAAGTTCTGGTTCCTCTCAGACAGTTTATCAGAACTCATTACAGTTAGAAGTTCTGGTGCCCCTCGAACAGTTTATCAGAACTCATTACAGTTAGAAGTTCTGGTGTCCCTCAGACAGTTTATCAGAACTCATTACGATTAGAAGTTCTGGTGCCTCTCAGACAGTTTATCAGAACTCATTACAGTTAGAAGTTCTGGTGCTCCTCGGACAGTTTATCAAAACTCATTACAGTTAGAAGTTCTGGTGCTCCTCGGACAGTTTATCAAAACTCATTACAGTTAGAAGTTCTGGTGTCCCTCAGAAAGTTTATCAGAACTCATTACGATTAGAAGTTCTGGTGCCTCTCAGACAGTTTATCAGAACTCATTACAGTTAGAAGTTCTGGTGCTCCTCGGACAGTTTATCAAAACTCATTACAGTTAGAAGTTCTGGTGCTCCTCAGACAGTTTATCAGAACTCATTACAGTTAGAAGTTCTGGTGCCTCTCAGACAGTTTATCAGAACTCATTACAGTTAGAAGTTCTGGTGCCCCTCGAACAGTTTATCAGAACGTATTACAGTTAGAAGTTCTGGTGTCCCTCAGACAGTTTATCAGAACTCATTACGATTAGAAGTTCTGGTGCCTCTCAGACAGTTTATCAGAACTCATTACAGTTAGAAGTTCTGGTGCTCCTCGGACAGTTTATCAAAACTCATTACAGTTAGAAGTTCTGTTGCCCCTCGAACAGTTTATCAGAACTCATTACAGTTAGAAGTTCTGGTGCCTCTCGGACAGTTTATCAGAACTCATTACAGTTAGAAGTTCTGGTGCCTCTCAGACAGTTTATCAGAACTCATTACAGTTAGAAGTTCTGGTGCCTCTCAGACAGTTTATCAGAACTCATTACAGTTAGAAGTTCTGGTGCCTCTCAGACAGTTTATCAGAACTCATTACAGTTAGAAGTTCTGGTTCCTCTCAGACAGTTTATCAGAACCTAGTAGCTGAGGACTGTAAGTGTTTTTATAAAACTATTTTGTGTTTTCTATTGATTGTTATTTTGTTTGATATTTTATTGTTGTCTTCAGGGAACCCTTTAGGAATAAGACCCTCAACTCAATAGATCCCCTGAATAAATACATACAAATAATGATAATAATAATAATGATTTCAACTGTTCTGCCTGCGGCTATGGAACCCTGACCTGTTCACCGGACGTGCTACCTGTCGCAGACCTGCTGTTTTCAAACTCTCTAGAGACAGCAGGAGCGGTAGAGATACTCTGAATGATCGGCTATGAAAAGCCAACTGACATTTACTCCTGAGGTGCTGACCTGTTGCACCCTCGACAACCACTGTGATTATTATTATTATTTGACCATGCTGGGCATCTATGAACATTTGAACATCTTGGCCATGTTCTGTTATAATCTCCACCCGGCACAGCCAGAAGAGGTGTCACGTTCTGACCTTTATTTCCTTTGTTTTTGTCTTTATTTAGTATGGTCAGGGCGTGAGTTGGGGTGGGCAGTCTATGTTTGTTTATCTATGTTTTTCTATTTCTGTGCTTGGCCTGATATGGTTCTCAATCAGAGGCAGGTGTTAGTCATTGTCCCTGATTGGGAACCATATTTAGGTAGCCTGTTTTGTGTTGGGTTTTGTGGGTGGTTATTTTCAGTCTTTGTGTGTCTGCACCAGACAGAACTGTTTCGTTTCGTGTTATTCTCGTTTATCGTTATTTTGTTTGTTTGTTTAACGTATTCTATTAAAATTGATACTTTTCACGCTGTCCTCCTCTCTTCCTCCATACGACGAACGTTACAAGAGGACTGGCCACCCCTCAGAGCCTGGTTCCTCTCTAGGTTTCTTCCTAGGTTCTGGCCTTTCTAGGGAGTTTTTCCTAGCCACCGTGCTTCTACACCTGCATCGCTTGCTGTTTGGGGTTTTAGGCTGGGTTTCTGTACAGCACTTTGAGATATCAGCTGATGTAAGAAGGGCTATATAAATAAATATGATTTGATTTGATAATGATGATAATAGTAATAATAATGACAGTATTAATAAGAATAATAATGATACTAATAATAACACTAATAATGATAATAATGATAATAATAATAATAATGATAATAATGATAGTAATAATAATGATAATAATGATAGTAATAATAATGATAATAATGATGATGATGATAGTAAGAATAATGATAATAATGATAATAATGATAGTAATAATAATGATAATAATGATAATAATGATAGTAATAATAATGATAATAATGATAGTAATAATAATGATAATAACGATAATGATAATAACGATAACGATAATAATAATGATAATAATGAAAATGATAATAATTATAATACCGATAATGGTAATAATGAAATTAATGATAATAATTATAATTATAATAATGATAATAATAGCATTAATAATAATAATAATTATAACAATAATAATAATAGTAATACTGTTAATGTTAATGACAATAATACATTATTAATAATAATATAACAATACATGTCCTTGGCTAGGTGGAGTTGCCCATAAGATAAAGAAAACCCTGTTCATTATATTTAACATCACATAACATCTATTTCAAGTACAAGTACATGTAGATACATTTGCATCTCTGCTCAAATGCAGGTAACACCTGTCATTCCAGAAATGCCTGGCTATGAGGAGGGCCAGCGGGGTTCCTAATTAATATTTACTTGGCCACATATAGTAGAACCATCTCACCTGATAATAGAACCATCTCACCTGGTAATAGAACCAGTTCACCTGATAGTAGAACCATCTCACCTGGTAATAGAACCAGTTCACCTGATAATAGAACCAGTTCACCTGATAATAGAACCAGTTCACCTGATAATAGAACCAGTTCACCTGATAATAGAACCAGTTCACCTGATAATATAATCAGTTCACCTGATAATAGAACCAGTTCACCTGATAATAGAACCAGTTCACCTGATAATAGAACCAGTTCACCTGATAATAGAACCAGTTCACCTGATAATAGAACCAGTTCACCTGATAATAGAGCCAGTTCACCTGATAATAGAACCAGTTCACCTGATAATATAACCAGTTCACCTGATAATAGAACCAGTTCACCTGGTAATAGAACCAGTTCACCTGATAATAGAACCAGTTCACCTGATAATAGAACCAGTTCACCTGATAATAGAACCAGTTCACCTGATAATAGAACCAGTTCACCTGATAATATAACCAGTTCACCTGATAATAGAACCAGTTCACCTGATAATAGAACCAGTTCACCTGGTAGTAGAAACATCTCACCTGATAATAGAACCATCTCACCTGATAATAGAACCAGTTCACCTGATAGTAGAACCATCTCACCTGATAATAGAACCAGTTCACCTGATAATAGAACCAGTTCACCTGATAATATAATCAGTTCACCTGATAATAGAACCAGTTCACCTGATAATAGAACCAGTTCACCTGATAATAGAACCAGTTCACCTGATAATAGAACCAGTTCACCTGATAATAGAACCAGCTCACCTGATAATAGAACCAGTTCACCTGATAATAGAACCAGTTCACCTGATAATAGAACCAGTTCACCTGATAATAGAACCAGTTCACCTGATAATAGAACCAGTTCACCTGATAATAGAACCAAGATACATTAAATACATTTTCTGATACATTTAACATACATTGTGATATACAATTTACATACAATGTTGAAATGTATTTTAAATGTATGAAATAAAACAATACATACATTTGTATGGAAATATATTATTTAACCAACATTTTACAAAATGTTAATAATGTTCCCATATACAGTGGGGAGAACAAGTATTTGATACACTGACAATTTTGCAGGTTTTCCTACTTACAAAGCATGTAGAGGTCTGTAATTTTTATCATAGGTACACTTCAACTGTGAGAGAAGGAATCTAAAACAAAAATCCAGAAAATCACATTGTATGATTTTTAAGTAATTAATTTGCATTTTATTGCATGACATAAGTATTTGATACATCAGAAAAGCAGAACTGAATATTTGGTACAGAAACCTTAGTTTGCAATTACAGAGATCACACGTTTCCTGTAGTTCTTGACCAGGTTTGCACACACTGCAGCAGGGATTTTGGCCCACTCCTCCATACAGACCTTCTCCAGATCCTTCAGGTTTCGGGGCTGTCGCTGGGCAATACGGACTTTCGGCTCCCTCCAAAGATTTTCTATTGGGTTCAGGTCTGGAGACTGGCTAGGCCACTCCAGGACCTTGAGATGCTTCTTACGGAGCCACTCCTTAGTTGCCCTGGCTGTGTGTTTCGGGTCGTTGTCATGCTGGAAGACCCAGCCACGACCCATCTTCAATGCTCTTACTGAGGGAAGGAGGTTGTTGGTCAAGATCTCGCGATACATGGCCCCATCCATCCTCCCCTCAATACGGTGCAGTCGTCCTGTCCCCTTTGCAGAAAAGCATCCCCAAAGAATGATGTTTCCACCTCCATGCTTCACGGTTGGGATGGTGTTCTTGGGGTTGTACTCATCCTTCTATTCCTCCAAACACGGCGAGTGGAGTTTAGAGCAAAAAGCTCTATTTTTGTCTCATCAGACCACATGACCTTCTCCCATTCCTCCTCTGGATCATCCAGATGGTCATTGGCAAACTTCAGACGGGCCTGGACATGCGCTGGCTTGAGCAGGGGGACCTTGCGTGCGCTGCAGGATTTTAATCCATGACGGCGTAGTGTGTTACTAATGGTTTTCTTTGAGACTGTGGTCCCAGCTCTCTTCAGGTCATTGACCAGGTCCTGCCGTGTAGTTCTGGGCTGATCCCTCACATTCCTCATGATCATTGATGCCCCACGAGGTGAGATCTTGCATGGAGCCCCAGACCGAGGGTGATTGACCGTCATCTTGAACTTCTTCCATTTTCTAATAATTGTGCCAACAGTTGTTGCCTTCTCACCAAGCTGCTTGGCTATTGTCCTGTAGCCCATCCCAGCCTTGTACAGGTCTACAATTTATCCCTGATGTCCTTACACAGCTCTCTGGTCTTGGCCATTGTGGAGAGGTTGGAGTCTGTTTGATTGAGTGTGTGGACAGGTGTCTTTTATACAGGTAACGAGTTCAAACAGGTGCAGTTAATACAGGTAATGAGTGGAGAACAGGAGGGCTTCTTAAAGAAAAACTAACAGGTCTGTGAGAGCCGGAATTCTTACTGGTTGGTAGGTGATCAAATACTTATGTCATGCAATAAAATGCAAATTAATTACTTAAAAATCATACAATGTGATTTTCTGGATTTTTGTTTTAGATTCCGTCTCTCACAGTTGAAGTGTACCTATGATAAAAATGACAGACCTCTACATGCTTTGTAAGTAGGAAAACCTGCAAAATCGGCAGTGTATCAAATACTTGTTCTCCCCACTGTATCTGTTTTCAGGAATATTTTAAAAATGTTTTTTTTCCCCTTATGGGATGAACCCAATACATTATAGATATATAAATATTATACCTGCACTGTGAAAGAAAAAACACAACTTTAAAAAGTAAGTCAAGTAAATTTAGACATTTTCTTGGCCGTTGGCTAAGTGGAGCGGTGCAGTACAGATACTGTATGATACGTCTGTAGGAATGATATGTCTGTAGGAATGATATGTCTGCAGGAATGATACGTCTTTAGGAATGATATGTCTGCAGGAATGATACGTCTGTAGGAATTATATGTCTGTAGGAATGATATGTCTGTAGGAATGATATGTCTGTAGGAATGATACGTCTTTAGGAATGATATGTCTGTAGGAATGATATGTATGCAGGAATGATACGTCTGTAGGAATGATACATCTGTAGGAATGATACATCTGTAGGAATGATACGCCTGCAGGCATGATATGACTGTAGGAATGATATGACTGTAGGAATGATATGACTGCAGGAATGATACGTCTGTAGGAATGATATGTCTGTAGGAATGATATGTCTGCAGGAATGATACGTCTGTAGGAATGATACATCTGTAGGAATGATACATCTGTAGGAATGATACGCCTGCAGGCATGATATGACTGTAGGAATGATATGACTGTAGGAATGATATGACTGCAGGAATGATACGTCTGTAGGAATGATACGTCTGCAGGAAGGATACGTCTGTAGGAATGATACGTCTGTAGGAATGATACGTCTGTAGGAATGAAGCTCCCGACAAACAGTTATTGTGCTCACGTTGTTTCCAGCGGCAGTTCGGACCTCGGTAGTGAGGGTTGCAACCGAGGACAGACGGCAGAGCCGTTGTTGCTCATAGACATTTCCACTTCACAATAACAACACGTACAGTTGACTGGAGCAGCTGTAGCAAGGTAGACATTTTACTAATTGACTTGTCGAAAAAAGTGGCATCCTATAGCGGTGCCACGTTGAAAGTCACTGAGCTCTTCAGTAAGGCCATTCTAATGCCAATGTGTTAGGCTATGGAGATTGCATGGCAGTGTGCTCAACTGTATACACCTGTCAGCAACAGGAGTGGTTGTAGGGTAGTGTAGTTTTGTAGCAACAAAAATAATGTGTACTACAAAACACAAATATTTCCAGACCTTTCTAATGTCTCGTGGATATATCTCTGACAGACAATTCAAAACCTTATTCCTTATGATTTATTTTTGGACTGTGTGTTTTGCCATTTATCAAATGTGTTATTCAATGTGTTTCTCTTGGACTATAGTAGCGAAGGACAAATTCAATATTTTTATTACATTTGGCTTAGACTTTTTAACACGCAGTCTAAAATATGTTAAATTATTCTATGTTGAGAATCGTCAGATAATAAACTATTAAACCATTTAACCATTTAAAGCCCAAAGTGACTCTTTCCTGTCAGCTCTTTAACAGCAACAGCTCTCCCAAACAGAACCCTGTTCCATATACTGCGGAGTGCAATGCTTTTGATATGGGCCTATAGAGCTCTTCTCAACAGTACTGCATCGTATCTGTATCTGTATCTGTATCTGTATCTGTAGTTGTATCTGTATCTGTAGTTGTATCTGTAGTTGTATCTGTATCTGTATCTGTAATTGTAGTTGTATCTGTATCTGTATCTGTATCTGTATCTGTAGTTGTAGTTGTAGTTGTAGGTGTTGATATGGGCCTAGAGAGCTCTTCTCAACAGTACTGCATCGTATCTGTATCTGTATCTGTAGTTGTAGATGTATCTGTATCTGTATCTGTAGTTGTATCTGTATCTGTAGTTGTATCTGTATCTGTAGTTGTATCTGTATCTGTAGTTGTATCTGTATCTGTAGTTGTATCTGTATCTGTATCTGTAGTTGTATCTGTATCTGTATCTGTATCTGTATCTGTAGTTGTATCTGTATCTGTATCTGTATCTGTAATTGTAGTTGTATCTGTATCTGTATCTGTATCTGTATCTGTAGTTGTATCTGTATCTGTATCTGTAGTTGTAGTTGTATCTGTATCTGTATCTGTATCTGTATCTGTATCTGTATCTGTATCTGTAGTTGTAGGTGTTGATATGGGCCTAGAGAGCTCTTCTCAACAGTACTGCATCGTGTCTGTATCTGTATCTGTAGTTGTAGGTGTTGATATGGGCCTATAGAGGTCTTCTCAACAGTACTGCATCGTGTGGGGACAAGGGTGCCGTCTGGCACAGAGACAAAGTCTCACCTGTAACATCAATACAACACGACAGATGAAGGTACCTCTGAGACTTCAACATAGAAACGTGTATCACATCAAGTTAATAACAGCAACTCAACAAGGCAGAACCACATGTCTTCATGGTTGTAGTTGTAGCTGTATCTATAGTGTAGTTGTATCTGTAGTTGTAGCTGTATCTATAGTGTAGTGTAGTGTAATTGTAGCTGTATCTATAGTGTAGTTGTAGCTGTAATGTAGTTGTAGTTGTATCTGTATCTATAGTGTAGTTGTACCTGTATCTGTAGTTATAGTTGTAGTTGTATCTATAGTGTATCTGTAGTTATAGTTGTAGTTGTAGATGTATCTGTAGTTGTACCTGTATCTGTAGTTGTAGTTGTATCTGTATCTATAGTGTAGTTGTATCTGTATCTATAGTGTAGTTGCACCTGTATCTGTAGTTGTAGTTGTATCTGTATCTATAGTGTAGTTGTATCTGTATCCATAGTGTAGTTGTATCTGTATCTGTAGTTATAGTTGTAGTTGTATCTATAGTGTATCTGTATCTGTAGTGTAGTTGTAGTTGTATCTGTAGTTGTAGATGTAGTTGTATCTGTATCTGTATCTGTAGTTGTATCTGTATCTGTATCTGTTGTTGTATCTGTATCTGTAGTTGTAGTTGTATCTGCATCTGTATCTGTAGTTGTATCTGTATCTGTATCTGTATCTGTAGTTGTAGTTGTAGTTGTATCTGTAGTTGTAGATGTAGTTTTAGCTGTAGTTGTAGCTGTATCTGTATCTGTAGTTGTATCTGTATCTGTATCTGTATCTGTAGTTGTATCTGTATCTGTAGTTGTATCTGTATCTGTATCTGTAGTTGTATCTGTATCTGTAGTTGTAGCTGTATCTGTAGTTGTATCTGTATCTGTAGTTGTATCTGTATCTGTATATATAGTGTAGATTTATCTGCATCTGTAGTTGTATCTGTATCTGTAGTTGTATCTGTATCTGTATATATAGTGTAGATTTATCTGCATCTGTAGTTGTATCTGTATCTGTAGTTGTAGTTGTATCTGTATCTGTAGTTGTATCTGTATCTGTATCTGTATCTGTAGTTGTAGCTGTATCTGTATCTGTAGTTGTATCTGTATCTGTAGTTGTAGCTGTATCTGTATCTGTAGTTGTAGTTGTATCTGTATCTGTAGTTGTATCTGTATCTGTATCTGTAGTTGTATCTGTATCTGTAGTTTTATCTGTATCTGCATCTGTAGTTGTATCTGTAGTTGTCGTTGTATCTGTATCTGTAGTTGTAGTTGTATCTTTATCTGTATCGGTAGTTGTAGTTGTATCTGTATCTGTTTCTGTAGTTGTATCTGTATGTGTAGTTGTAGTTGTATCTGTAGTTGTAGCTGTATCTTTATCTGTAGTTGTATCTGTATCTGTAGTTGTAGCTGTAGTTGTAGCTGTAGTGTAGTTGTATCTGTATCTGTATCTGTAGTTGTAGATGTAGTTGTAATGTAGTGTAGTTGTAGTTGCATTGTAGTTGTAGTGTAGTTGTGTTGTAGTGTAGTTGTTGTGTAGTTGTAGTTGTAGTGTAGTTGTGTTGTAGTGTAGATGTAGTGTAGTTGCATTGTAGTTGTAGTGTAGTTGTATCTGTATCTGTATCTGTATCTGTAGTTGTAGTTGTAGTTGTATCTGTAGTTGTAGATGTAGTTTTAGCTGTAGTTGTAGCTGTATCTGTATCTGTAGTTGTATCTGTATCTGTATCTGTATCTGTAGTTGTATCTGTATCTGTAGTTGTATCTGTATCTGTATCTGTAGTTGTATCTGTATCTGTAGTTGTAGCTGTATCTGTAGTTGTATCTGTATCTGTAGTTGTATCTGTATCTGTATATATAGTGTAGATTTATCTGCATCTGTAGTTGTATCTGTATCTGTAGTTGTATCTGTATCTGTATATATAGTGTAGATTTATCTGCATCTGTAGTTGTATCTGTATCTGTAGTTGTAGTTGTATCTGTATCTGTAGTTGTATCTGTATCTGTATCTGTATCTGTAGTTGTAGCTGTATCTGTATCTGTAGTTGTATCTGTATCTGTAGTTGTAGCTGTATCTGTATCTGTAGTTGTAGTTGTATCTGTATCTGTAGTTGTATCTGTATCTGTATCTGTAGTTGTATCTGTATCTGTAGTTTTATCTGTATCTGCATCTGTAGTTGTATCTGTAGTTGTCGTTGTATCTGTATCTGTAGTTGTAGTTGTATCTTTATCTGTATCGGTAGTTGTAGTTGTATCTGTATCTGTTTCTGTAGTTGTATCTGTATGTGTAGTTGTAGTTGTATCTGTAGTTGTAGCTGTATCTTTATCTGTAGTTGTATCTGTATCTGTAGTTGTAGCTGTAGTTGTAGCTGTAGTGTAGTTGTATCTGTATCTGTATCTGTAGTTGTAGATGTAGTTGTAATGTAGTGTAGTTGTAGTTGCATTGTAGTTGTAGTGTAGTTGTGTTGTAGTGTAGTTGTTGTGTAGTTGTAGTTGTAGTGTAGTTGTGTTGTAGTGTAGATGTAGTGTAGTTGCATTGTAGTTGTAGTGTAGTTGTATCTGTATCTGTAGATGTAGTTGTAGTGTAGATGTAGTTGTAGTGTAGTGTAGTTGCATTGCAGTTGTAGTGTAGTTGTGTTGTAGTGTAGTTGTTGTGTAGTTGTAGTTGTATCTGTAGTTGTGTTGTAGTGTAGATGTAGTGTAGTTGCATTGTAGTTGTAGTGTAGTTGTGTTGTAGTGGAGTTGTTGTGTAGTTGTAGTGTAGTTGTAGTGTAGTTGTAGTTGCGGTGTAGTTGCAGTGTAGTTGTAGTGTAGTTGAAGTGTAGTTGTAGTGTAGTGTATCGGTATCTGTAGTGTAGTTGCAGTGTAGATGTAGTTGCAGTGTAGTTGTAGTGTAGTTGTAGTGTAGTTGTAGTGTAGTTGTAGTGTAGTTGTAGTGTAGTTGTAGTGTAGTTGTAGTGTAGTTGTAGTGTAGTTGTAGTGTATAGTGTATCTGTATCTGTAGTGAGTTTGATGGCTTTCGCCTCAAGGTGACTTGTAGTTTTGGAAATTAATGGTTAAGAACCACCGGTGTGAAGTTGCTGTTGTCACGGACACAGAACTGCAGCATTGAGTGAACAGGAGGCATTAGTTACCCTGAGAGGAGTGTGTAAAGGACTTCACACTGCTTGATTAGTGAGTACTGCTTCCTCCTGATTCGGCTCACAATGAGGCTCCAACCCCAGGACATCCGCCTTGCTAGTGCACGTGACCGCCCTCCTGAAGGGTCTTACCTGATGGCAACACGCAATAAAAGCTAGCTATTTTCTGGAGCGAGTAGAGACATATCAGGCGGAGGAGAAAAGTTTCACACATCCCCATGTTCTACACGTGTCTGCATTGAGTTAATAACAGAGGGCATTAAGCTACCTTCTCTGAGGTGCCAAGCAGCCCGGGTGGACTGTGGTGATCTCTCAGGCCTCACACCCTCCTCCCCACAACCTCTCCCATCCTCGACCTTCTTCCACTGTTCTCCATCTCTCCTCACCTCTCCTCCTCTCCTCCTCTCCCTCTCTCCTCTCCTCTCCTCCTCTCCCTCTCCCTCTCTCCTCTCTCCTCTCCTCCTCTCCCTCTCTCCTCTCCTCCTCTCCTCTCCCTCCCTCTCTCCTCTCCTCCTCTCCTCTCCCTCTCTCCTCTCCTCTCCTCCTCTCCTCTCCTCTCCTCCTCTCCTCCTCTCCCTCTCTCCTCTCCTCTCCTCCTCTCCTCTCCTCCTCTCCTCCTCTCCTCTCCCTCTCTCCTCTCCTCCTCTCCTCTCCCTCTCTCCTCTCCTCCTCTCCTCCTCTCCTCCTCTCCCTCTCTCCTCTCCTCTCCCCAGGACTCTATGATGTATGGATAAAGAGCATCAAACCTCCTTGGGCCAGAGGAGTAGAGGTGGAGAGGTGGAGGTGGAGAGGAGGAGAGGAGGAGAGGAGGAGAGGTGGAGAGGTGGAGAGGAGTAGAGGAGAAGAGAGGAGTAGAGGAGGAGAGGAGGAGAGGAGGAGAGGTGGAGAGGAGGAGAGGTGGAGAGGAGGAGAGAAGGAGAGGTGGAGAGGAAGAGAGGTGGAGAGAAAGAGAGGAGAAGAGGGGGAGAGGAGCAGAGGTGGAGAGGAGGAGAAGGGGAGAGGAGGAGAGGAGGAGAGGAGGGGAAGGGGAGAGGAGGAGAGGAGGAGAGGAAGAGAGGTGGAGAGGAAGAGAGGAGCAGAGGTGGAGAGGAGCAGAGGGGGAGAGGAGGAGAGGAGGAGAGGAAGAGAGGTGGAGAGAAGGAGAGGTGGAGAGGAAGAGAGGAGCAGAGGTGGAGAGAAGGAGAGGAGGAGAGGAGAGTAGGAGAAGGAGGAGATTTGGAGAGGAGGAAAGGTGGAGAGGTGGAGAGGTGGAGAGGAGGAGAGGAGGAGAGGAGGAGAGGTGGAGAGGAGAGGTGGAGAGGAGGAGAAGCGGAGAGGAGGAGAGGTGGGGAGGAGGATAGGAGGAGAGGAGGAGAGGAGGAGAGGAGGAGAGGAGGAGAGGAGGAGAGGAGGAGAGGAGGAGAGGAGCAGAGGAGGAGTAGAGGAGGAGAGGTGGAGGTGGAGAGGAGGAGAGGAGGAGAGGAGGAGAGGAGGAGTAGAGGAGGAGAGGTGGAGGTGGAGAGGTGGAGAGGAGGAGAGGTGGAGAGGAGGAGAGAAGGAGAGGTGGAGAGGAAGAGAGGTGGAGAGAAAGAGAGGAGCAGAGGTGGAGAGGAGCAGAGGTGGAGAGGAGGAGAAGGGGAGAGGAGGAGAGGAGGAGAGGAGGGGAAGGGGAGAGGAGGAGAGGAGGAGAGGAAGAGAGGTGGAGAGGAAGAGAGGAGCAGAGGTGGAGAGGAGCAGAGGTGGAGAGGAGGAGAGGAGGAGAGGAAGAGAGGTGGAGAGAAGGAGAGGTGGAGAGGAAGAGAGGAGCAGAGGTGGAGAGAAGGAGAGGAGGAGAGGAGAGTAGGAGAAGGAGGAGATTTGGAGAGGAGGAAAGGTGGAGAGGTGGAGAGGTGGAGAGGAGGAGAGGAGGAGAGGAGGAGAGGTGGAGAGGAGAGGTGGAGAGGAGGAGAAGCGGAGAGGAGGAGAGGTGGGGAGGAGGATAGGAGGAGAGGAGGAGAGGAGGAGAGGAGGAGAGGAGGAGAGGAGGAGAGGAGGAGAGGAGGAGAGGAGCAGAGGAGGAGTAGAGGAGGAGAGGTGGAGGTGGAGAGGAGGAGAGGAGGAGAGGAGGAGAGGAGGAGTAGAGGAGGAGAGGTGGAGGTGGAGAGGAGGAGTGAAGGAGAGGTGGAGAGGAGGAGAGGAGGAGAGAAGGAGAGGTGGAGAGGAGGAGAGGAAGAGAGGTGGAGAGAAGGAGAGGTGGAGAGGAGCAGAGGTGGAGAGGAGGAGAGGTGGAGAGGAGTAGAGGAGTAGAGGAGAAGAGCGGAGGAGAGGAGGAGAGGAGTAGAGGAGGAGAGGAGGAGAGGAGAAGAGGAGGAGAGGAGGAGAGGAGTAGAGGAGGAGAGGAGTAGAGGAGTAGAGGAGGAGAGGTGGAGGTGGAGAGGAGGAGAGGAGGAGAGGTGGAGGTGGAGAGGAGGAGAGGAGAGGAGTAGAGGAGAAGAGAGGAGGAGAGGAGGAGAGGAGGAGAGGAGGAGAGGTGGAGGTGGAGAGGAGGAGAGGAGAGGAGTAGAGGAGGAGAGGAGAGGAGGAGAGGTGGAGGTGGAGAGGAGGAGAGGTGGAGGAGGAGAGGAGGAGAGGAGGAGAGGAGAGGAGGAGAGGTGGAGGTGGAGAGGAGGAGAAGCGGAGAGGAGGAGGAGGAGAGGAGCAGAGATGGAGAGGAGGAGAGGTGGAGAGGAGGAGAGGTGGAGAGGAGGAGAGAAGGAGAGGTGGAGAGGAGGAGAGGAAGAGAGGAGGGGAGGAGGGGAAGGGGAGAGGAGGAGAGGAGGGGAGGAGGGGAAGGGGAGAGGAGGAGAGGAGGAGAGGAAGAGAGGTGGAGAGGAAGAGAGGAGCAGAGGTGGAGAGGAGCAGAGGTGGAGAGGAGGAGAGGAGGAGAGGAAGAGAGGTGGAGAGAAGGAGAGGTGGAGAGGAAGAGAGGAGCAGAGGTGGAGAGAAGGAGAGGTGGAGAGTAGGAGAGGTGGAGAGGAGGAGAGAAGGAGAGGTGGAGAGGAGGAGAGGAAGAGAGGAGGGGAGGAGGGGAAGGGGAGAGGAGGAGAGGAGGGGAGGAGGGGAAGGGGAGAGGAGGAGAGGAGGAGAGGAAGAGAGGTGGAGAGGAAGAGAGGAGCAGAGGTGGAGAGGAGCAGAGGTGGAGAGGAGGAGAAGGGGAGAGGAGGAGAGGAGGGGAGGAGGGGAAGGGGAGAGGAGGAGAGGAGGAGAGGAAGAGAGGTGGAGAGGAAGAGAGGAGCAGAGGTGGAGAGGAGCAGAGGTGGAGAGGAGGAGAGGAGGAGAGGAAGAGAGGTGGAGAGAAGGAGAGGTGGAGAGGAAGAGAGGAGCAGAGGTGGAGAGAAGGAGAGGAGGAGAGGAGAGTAGGAGAAGGAGGAGATTTGGAGAGGAGGAAAGGTGGAGAGGTGGAGAGGTGGAGAGGAGGAGAGGAGGAGAGGAGGAGAGGTGGAGAAGAGAGGTGGAGAGCAGGAGAAGCGGAGAGGAGGAGAGGTGGGGAGGAGGAGAGGAGGAGAGGAGGAGAGGAGGAGAGGAGGAGAGGAGGAGAGGAGGAGTAGAGGAGGAGAGGTGGAGGTGGAGAGGAGGAGAGGAGGAGAGGAGGAGAGGAGGAGTAGAGGAGGAGAGGTGGAGGTGGAGAGGAGGAGTGAAGGAGAGGTGGAGAGGAGGAGAGGAGGAGAGAAGGAGAGGTGGAGAGGAGGAGTGGAAGAGAGGTGGAGAGAAGGAGAGGTGGAGAGGAGCAGAGGTGGAGAGGAGGAGAGGTGGAGAGGAGTAGAGGAGTAGAGGAGAAGAGCGGAGGAGAGGAGGAGAGGAGTAGAGGAGGAGAGGAGGAGAGGAGAAGAGGAGGAGAGGAGGAGAGGAGTAGAGGAGGAGAGGAGTAGAGGAGTAGAGGAGGAGAGGTGGAGGTGGAGAGGAGGAGAGGAGGAGAGGTGGAGGTGGAGAGGAGGAGAGGAGAGGAGTAGAGGAGAAGAGAGGAGGAGAGGAGGAGAGGAGGAGAGGAGGAGAGGAGGAGAGGTGGAGGTGGAGAGGAGGAGAGGAGAGGAGTAGAGGAGGAGAGGAGAGGAGGAGAGGTGGAGGTGGAGAGGAGGAGAGGTGGAGGAGGAGAGGAGGAGACAGGAGAGGAGGAGAGGAGAGGAGGAGAGGTGGAGGTGGAGAGGAGGAGAAGCGGAGAGGAGGAGGAGGAGAGGAGCAGAGATGGAGAGGAGGAGAGGTGGAGAGGAGGAGAGGTGGAGAGGAGGAGAGAAGGAGAGGTGGAGAGGAGGAGAGGAAGAGAGGAGGGGAGGAGGGGAAGGGGAGAGGAGGAGAGGAGGGGAGGAGGGGAAGGGGAGAGGAGGAGAGGAGGAGAGGAGGAGAGGAAGAGAGGTGGAGAGGAAGAGAGGAGCAGAGGTGGAGAGGAGCAGAGGTGGAGAGGAGGAGAGGAGGAGAGGAAGAGAGGGGGAGAGAAGGAGAGGTGGAGAGGAAGAGAGGAGCAGAGGTGGAGAGAAGGAGAGGTGGAGAGGAGGATAAAAATGTTATGTTCTCTGAAAGAGAAATCTATCTGTCTGGCCCATAGGCATGCTGTAACAGTGTGTTAAATCTATCTGTCTGTCCCATAGGCATGCTGTAACAGTGTGTTAAATCTATCTGTCTGGCCCATAGGCATGCTGTAACAGTGTGTTAAATCTATCTGTCTGTCCCATAGGCATGCTGTAACAGTGTGTTAAATCTATCTGTCTGTCCCATAGGCATGCTGTAACAGTGTGTTAAATCTATCTGTCTGGCCCATAGGCATGCTGTAACAGTGTGTTAAATCTATCTGTCTGGCCCATAGGCATGCTGTGTTAAATCTATCTGTCTGGCCCATAGGCATGCTGTAGCAGTGTGTTAAATCTATCTGTCTGGCCCATAGGCATGCTGTAACAGTGTGTTAAATCTATCTGTATGGCCCATAGGCATGCTGTGTTAAATCTATCTGTCTGGCCCATAGGCATGCTGTAACAGTGTGTTAAATCTATCTGTCTTGCCCATAGGCATGCTGTGTTAAATATATCTGTCTGGCCCATAGGCATGCTGTAACAGTGTGTTAAATCTATCTGTCTGGCCCATTGGGACGCTGTAACAGTGTAGTATTTGGCTTGCTGTCAGTCCGTATGCAACTCAACTTCAGTACAAACAACTGACAACTGAGGTGTCGATTTCTGCCCATTGATTTGTAACTGTTGCTATTCCCGCCCAAATCATTCATCCTGAGGGCTTATTGGACGGACACTCTCTCTCCCTCACATACAGTCAATCTCTCTCTCTCTCTCTCCCTCTCACAGTCAATCTCTCTCTCTCTCTCGTTTAATCTCCCAACAAACATTCTCTCAATTCAATTCAATGTGCTTTATTGGCATGACTTAACAACGTACATATTGCCAAAGCTTATTTTGGATATTTACAATATGAAAATAATAAGAACATAATTGTCAATGGGACAACAGTAACAACAATAACCAAGTGTCAAAATAACCAACACATTCAACAATAACAATAAGCATACAGTAGAGGACATGTGCAGGTTGATTGGTCTGTCAGACACTGTCCCTCATCTTATGGCAGGCAGCAATGTAGTGAGCTGCCAACCCACAGCTCTCTGCGTCCTCCCCCAACAGGACGGGTAGCCTACTCTCATCAGAGAGGTCTTTGAAACCTTGAATAAGGGTTTCCAATTAGGGGAAATGACACTGTCTAGTTGTTTTATATTTTTGACATTTTGTCAGGAAATGCAGCTCCGTCTCAGGTTCTGCTGTTGTGCAGTGGTTGCACAGCCTTTCCTCTACAGGGAGCCAGGTTTTCCTGTGTCTACCCTTCTCAATAGCAAGGCTGTGCTCACTGAGCCTGTTCTTTGTCAAGGTTTTTCTAAGGTTTTGATCAGTAACCATGGTTAAATATTTAGCCACTGTGTACTGTCGATTTAGGGCAAGATAGCACTGCATTTTGCTTTGTGTTTGTGTTTCCCAATAAGGAATGTAGTTTTGTTTTGATTGTGTTGTAATTTTGTAATTAGTTTTTTTCTGATTGATTGGATGTTCTGGTCCTGAGGCTTCAGTGTGTTAGTAGAACAGGTTTGTGAACTCAGCCCCAGGACCAGCTGGATGAGGGAACTGAGGCTTCAGTGTGTTAGTAGAACAGGTTAGTGAACTCAGGACCAGCTGGATGAGGGGACTGAGGCTTCAGTGTGTTAGTAGAACAGGTTAGTGAACTCAGGACCAGCTGGATGAGGGGACTGAGGCTTCAGTGTGTTAGTAGAACAGGTTAGTGTACTCAGGACCAGCTGGATGAGGGGACTGATGCTTCAGTGTGCTAGTAGAACAGGTTAGTAAACTCAGCCCCAGGACCAGCTGGATGAGGGACTGAGGCTTCAGTATGTTAGTAGAACAGGTTAGTGAACTCAGGACCAGCTGGATGAGGAGACTGAGGCTTCAGTGTGTTAGTAGAACAGGTTAGTGAACTCAGCCCCAGGACCAGCTGGATGAGGGGACTGAGGCTTCAGTGTGTTAGTAGAACAGGTTAGTGAACTCAGCCCCAGGACCAGCTGGATGAGGGGACTGAGGCTTCAGTGTGTTAGTAGAACAGGTTAGTGAACTCAGCCCCAGGACCAGCTGGATGAGGGACTGAGGCTTCAGTATGTTAGTAGAACAGGTTAGTGAACTCAGGACCAGCTGGATGAGGAGACTGAGGCTTCAGTGTGTTAGTAGAACAGGTTAGTGAACTCAGCCCCAGGACCAGCTGGATGAGGGGACTGAGGCTTCAGTGTGTTAGTAGAACAGGTTAGTGAACTCAGGACCAGCTGGATGAGGAGACTGAGGCTTCAGTGTGTTAGTAGAACAGGTTAGTGAACTCAGCCCCAGGACCAGCTGGATGAGGGGACTGAGGCTTCAGTGTGTTAGTAGAACAGGTTAGTGAACTCAGCCCCAGGACCAGCTGTATAAGGGGACTGAGGCTTCAGTGTGTTAGTAGAACAGGTTAGTGAACTCAGCCCCAGGACCAGCTGGATGAGGGACTGAGGCTTCAGTATGTTAGTAGAACAGGTTTGTGAACTCAGGACCAGCTGGATGAGGGACTGAGGCTTCAGTGTGTTAGTAGAACAGGTTAGTGAACTCAGCCCCAGGACCAGCTGGATGAGGGGACTCTTTTCTTTGCTCAGCTCTTGGCATTACAGGGCTTGGTAATGATATGAGAGGGGGTCACTGTATTTCAGATGTTTCCAAAACTGAATTGCTCTTTTTAGAGTTTTTATTATTAGTGGATATTGGCCTAATTCTGCCCTGCATGCATTGTTTGTAGTTTTCCTCTGGACATGTAGGAGAATCTTACAGAACTCTGCATGCAGGGTTTCAATGGGGTGTTTGTCCCATTGGGTGAAATCTTGTTTTGCAAGTGGACCCCAAACCTCACTGGCATAAAGTGCAATTGGTTCAATGACACATTCAATTATTTTTAGCCAAATTTGTATAGGTATTTCAATTTGAATTTGTTTTTTAATAGCGTAGAATGCCCTGCGTGCTTTCTCTCTCAGTTCATTCACTGCCTTATTAAGGTGTCCCGTTGAGCTTGTTTTTAAACCTCAGTAATTGTATTGTGTACAGTACTCTATATATATAAACCTCAGTAATTGTAGTGTGTACAGTACTCTATATATTTAAACCTCAGTAATTGTAGTGTGTAGTACTCTATATATTTAAACCTCAGTAATTGTAGTGTGTACAGTACTCTATATATTTAAACCTCAGTAATTGTAGTGTACAGTACTCTATATATTTAAACCTCAGTAATTGTAGTGTGTACAGTACTCTATATATATAAACCTCAGGAATTGTAAAGTGTACAGTACTATATATATATAAACCTCAGTAATTGTACTGTGTACAGTACTCTATATATATGAACCTCAGTAATTGTAATGTGTACAGTACTCTCTATATAAACCTCAGTAATTGTAGTGTGTACTGTACTCTCTATATAAACCTCAGTAATTGTAGTGTGTACAGTACTCTATATATTTAAACCTCAGTAATTGTAGTGTGTACAGTACTCTATATATATAAACCTCAGTAATTGTAGTGTGTACAGTACTCTATATATGTAAACCTCAGTAATTGTAGTGTGTACAGTACTATATATATATAAACCTCAGTAATTGTAGTGTGTACAGTACTCTATATATTTAAACCTCAGTAATTGTAGTGTGTACAGTACTCTATATATTTAAACCTCAGTAATTGTAGTGTACAGTACTCTATATATTTAAACCTCAGTAATTGTAGTGTGTACAGTACTCTATATATATAAACCTCAGTAATTGTAAAGTGTACAGTACTAAATATATATAAACCTCAGTAATTGTACTGTGTACAGTACTCTATATATATAAACCTCAGTAATTGTAGTGTGTACAGTACTCTCTATATAAACCTCAGTAATTGTAGTGTGTACTGTACTCTCTATATAAACCTCAGTAATTGTAGTGTGTACAGTACTCTATATATTTAAACCTCAGTAATTGTAGTGTGTACAGTACTCTATATATATAATCCTCAGTAATTGTAGTGTGTACAGTACTCTATATATGTAAACCTCAGTAATTGTAGTGTGTACAGTACTATATATATATAAACCTCAGTAATTGTAGTGTGTACAGTACTCT
This sequence comes from Salvelinus alpinus, assembly GCF_045679555.1. Taxonomy (NCBI): domain Eukaryota; kingdom Metazoa; phylum Chordata; class Actinopteri; order Salmoniformes; family Salmonidae; genus Salvelinus; species Salvelinus alpinus. Next base: position 77,637,822 of record NC_092095.1, read on the forward strand.
ATATATTTAAACCTCAGTAATTGTAGTGTGTACAGTACTCTATATATTTAAACCTCAGTAATTGTAGTGTGTACAGTACTCTATATATATAAACCTCAGTAATTGTAGTGTGTACAGTACTCTATATATTTAAACCTCAGTAATTGTAGTGTGTGTAGTACTCTATATATTTAAACCTCAGTAATTGTAGTGTGTACAGTACTCTATATATATAAACCTCAGTAATTGTAGTGTGTACAGTACTCTATATATTTAAACCTCAGTAATTGTAGTGTGTACAGTACTCTAAATATATATAAACCTCAGTAATTGTAGTGTGTACAGTACTCTATATATTTAAACCTCAGTAATTGTACTGTGTACAGTACTCTATATATTTAAGCCTCAGTAATTGTAGTGTGTACAGTACTCTATATATTTAAACCTCAGTAATTGTAGTGTGTACAGTACTCTATATATATAAACCTCAGTAATTGTAGTGTGTACAGTACTCTCTATATAAACCTCAGTAATTGTAGTGTGTACAGTACTCTATATATTTAAACCTCAGTAATTGTAGTGTGTACAGTACTCTATATATATGAACCTCAGTAATTGTAATGTGTACAGTACTCTCTATATAAACCTCAGTAATTGTAGTGTGTACTGTACTCTCTATATAAACCTCAGTAATTGTAGTGTGTACAGTACTCTATATATTTAAACCTCAGTAATTGTAGTGTGTACAGTACTCTATATATATAAACCTCAGTAATTGTAGTGTGTACAGTACTCTATATATGTAAACCTCAGTAATTGTAGTGTGTACAGTACTATATATATATAAACCTCAGTAATTGTAGTGTGTACAGTACTCTATATATTTAAACCTCAGTAATTGTAGTGTGTACAGTACTCTATATATTTAAACCTCAGTAATTGTAGTGTACAGTACTCTATATATTTAAACCTCAGTAATTGTAGTGTGTACAGTACTCTATATATATAAACCTCAGTAATTGTAAAGTGTACAGTACTAAATATATATAAACCTCAGTAATTGTACTGTGTACAGTACCCTATATATATAAACCTCAGTAATTGTAGTGTGTACAGTACTCTCTATATAAACCTCAGTAATTGTAGTGTGTACTGTACTCTCTATATAAACCTCAGTAATTGTAGTGTGTACAGTACTCTATATATTTAAACCTCAGTAATTGTAGTGTGTACAGTACTCTATATATATAAACCTCAGTAATTGTAGTGTGTACAGTACTCTATATATGTAAACCTCAGTAATTGTAGTGTGTACAGTACTATATATATATAAACCTCAGTAATTGTAGTGTGTACAGTACTCTATATATTTAAACCTCAGTAATTGTAGTGTGTACAGTACTCTATATATTTAAACCTCAGTAATTGTAGTGTGTACAGTACTCTATATATATAAACCTCAGTAATTGTAGTGTGTACAGTACTCTATATATTTAAACCTCAGTAATTGTAGTGTGTGTAGTACTCTATATATTTAAACCTCAGTAATTGTAGTGTGTACAGTACTCTATATATATAAACCTCAGTAATTGTAGTGTGTACAGTACTCTATATATTTAAACCTCAGTAATTGTAGTGTGTACAGTACTCTAAATATATATAAACCTCAGTAATTGTAGTGTGTACAGTACTCTTTATATTTAAACCTCAGTAATTGTACTGTGTACAGTACTCTATATATTTAAGCCTCAGTAATTGTAGTGTGTACAGTACTCTATATATTTAAACCTCAGTAATTGTAGTGTGTACAGTACTCTATATATATAAACCTCAGTAATTGTAGTGTGTACAGTACTCTCTATATAAACCTCAGTAATTGTAGTGTGTACAGTACTCTATATATTTAAACCTCAGTAATTGTAGTGTGTACAGTACTCTATATATATAAACCTCAGTAATTGTAGTGTGTACAGTACTCTATATATTTAAACCTCAGTAATTGTAGTGTGTACAGTACTCTATATATATATAAACCTCAGTAATTGTAGTGTGTACAGTACTCTATATATTTAAACCTCAGTAATTGTACTGTGTACAGTACTCTATATATTTAAGCCTCAGTAATTGTAGTGTGTACAGTACTCTATATATTTAAACCTCAGTAATTGTAGTGTGTACAGTACTCTATATATATAAACCTCAGTAATTGTAGTGTGTACAGTACTCTCTATATAAACCTCAGTAATTGTAGTGTGTACAGTACTCTATATATTTAAACCTCAGTAATTGTAGTTGTACAGTACTCTATATATATAAACCTCAGTAATTGTAGTGTGTACAGTACTCTATATATTTAAACCTCAGTAATTGTAGTGTGTACAGTACTCTATATATATATAAACCTCAGTAATTGTAGTGTGTACAGTACTCTATATATTTAAACCTCAGTAATTGTACTGTGTACAGTACTCTATATATTTAAGCCTCAGTAATTGTAGTGTGTACAGTACTCTATATATTTAAACCTCAGTAATTGTAGTGTGTACAGTACTCTATATATATAAACCTCAGTAATTGTAGTGTGTACAGTACTCTCTATATAAACCTCAGTAATTGTAGTGTGTACAGTACTCTATAAATTTAAACCTCAGTAATTGTAGTGTGTACAGTACTCTATATATATAAACCTCAGTAATTGTAGTGTGTACAGTACTATATATATTTAAACCTCAGTAATTGTAGTGTGTACAGTACTCTATATATTTAAACCTCAGTAATTGTAGTGTGTACAGTACTATATATATTTAAACCTCAGTAATTGTAGTGTACAGTACTCTATATATTTAAACCTCAGTAATTGTAGTGTGTACAGTACTCTATATATATAAACCTCAGTAATTGTAAAGTGTACAGTACTATATATATATAAACCTCAGTAATTGTACTGTGTACAGTACTCTATATGTATGAACCTCAGTAATTGTAGTGTGTACAGTACTCTCTATATAAACCTCAGTAATTGTAGTGTGTACTGTACTCTCTATATAAACCTCAGTAATTGTAGTGTGTACAGTACTCTATATATTTAAACCTCAGTAATTGTAGTGTGTACAGTACTCTATATATATAAACCTCAGTAATTGTAGTGTGTACAGTACTCTATATATGTAAACCTCAGTAATTGTAGTGTGTACAGTACTATATATATATAAACCTCAGTAATTGTAGTGTGTACAGTACTCTATATATTTAAACCTCAGTAATTGTAGTGTGTACAGTACTCTATATATTTAAACCTCAGTAATTGTAGTGTACAGTACTCTATATATTTAAACCTCAGTAATTGTAGTGTGTACAGTACTCTATATATATAAACCTCAGTAATTGTAAAGTGTACAGTACTATATATATATAAACCTCAGTAATTGTACTGTGTACAGTACTCTATATATATAAACCTCAGTAATTGTAGTGTGTACAGTACTCTCTATATAAACCTCAGTAATTGTAGTGTGTACTGTACTCTCTATATAAACCTCAGTAATTGTAGTGTGTACAGTACTCTATATATTTAAACCTCAGTAATTGTAGTGTGTACAGTACTCTCTATATATAAACCTCAGTAATTGTAGTGTGTACAGTACTCTATATATGTAAACCTCAGTAATTGTAGTGTGTACAGTACTATATATATATAAACCTCAGTAATTGTAGTGTGTACAGTACTCTATATATTTAAACCTCAGTAATTGTAGTGTGTACAGTACTCTATATATTTAAACCTCAGTAATTGTAGTGTGTACAGTACTCTATATATATAAACCTCAGTAATTGTAGTGTGTACAGTACTCTATATATTTAAACCTCAGTAATTGTAGTGTGTGTAGTACTCTATATATTTAAACCTCAGTAATTGTAGTGTGTACAGTACTCTATATATATAAACCTCAGTAATTGTAGTGTGTACAGTACTCTATATATTTAAACCTCAGTAATTGTAGTGTGTACAGTACTCTAAATATATATAAACCTCAGTAATTGTAGTGTGTACAGTACTCTATATATTTAAACCTCAGTAATTGTACTGTGTACAGTACTCTATATATTTAAGCCTCAGTAATTGTAGTGTGTACAGTACTCTATATATTTAAACCTCAGTAATTTTAGTGTGTACAGTACTCTATATATATAAACCTCAGTAATTGTAGTGTGTACAGTACTCTCTATATAAACCTCAGTAATTGTAGTGTGTACAGTACTCTATATATTTAAACCTCAGTAATTGTAGTGTGTACAGTACTCTATATATATAAACCTCAGTAATTGTAGTGTGTACAGTACTCTATATATTTAAACCTCAGTAATTGTAGTGTGTACAGTACTCTATATATATATAAACCTCAGTAATTGTAGTGTGTACAGTACTCTATATATTTAAACCTCAGTAATTGTACTGTGTACAGTACTCTATATATTTAAGCCTCAGTAATTGTAGTGTGTACAGTACTCTATATATTTAAACCTCAGTAATTGTAGTGTGTACAGTACTCTATATATATAAACCTCAGTAATTGTAGTGTGTACAGTACTCTCTATATAAACCTCAGTAATTGTAGTGTGTACAGTACTCTATATATTTAAACCTCAGTAATTGTAGTTGTACAGTACTCTATATACAGTGGGGAGAACAAGTATTTGATACACTGCCGATTTGCAGGTTTTCCTACTTACAAAGCATGTAGAGGTCTGTAATTTTTATCATAGGTACACTTCAACTGTGAGAGACGGAATCTAAAACAAAAATCCAGAAAATCACATTGTATGATTTTTAAATAATTAATTTGCATTTTATTGCATGACATAAGTATTTGATACCCTACCAACCAGTAAGAATTCCGGCTCTCACAGACCTGTTAGTTTTTCTTTAAGAAGCCCTCCTGTTCTCCACTCATTACCTGTATTAACTGCACCTGTTTGAACTCGTTACCTGTATAAAAGACACCTGTCCACACACTCAATCAAACAGATTCCAACCTCTCCACAATGGCCAAGACCAGAGAGCTGTGTAAGGACATCAGGGATAAAATTGTAGACCTGCACAAGGCTGGGATGGGCTACAGGACAATAGGCAAGCAGCTTGGTGAGAAGGAAACAACTGTTGGCGCAATTATTAGAAAATGGAAGAAGTTCAAGATGACGGTCAATCACCCTCGGTCTGGGGCTCCATGCAAGATTTCACCTCGTGGGGCATCAATGATCATGAGGAAGGTGAGGGATCAGCCCAGAACTACACGGCAGGACCTGGTCAATGACCTGAAGAGAGCTGGGACCACAGTCTCAAAGAAAACCATTAGTAACACACTACGCCGTCATGGATTAAAATCCTGCAGCGCACGCAAGGTCCCCCTGCTTAAGCCAGTGCATGTCCAGGCCTGTCTGAAGTTTGCCAATGACCATCTGGATGATCCAGAGGAGGAATGGGAGAAGGTCATGTGGTCTGATGAGACAAAAATAGAGCTTTTTGGTCTAACTCCACTCGCCGTGTTTGGAGGAAGAAGAAGTATGAGTACAACCCCAAGAACACCATCCCAACCCTGAAGCATGGAGGTGGAAACATCATTCTTTGGGGATGCTTTTCTGCAAAGGGGACAGGACGACTGCACCGTATTGAGGGGAGGATGGATGGGGCCATGTATCGCGAGATCTTGGCCAACAACCTCCTTCCCTCAGTAAGAGCATTGAAGATGGGTCGTGGCTGGGTCTTCCAGCATGACAACGACACGAAACACACAGCCATGGCAACTAAGGAGTGGCTCCGTAAGAAGCATCTCAAGGTCCTGGAGTGGCCTAGCCAGTCTCCAGACCTGAACCCAATAGAAAATCTTTGGAGGGAGCTGAAAGTCCGTATTGCCCAGCGACAGCCCCGAAACCTGAAGGATCTGGAGAAGATCTGTAGGGAGGAGTGGGCCAAAATCCCTGCTGCAGTGTGTGCAAACCTAGTCAAGAACTACAGGAAACGTATGATCTCTGTAATTGCAAACAAAGGTTTCTGTACCAAATATTAAGTTCTGCTTTTCTGATGTATCAAATACTTATGTCATGCAATAAAATGCAAATTAATTACTTAAAAATCATACAATGTGATTTTCTGGATTTTTGTTTTAGATTCCGTCTCTCATAGTTGAAGTGTACCTATGATAAAAATTACAGACCTCTACATGCTTTGTAAGTAGGAAAACCTGCAAAATCGGCAGTGTATCAAATACTTGTTCTCCCCACTGTATATAAACCTCAGTAATTGTAGTGTGTACAGTACTCTATATATTTAAACCTCAGTAATTGTAGTGTGTACAGTACTCTATATATATATAAACCTCAGTAATTGTAGTGTGTACAGTACTCTATATATTTAAACCTCAGTAATTGTACTGTGTACAGTACTCTATATATTTAAGCCTCAGTAATTGTAGTGTGTACAGTACTCTATATATTTAAACCTCAGTAATTGTAGTGTGTACAGTACTCTATATATATAAACCTCAGTAATTGTAGTGTGTACAGTACTCTCTATATAAACCTCAGTAATTGTAGTGTGTACAGTACTCTATAAATTTAAACCTCAGTAATTGTAGTGTGTACAGTACTCTATATATATAAACCTCAGTAATTGTAGTGTGTACAGTACTATATATATTTAAACCTCAGTAATTGTAGTGTGTACAGTACTCTATATATTTAAACCTCAGTAATTGTAGTGTGTACAGTACTATATATATTTAAACCTCAGTAATTGTAGTGTGTACAGTACTATATATATTTAAAGCTCAGTAATTGTAGTGTTTACAGTACTCTATATATTTAAACCTCAGTAATTGTACTGTGTACAGTACTCTATATATTTAAACCTCAGTATTTGTAGTGTGTACAGTACTATATATATTTAAACCTCAGTAATTGTAGTTTGTACAGTACTCTATATATATAAACCTCAGTAATTGTAGTGTACACTACTCTATATATTTAAACCTCAGTAATTGTGGTGTGTACAGTACTCTATATATATTTAAACCTCAGTAATTGTAGTGTGTACAGTACTATATATATTTAAACCTCAGTAATTGTAGTGTGTACAGTACTCTATATATTTAAACCTCAGTAATTGTACTGTTTACAGTACTCTATATATTTAAACCTCAGTATTTGTAGTGTGTACAGTACTATATATATTTAAACCTCAGTAATTGTAGTGTGTACAGTACTCTATATATATACACCTCAGTAATTGTAGTGTGTACAGTACTCTATATATTTAAACCTCAGTAATTGTAGTGTGTACAGTACTATATATATATATAAACCTCAGTAATTGTAATGTGTACAGTACTATATATATTTAAACCTCAGTAATTGTAGTGTGTACAGTACTCTATATATTTTGTTCCAATTGAGAACTTAGGTCTAATTCCCTGAGATCTGGATCTTCTCTGGAAAATCATTATTTTAGTATTTTTGAGGTTTACTGCCATTGCCCAGGTCTGGCAGTACTGCTCTAGTAGGTCCATCTCTCTCTTTTCTCTCTCACATACAGTCAATATCTCTGTCTCTCCCTCAAACACAGTCCATCTCTCTAGCTCCCTCAGATACAGTCCATCTCTGTCTCGCCCTCAAACACAGTCCATCTCTGTCTTTGTCTTTGTCTCTGTCTTTGTCTCTGTCTTTATCTCTCTCTTTGTCTCTCTTTTCTCTCTCTGTCTCTCTCTTTGTCTCTCTCTTTGTCTCTCTCTCTGTCTCTCTCTCTGTCTCTCTCTTTGTCTCTCTCTTTGTCTCTCTCTCTATCTCTCTCTCTGTCTCTCTCTTTGTCTCTCTCTTTGTCTCTCTCTTTGTCTCTCTCTTTGTATCTCTCTTTGTCTCTCCCTTTGTCTCTCTCTCTCTCTGTCTCTCTCTCTGTCTCTCTCTTTGTCTCTCTTTTTGTCTCTCTCTCGATCTCTCTCTCTGTCTCTCTCTTTGTCTCTCTCTTTGTCTCTCTCTCTGTCTCTCTCTTTGTCTCTCTCTTTGTCTCTCTCTCTGTCTCTCTCTTTGTCTCTCTCTTTGTCTCTCTCTTTGTCTCTCTCTCTGTCTCTCTCTTTGTCTCTCTCTTTGTCTCTCTCTTTGTCTCTCTCTCTCTGTCTCTCTCTCTGTCTCTCTCTTTGTCTCTCTTTTTGTCTCTGTCTTTGTCTCTCTCTTTGTCTCTCTCTTTGTCTCTCTCTCTCTCTGTCTCTCTCTTTGTCTCTCTCTTTGTCTCTCTCTTTGTCTCTCTCTCTCCCCCTGAGTTCAGGGGTGTATTGTATTGTAGTACTGAGTTCAGGGGTGTATTGTATTGTAGTACTGAGTTCAGGGGTGTATTGTATTGTAGTACTGAGTTCAGGGGTATATTGTATTGTAGTACTGAGTTCAGGGGTATATTGTATTGTAGTACTGAGTTCAGGGGTATATTGTATTGTAGTACTGAGTTCCGGGGTATATTTTATTGTAGTACTGAGTCCAGAGGCATATTATATTGTAGTACTGAATTCAGGGGTATTTTGTATTGTAGTACTGAGTCCAGGAGTGTATTGAATAGTGATAATAACATGTCTGGAGTTGACCTGTGTGTGAGAGGTACTCAATGTTTTATTTTGTTATCTCTTTATATATTTCCTTTCATGACTAGATTCCAGACCAGGCAGAGGAAGAGTAGTAACCACATATCTCTGGTGCCACAAACCCAGACTGGTAATCCACATTTCAAAGACAAACCCAGACTGTTAATCAACAGTTCAAAGACAAACCCAGACTGTTAATCCACAGTTCAAAGACAAACCCAGACTGTTAATCCACAGTTGAAAGACAAACCCAGACTGTTAATCCACAATTCAAAGACAAACCCAGACTGTTAATCCAGAGTTCAAAGACAACCCCAGACTATTAATCCACAGTTCAAAGACAAACCCAGACTGTTAATCCACATAATCCACAGTTCAAAGACAAACCCAGACTGTTAATCCACAGTTCAAAGACAAACCCAGATGGTTAATCCACAGTTCAAAGACAAACCCAGACTGTTAATCCACAGTTCAAAAACAAACACAGACTGTTAATCCACAGTTCAAAGAAAAACCCAGACTGTTAATCCACAGTTGAAAGACAAACCCAGACTGTTAATCCACAGTTGAAAGACAAACCCAGACTGTTAATCCACAGTTGAAAGATAACACTACATTGAAGCAAAGGAAGACCTCTTTGATGTAACATTATGTGTCACACATTTAGGTTATTTAATCATTAAGAAACCAACCTGTTTCCCTGTTTATTCTCATAACTTGCTTCCCACCTGTCACCTGCCCAGAGCCCACTTTCGGTCCCGACCAGTCAAGATAGAGCCCAATTCATAATCTGAGCGCATCAAAGCTGTGTTAGCTGTTAGAAACTCTACTGACAGTCTCCCTACTGTCTCTCTACAGTCTCCCTATAGTCTCTCTCTACAGTCTTCCTATAGTCTCTCTGCAGTCTTCCTATAGTCTCTCTACAGTCTCCCTATAGTCTCTCTACAGTCTTCCTATAGTCTCTCTACAGTCTCCCTATAGTCTCTCTACAGTCTCCCTACAGTCTCTCTACAGTCTCCCTATAGTCTCTCTACAGTCTCCCTACAGTCTCCCTACAGTCTCTCTACAGTCTCCCTATAGTCTCTCTACAGTCTCCCTACAGTCTCTCTACAGTCTCCCTATAGTCTCTCTACAGTCTTCCTATAGTCTCTCTACAGTCTCCCTACAGTCTCTCTACAGTCTCCCTATAGTCTCTCTACAGTCTCCCTACAGTCTCTCTACAGTCTCCCTATAGTCTCTCTACAGTCTCCCTACAGTCTCTCTACAGTCTCCCTATAGTCTCTCTACAGTCTCCCTACAGTCTCTCTACAGTCTCCCTATAGTCTCTCTACAGTCTCCCTATAGTCTCTCTACAGTCTCCCTATAGTCTCTCTACAGTCTCCCTATAGTCTCTCTACAGTCTCCCTATAGTCTCTCTACAGTCTTCCTTTAGTCTCTCTACAGTCTTCCTATAGTCTCTCTACAGTCTCCCTATAGTCTCTCTACAGTCTCCCTATAGTCTCTCTCTACAGTCTTCCTATAGTCTCTCTACAGTCTTCCTATAGTCTCTCTACAGTCTCCCTATAGTCTCTCTCTACAGTCTCCCTATAGTCTCTCTCTACAGTCTCCCTATAGTCTCTCTACAGTCTCCCTACAGTCTCTCTACAGTCTCCCCATAGTTTCCCTACAGCCTCCTAGACTAAAGTCTCAATATTGTCACTCCACATTCTCCCTATAGTCTCTCTACAGCTGCAGTCTCCCTATAGTCTATCTACAGTCTTTCAATAGTCTCTCTACAGTCTCTCGATAATATATCCACAGTCTCTCGATAATATATCCACAGTCTCGCTACAGTCTCTCTATAGTCTCTCTACAGTCTTTCTATAGTCTCTCTACAGTCTCTCTATAGTCTCTCTACAGTCTCTCTACAGTCTCTCTTTAGTCTCTCTACAGTCTCTCTATAGTCTCTCTACAGTCTCTCTATAGTCTCTCCAACGTCTCTCTATAGTCTCTCTACAGTCTCTCTACAGTCTCTCTATAGTCTCTATAGTTTCTCTACAGTCTCTGTACAGTCTGTCTATAGTCTCTATAGTCTCTCTACAGTCTCTTTACAGTCTCTACAGTCTCTCTACTGTCTCTCGATAATATATCCACAGTCTCTCTTTAGTCTCTCTACAGTCTCCCTATAGTCTCTCTACAGTCTCCCTATAGTCTCTCTACAGTCTTCCTTTAGTCTCTCTACAGTCTTCCTATAGTCTCTCTCTACAGTCTTCCTATAGTCTCTCTACAGTCTTCCTATAGTCTCTCTACAGTCTCCCTATAGTCTCTCTCTACAGTCTCCCTATAGTCTCTCTCTACAGTCTCCCTATAGTCTCTCTACAGTCTCCCTACAGTCTCTCTACAGTCTCCCCATAGTTTCCCTACAGCCTCCTAGACTAAAGTCTCAATATTGTCACTCCACATTCTCCCTATAGTCTCTCTACAGCTGCAGTCTCCCTATAGTCTATCTACAGTCTCCACAGTCTCGCTACAGTCTCTCTATAGTCTCTCTACAGTCTTTCAATAGTCTCTCTACAGTCTCTCGATAATATATCCACAGTCTCTCGATAATATATCCACAGTCTCGCTACAGTCTCTCTATAGTCTCTCTACAGTCTTTCTATAGTCTCTCTACAGTCTCTCTATAGTCTCTCTACAGTCTCTCTACAGTCTCTCTTTAGTCTCTCTACAGTCTCTCTATAGTCTCTCTACAGTCTCTCTAGTCTCTCCAGTCTCTCTATAGTCTCTCTACAGTCTCTCTATAGTCTCTCTACAGTCTCTCTATAGTCTCTCCAACGTCTCTCTATAGTCTCTCTATAGTCTCTCTACAGTCTCTCTATAGTCTCTCCAACGTCTCTCTGTAGTCTCTCTACAGTCTCTCTACAGTCTCTCTATAGTCTCTATAGTTTCTCTACAGTCTCTGTACAGTCTGTCTATAGTCTCTATAGTCTCTCTACAGTCTCTTTACAGTCTCTACAGTCTCTCTACTGTCTCTCCATAGTCTATACAGTCTCTCTATAGTCTCTGTACAGTCTCTCTACAGTCTCTGTACAGTCTCTCTACAGTCTCTGTACAGTCTCTCTACAGTCTCTCTACAGTCTCTATACAGTCTCTCTCTCTCCTTCATTCTGTGTTTCTCTCCCTCCCTACTCTGCTCTCCATACCTATAATTATCTCTTTCTCACTCCCTCCCTCTCCTTTTCCCTCCCTTGATTGCTCTCTCTTCCCCTCTCCCTTTCTCCATCCCACCGTCTCTCTCCATCTCTCACTAATACCCTCCATTCATCCCCCCCTCTCTCACCGCATGTGCTCGCCTAGAGTGGCTCCATGCAGGACTGTGTGAATCCTTCACATTTGCCTCAGTTTTCACCCTCACTGGGAGTTGAGGCATGGCTAATGCTGATTGATGCCACTCAAACACAACACACACACACACACACACACACACACACACACACACACACACACACACACACACACACACACACACACACACACACACACACACACACAGCTGAGCATGGTGCATTCCTGTTGGATCAGATTTTGGTGGTCTGGGCCTTGTCTAACCTGATGTAGGATACTAGATGTAACAGGCAGAGAGAGGGACTACTTATCTAACCTGCTGTAGGATACTAGATGTAACAGGCAGAGAGAGAGACTACTTATCTAACCTGCTGTAGGATACTAGATGTAACAGGCAGAGAGAGAGACTACTTATCTAACCTGCTGCAGGATACTAGATGTAACAGGCAGAGAGAGAGAGACTACTTATCTAACCTGCTGTAGGATACTAGATGTAACAGGCAGAGAGAGAGAGACTACTTATCTAACCTGCTGTAGGATACTAGATGTAACAGGCAGAGAGAGAGACTACTTATCTAACCTGCTGTAGGATACTAGATGTATCAGGCAGAGAGAGACTACTTATCTAACCTGCCGCAGGATACTAGATGTAACAGGCAGAGAGAGAGACTACTTATCTAACCTGCTGTAGGATACTAGATGTAACAGGCAGAGAGAGAGACTACTTATCTAACCTGCTGTAGGATACTAGATGTAACAGGCAGAGAGAGAGAGACTACTTATCTAACCTGCTGTAGGATACTAGATGTAACAGGCAGAGAGAGAGAGACTACTTATCTAACCTGCTGTAGGATACTAGATGTAACAGGCAGAGAGAGAGACTACTTATCTAACCTGCTGTAGGATACTAGATGTAACAGGCAGAGAGAGACTACTTATCTAACCTGCTGTAGGATACTAGATGTAACAGGCAGAGAGAGAGAGACTACTTATCTAACCTACTGTAGGATACTAGATGTAACAGGCAGAGAGAGAGAGACTACTTATCTAACCTACTGTAGGATACTAGATGTAACAGGCAGAGAGAGAGAGACTACTTATCTAACCTGCTGTAGGATACTAGATGTAACAGGCAGAGAGAGAGACTACTTATCTAACCTGCTGTAGGATACTAGATGTAACAGGCAGAGAGAGAGACTACTTATCTAACCTACTGTAGGATACTAGATGTAACAGGCAGAGAGAGAGACTACTTATCTAACCTGCTGTAGGATACTAGATGTAACAGGCAGAGAGAGAGAGACTACTTATCTAACCTGCTGTAGGATACTAGATGTAACAGGCAGAGAGAGAGAGACTACTTATCTAACCTGCTGTAGGATACTAGATGTAACAGGCAGAGAGAGAGAGACTACTTATCTAACCTGCTGTAGGACACTAGATGTAACAGGCAGAGAGAGACTACTTATCTAACCTGCTGTAGGATACTAGATGTAACAGGCAGAGAGAGAGACTACTTATCTAACCTGCTGTAGGATACTAGATGTAACAGGCAGAGTGAGACTACTTATCTAACCTACTGTAGGATACTAGATGTAACAGGCAGAGAGAGAGACTACTTATCTAACCTGCTGTAGGATACTAGATGTAACAGGCAGAGAGAGACTACTTATCTAACCTGCTGTAGGATACTAGATGTAACAGGCAGAGAGAGAGAGACTACTTATCTAACCTACTGTAGGATACTAGATGTAACAGGCAGAGAGAGAGAGACTACTTATCTTACCTGCTGTAGGATACTAGATGTAACAGGCAGAGAGAGAGACTACTTATCTAACCTGCTGTAGGATACTCGATGTAACAGGCAGAGAGAGACTACTTATCTAACCTGCTGTAGGATACTAGATGTAACAGGCAGAGAGAGACTACTTATCTAACCTGCTGTAGGATACTAGATGTAACAGGCAGAGAGAGAGAGACTACTTATCTAACCTACTGTAGGATACTAGATGTAACAGGCAGAGAGAGAGAGACTACTTATCTAACCTGCTGTAGGATACTAGATGTAACAGGCAGAGAGAGACTACTTATCTAACCTGCTGTAGGATACTAGATGTAACAGGCAGAGAGAGAGACTACTTATCTAACCTGCTGTAGGATACTAGATGTAACAGGCAGAGTGAGACTACTTATCTAACCTGCTGTAGGATACTAGATGTAACAGGCAGAGAGAGAGACTACTTATTTAACCTGCTGTAGGATACTAGATGTAACAGGCAGAGTGAGACTACTTATCTAACCTGCTGCAGGATACTAGATGTAACAGGCAGAGAGAGACTCTGCAATACTCGGCTCTAATGGTGACGTCGTTCAGCAGAGCATATCCTTCATCCCTCCCTCCCTCCCTCCCTCCCTCCCTCCCTCCCTCCCTCCCTCCCTCCCTCCCTGCCTCCCTCCCTCCCTCCCTCCCTCCCTCCCTCCCTCCCTCCCTCCCTGCCTCCCTCCCTCCCTCCCTCCCTCCCTCCCTCCCTCCCTCCCTCCCTCCCTCCCTCCCTCCCTCCCTCCCTCCCTCCCTCCCTCCCTCCCTCCCTCCCTCCCTCCCTCCTTTCCTCCCTCCCTCCCTCCTTGCCTCCCTGCCTCCCTGCCTGCCTGCCTCCCTCCCTCCCTCCTTGCCTCCCTCCCTCCCTCCCTCCCTGCCTCCATCCATCCCTCCCTCCCTCCCTCCCTCCCTCCCTCCCTCCCTCCCTCTATCCCTCCCTCTATCCCTCCCTCCCACCCTCCCTCCCACCCTCCCTCCCTCCCTCCCTCCCTCCCTCCCTCCCTCCCTCCCTCCCTCCCTCCCTCCCTCCCACCCTCCCTCCCTCCCTCCCTGCCTCCCTGCCTCCCTCCCTCCCTTCCTCCCTGCCTCCCTCCCTCCCTCCCTCCTTCCTCTCTTTCCCACCGACTGTACTGTCCTGCTCAGGCAACAAATCATATTTGGATTTGTTCCTTCGATAAATTCTCTTCAGGACACCTGGACAGTAGATAGCCATGCTATCCTGGGACACCTGCTGATTTACCAAATTGGATGATTATAAAGAAAATGAGTGAGCTGCAGTAGGCGTAGAAATGGCATTATTACTAATGCTAGCTATTAGATAACACAGAACACACTCTATTACATACATACATATTACATACATTACACAGAACACACTCTATTACATACATACATATTACATACATTACACAGAACACACTCTATTACATACATACATATTACATACATGGTGGCATCAAGCCTGCGGGCTCCATCACCGATCCGTTTAGCTAAGTTACAGCTGGTCCATGATAATATGTTACAGCTGGTCCATGATAATATGTTACAGCTGATAATATGTTACAGCTGGTCCATGATAATATGTTACAGCTGGTCCATGATAATATGTTACAGCTGGTCCATGATAATATGTTACAGCTGGTCCATGATAATATGTTACAGCTGGTCCATGACAATATGTTACAGCTGGTCCATGATAATATGTTACAGCTGGTCCATGATAATATGTTACAGCTGGTCCATGATAATATGTTACAGCTGGTCCATGATAATATGTTACAGCTGGTCCATGATAATATGTTACAGCTGGTCCATGATAATATGTTACAGCTGGTCCATGACAATATGTTACAGCTGGTCCATGATAATATGTTACAGCTGGTCCATGATAATATGTTACAGCTGGTCCATGATAATATGTTACAGTTGGTCCATGATAATATGTTACAGCTGGTCCATGACAATATGTTACAGTTGGTCCATGATAATATGTTACAGTTGGTCCATGATAATATGTTACAGCTGGTCCATGATAATATGTTACAGCTGGT
>NC_092095.1:77658615-77668938 GCF_045679555.1 Salvelinus alpinus
GAACATGTTATCCAGTTAGACTCCCCGTTACAGAACATGTTATTCAGTTAGACTCCCCCGTTACAGAACATATTATCCAGCTAGACTCCCCCGTTACAGAACATGTTATCAAGTTAGACTCCCCCGTTACAGAACATGTTAACCAGTTAGACTCCCCCGTTACAGAACATATTATCCAGCTAGACTCCCCCGTTACAGAACATATTATCCAGTTAGACTCCCCCGTTACAGAACATGTTATCAAGTTAGACTCCCCCGTTACAGAACATATTATCCAGCTAGACTCCCCCATTAGACTCCCTGTTACAGAACATATTATTCAGTTAGACTCCCCCGTTACAGAACATGTTATCCAGTTAGACTCCCCCGTTACAGAACATATTATCCAGTTAGACTCCCCCGTTACAGAACATGTTATCCAGTTAGACTCCCCCGTTACAGGACATGTTAACCAGTTAGACTCCCCCGTTACAGAACATGTTATCCTGTTAGACTCCCCCGTTACAGGACATGTTATCCAGTTAGACTCCCCCGTTACAGAACATGTTATCCAGTTAGACTCCCCCGTTACAGAACATATTATCCAGTTAGACTCCCCCGTTACAGAACATGTTATCCTGTTAGACTCCCCCGTTACAGAACATGTTATCAAGTTAGACTCCCCCGTTACAGAACATATTATCCAGCTAGACTCCCCCGTTACAGAACATGTTATCCTGTTAGACTCCCCCGTTACAGAACATGTTATCAAGTTAGACTCCCCCGTTACAGAACATATTATCCAGCTAGACTCCCCCATTAGACTCCCTGTTACAGAACATATTATTCAGTTAGACTCCCCCGTTACAGAACATGTTATCCAGTTAGACTCCCCCGTTACAGAACATATTATCCAGTTAGACTCCCCCGTTACAGAACATGTTATCCAGTTAGACTCCCCCGTTACAGGACATGTTAACCAGTTAGACTCCCCCGTTACAGAACATGTTAACCAGTTAGACTCCCCCGTTACAGAACATGTTATCCTGTTAGACTCCCCCGTTACAGGACATGTTATCCAGTTAGACTCCCCTGTTACAGAACATGTTATCCAGTTAGACTCCCCCGTTACAGAACATATTATCCAGTTAGACTCCCCCGTTACAGAACATATTATCCAGTTAGACTCCCCCGTTACAGAACATATTATCCAGCTAGACTCCCCCGTTACAGAACATGTTATCCAGTTAGACTCCCCCGTTACAGAACATATTATCCAGTTAGACTCCCCCGTTACAGAACATGTTAACCAGTTAGACTCCCCCGTTACAGAACATGTTATCCTGTTAGACTCCCCCGTTACAGAACATGTTATCCAGTTAGACTCCCCCGTTACAGAACATGTTATCCAGCTAGACTCCCCCATTAGACTCCCCCGTTACAGAACATGTTATCCAGTTAGACTCCCCCGTTACAGAACATATTATCCAGTTAGACTCCCCCGTTACAGAACATGTTATCCAGCTAGACTCCCCCATTAGACTCCCCCGTTACAGAACATGTTAACCAGTTAGACTCCCCCGTTACAGAACATATTATCCAGTTAGACTCCCCCGTTACAGAACATGTTATCCTGTTAGACTCCCCCTTAACAGAACATGTTATTCAGTTAGACTCCCCCGTTACAGAACATATTATCCAGCTAGACTCCCCCGTTACAGAACATGTTATCCAGTTAGACTCCCCCGTTACAGAACATGTTATTCAGTTAGACTCCCCCTTAACAGAACATATTATCCAGTTAGACTCCCCCGTTACAGAACATGTTATCCAGTTAGACTCCCCCGTTACAGGACATGTTAACCAGTTAGACTCCCCCGTTACAGAACATGTTAACCAGTTAGACTCCCCCGTTACAGAACATGTTATCCTGTTAGACTCCCCCGTTACAGGACATGTTATCCAGTTAGACTCCCCTGTTACAGAACATGTTATCCAGTTAGACTCCCCCGTTACAGAACATATTATCCAGTTAGACTCCCCCGTTACAGAACATATTATCCAGTTAGACTCCCCCGTTACAGAACATGTTATCCTGTTAGACTCCCCCTTAACAGAACATGTTATTCAGTTAGACTCCCCCGTTACAGAACATATTATCCAGTTAGACTCCCCCGTTACAGAACATGTTAACCTGTCTGACTCTGGGGTTCCGCTAGCGGAACTCCTCCCACATTCCACTGAAAAGCCAGAGCGCGAAATTCAAAAAATATTTTTTAGAAATATTTAACTTTCACACATTAACAAGTCCAATACAGCAAATGAAAGATACACATCTTGTAAATCCAGCCAACATATCCGATTTTTTTAATGTTTACCAGGGAAAACACCACGTATATTAATGTTAGCTCACCTCCAAATAGAAAAAAGCACAGATATTTTTCACAGCACAGGTAGCATGCACAAAACCAACCAAACTAACCAAGAACCAACCAAACTAACCAAGAAACAACTTCATCAGATGACAGTCTTATAACATGTTATTCAATAAATCTATGTTTTGTTCGAAAAATGTGCATATTTGAGGTATAAATCAGTTTTACATTGCAGCTACCATCACAGCTACCGTCAAAA
This sequence comes from Salvelinus alpinus, assembly GCF_045679555.1. NCBI lineage: Eukaryota > Metazoa > Chordata > Actinopteri > Salmoniformes > Salmonidae > Salvelinus > Salvelinus alpinus. The sequence goes on from NC_092095.1 coordinate 77,661,229, forward strand.
ATAGCACTGAAGCAGCCAGAGTAATTATAGAGACCAACGTGATTTACCTAAATACTCATCATAAAACTTTTCTGAAAAATCGATGGTGTACAGCAAATTAAAGACAAACATCTTGTGAATCCAGCCAATATTTCCGATTTTTTAAGTGTTTTACAGCGAAAACACAATATAGCATTATATTAGCTTACTACAATAGCCTACCACACTACCGCATTCATTCATCAAGGCACGTTAGCGATAGCAATAGGCAAGTTAGCGTTAGCGAATAAACCAGCAAAAGATATTAAATTTCACTAACCTTCATAAACCTTCCTCAGATGACAGTCCTATAACATCAGGTTATACATACACTTATGTTTTGTTCGAAAATGTGCATATTTAGAGTTGAAATCCGTGGTTATACAATGTGCTAACGTAGCATATTTTTCCCAGAATGTGCGGATATTTCTATTAGACTATCACCTATTCTGACCAAATAGCTATTCATAAACATTACAAAAAAATACATGTTGTATAGGAAACGATAGATCCATTAGTTCTTAATGCAATCGCAGTGTTAGAATTCTAAAAATATCTTCATTACGACATAAGACTTAGTTATGGTAAGGGAATAACCAAAACCTGAGCGCAAAGCTACTAGTACACAGTTCGACAGATATATGAAATAGCATCACAAAATGGTTCCTACTTTTGCTGATCTTCCATCAGAATGTTGTACAAGGGGTCCTTTGTTCAGAACCGTCTTTGTTTGGTATTAGAACGTTCTTTTTCCCTCTTGAATTAGCAAGCACACTGGCCAAGTGGTGCTAAGCTCTCCTTCGTGAACAAACGCAAACAACGCAACACGCCTAACGTCCCGAATAAATTTCAATAATCTAATAAAACTATATTGAAAAAACATACTTTACGATGATATTGTGACATGTATCAAATAAAATCAAAGCCGGAGATAGTATTCGCCCATAACGACAGCTTTCCAGTAGGCAATAACAGGTCCCTCCACGCGCCTTGCAGAAAACAGAAAATGGAGGACACGTCGTTCCAAGAGGGTTTATTCCACCTCAGACCGAGATAATCAACTAATTTCTTCTCTCACTTCCTCTTGACATCTAGGGGAAGGTGTATGACGTGCACGTATAGTCATACATATCATTCCCATTTATAGGCAGGCCCTTGAACACAGCATCGATTTCAGACTTTCCACTTCCTGGTCAGAAAGTGTGCTGCCAAATGAGTTCTGTTTCACCCACAGACAAAATTCAAACGGTTTTAGAAACTAGAGAGTGTTTTCTATCCAATAGTAATAATAATATGCATATTGTACGAGCAAGAATTGAGTACGAGGCCGTTTAAATTGGGTACGATTTTCCCCCAAAGTGAAAACAGCGCCCTCTGTCCTCATCAGGTTAACCAGTTAGACTCCCCCGTTACAGAAAATGTTATCCAGTTAGACTCCCCCGTTACAGAACATGTTATCCAGTTAGACTCCCCGTTACAGAACATGTTATTCAGTTAGACTCCCCCGTTACAGAACATGTTATCCAGCTAGACTCCCCCGTTACAGAACATGTTATCCTGTTAGACTCCCCCGTTACAGAACATATTATCCAGTTAGACTCCCCCATTAGACTCCCCCGTTACAGAACATGGTATCCTGTTCAGTGTTTTCGGGGGAAGTAATCACACCCCTCCTCTCTCTCTATTTGACCTTTGGGTTACATTATAGGGAGACACAGAGGTAGTATTTTACATCAGATATACCCAGAATACCTTTTTCCTTCCTTCACTTCCAGATTTCCCAGAGGTAACACACCCAGTGACACAGTGAATCATGCCTTTAATTCACTTCACTACCTCTAGACGACTACACTACGAAGCCATACGTCCTAAACGGGACCCTATTACCTATTTAGTGCAGTACTTACGACCAGGGCACACTGGGGAAACTATCGGTCTCTGGTCAATAGTATATAGATGTTTTATGGCCGTTTTTAATCGTCACATACATCAGATCGCGCTATATAGGGAATAGGGTGCTATTTGGAACCCAGACAGTGGATCTATAGTAGCCCAGACATGTAGGGCAGACAGCACAGTAAGATAAGACAGCTTAGCTTCAGTCAGAGCAATACTCCATGTCTGGACTACAACTTAGCTTAAATCAGAGCAATACTCCATGTCTGGACTACAACTTAGCTTAAATCAGAGCAATACTCCATGTCTGGACTACAACTTAGCTTAAATCAGAGCAACACTCCATGTCTGGACTACAACTTAGCTTAAATCAGAGCAACACTCCATGTCTGGACTACAACTTAGCTTAAATCAGAGCAACACTCCATGTCTGGACTACAACTTAGCTTAAATCAGAGCAACACTCCATGTCTGGACTACAACTTAGCTTAAATCAGAGCAACACTCCATGTCTGGACTACAACTTAGCTTAAATCAGAGCAACACTCCATGTCTGGACTACAACTTAGCTTAAATCAGAGCAATACTCCATGTCTGGACTACAACTTAGCTTAAATCAGAGCAATACTCCATGTCTGGACTACAACTTAGCTTAAATCAGAGCAACACTCCATGTCTGGACTACAACTTAGCTTAAATCAGAGCAATACTCCATGTCTGGACTACAACTTAGCTTAAATCAGAGCAATACTCCATGTCTGGACTACAACTTAGCTTAAATCAGAGCAACACTCCATGTCTGGACTACAACTTAGCTTAAATCAGAGCAATACTCCATGTCTGGACTACAACTTAGCTTAAATCAGAGCAATACTCCATGTCTGGACTACATGGTGCTCCTGGCGATGACAAACTCACAGCAACATGTTGCAGATGGACAGGTCGTTATATCATTTACAGCTACTGCTGTTGCCATTAGACAGAGAGAGAGAGGGAGGTAAGAGGGAGGGTTGTTATAGGAGGATCCCTGTGGAGGAGCAGAGAAGAGAGGAGAAGGAGGGAGGAGGAGGAGGGAGGGAGAGGGTTGTTATAGGAGGAACCCTGTGGAGGAGCGGAGAAGAGAGGAGGAGAAAGGGAGGAGAAGGAGGGAGGAGAAGGAGGGAGGAGACGGAGGGAGAGGGTTGTTATAGGAGGATCCCTGTGGAGGAGCGGAGAAGAGAGGAGGAGAAAGGGAGGAGAAGGAGGGAGGAGAAGGAGGGAGGAGACGGAGGGAGAGGGTTGTTATAGGAGGATCCCTGTGGAGGAGCGGAGAAGAGAGGAGGAGAAGGAGGGAGGAGAAGGAGGGAGGAGAAGGAGGGAGGAGACGGAGGGAGAGGGTTGTTATAGGAGGATCCCTGTGGAGGAGCGGAGAAGAGAGGAGGAGAAAGGGAGGAGAAGGAGGGAGGAGAAGGATGAGAAGGAGGAGGAGGGAAGAGAAAGGGAGCTCCTTTTTCTTCATTCTCCTGGATAGTCACAAGTTGAAGTAACCTGGGGTGAGGAATGTTTTTTGAAGGGAGAGGATGAGAGAGAGAGAGAAGCAGAGATGAAGGGACAGGGTAGTCATCACCTGTGGATGAGTGGAGAAGGAAGGAGAGAGAGAGAAGAAGAGGGGAGATGGAGAGGGAGCAGTCATCTTGTAAAATAGGGAAGAATTAACCTTTTTCTATTGGTGACCTGGACTTCAACACGCTGATTGAATCTTCAAATCAGAGAGATGGATGTGTAGTCACAGGGGATCTGCTGCAGGAGGAGAAGAAGAAGCAGAAGAAGAAGAAGAAGCAGAAGCAGAAGAAGAAGAAGCAGAAGAAGAAGAAGAAGCAGAAGAAGAAGAAGAAGAAGAAGAAGAAGAAGAAGCAGAAGAAGAAGAAGAAGAAGAAGAAGAAGAAGAAGAAGAAGAAGAAGAAGAAGAAGAAGCAGAAGAAGTAGAAGAAGAAGCAGAAGCAGAAGAAGCAGTAGAAGAAGACATAATTATCCATTGTGTACAGGATAATTTAGTTTCATCCCTCCCATCCTTCCTGTACCATGAATATTAACATCGTAACCCTGAACAAGAAGATCTATTACGCAACAACAGAATATCTCTCTAATCCACGTGGATTACGGAGATTAACAATAACCCCGTCTCAGTAACCAAGTAATGAGTTTGGAGCGTAACTATGGCAACGCAGTACCAACCCGGAGCCAAAGACGCGTCGTAATGAGATTCAGCATGGTGCCTTCTCCTTAATAAGGGATGTACCTGTTTGTTTAGGAGTTTGTCCGTCAAAACAAACTGGATGCTTCTGAGGAATTAAAAGGGAAAACGTTATTTGTTCAGCTGTGACGGTGGCATTAACACCCGCTGCCTAGGCTAGTGGTGCAACCACACTGGTTGCCCAGACCCCTGTCCTCCTAGAGAGGCCCGACCACACCACAGCGGTACGGCCAAACCCTGTATTAGCATTCACTAGTTATTAAACTCACAGGACGGGTAACTGCACAGACCGCATCATCTGGTCGAGAGAAAGACAAACAAACAAGGGATTTAGGAATCATATCGCCAAAAAGTCATTCATTTGAAATGCAGGCTGAGAAACTGAGCCCCCCCAAGACACCAGATCTCTGTTGTCTTGTCAACTCGTATGGTGATAAAATAACGACGCAAACAGATCTGGGACCAGGCTAAAGTAGGACTGAGGAGGAGAAGGGAAGAGAAGGACTAGTGAGGAGAGAAGAGAAGAGGAGAAGTGGAAAAGTGAGGGAGTGAGGGAGTGAGGGAGTGAGTAGAGGAGAAGCGGAGAGAAGAGGAGAGAAGAGGAGAAGTGACTGAGTGAGGAGGAGGAGAGGAGGAGGAGAGAAGAATAGGAAAAGAGGAGAAGAAGAGAGGAGAAGTGACTGAGTGAGGAGGAGGAGGAGAGGAGAAGTGAGGAAGTGAGGAGGAGAGAGGAGGAGGAGAGGAGGAGAGGAGAAGTGAGGAAGAGAGGAAGAGAGGAGGAGGAGAGGAGAAGTGAGGAAGAGAGGACAGCTCCAGACATAATATCCAGAAGGACATGACTCTGATCTGAATGGTCTCCATCAGGACAATGTTCATGGTCAAATCATAGACGGAGATATTACATGATATGTCTCCTAGACAGTACCTTCAGAAGGTAGTACATGATATGTCTCCTAGACAGTACCTTCAGAAGGTAGTACATGATATGTCTCCTAGACACTACCTTCAGAAGGTAATACATGATATGTCTCCTAGACAGTACCTTCAGAAGGTAGTACATGATATGTCTCCTAGACAGTACCTTCAGAAGGTAGTACATGATATGTCTCCTAGACAGTACCTTCAGAAGGTAGTACATGATATGTCTCCTAGACAGTACCTTCAGAAGGTAGTACATGATATGTCTCCTAGACACTACCTTCAGAAGGTAGTACATGATATGTCTCCTAGACAGTACCTTCAGAAGGTAGTACATGATATGTCTCCTAGACAGTACCTTCAGAAGGTAGTACATGATATGTCTCCTAGACAGTACCTTCAGAAGGTAGTACATGATATGTCTCCTAGACAGTACCTTCAGAAGGTAGTACATGATATGTCTCCTAGACAGTACCTTCAGAAGGTAGTACATGATATGTCTCCAAAACAGTACCTTCAGAAGGTAGTACATGATATGTCTCCTAGACAGTACCTTCAGAAGGTAGTACATGATATGTCTCCTAGACAGTACCTACAGAAGGTAGTACATGATATGTCTCCTAGACAGTACCTTCAGAAGGTAGTATATTATATGTCTCCTAGACAGTACCTTCAGAAGGTAGTACATGATATGTCTCCTAGACAGTACCTTCAGAAGGTAGTACATGATATGTCTCCTAGACAGTACCTTCAGAAGGTAGTACATGATATGTCTCCTAGACAGTACCTTCAGAAGGTAGTACATGATATGTCTCCAAAACAGTACCTTCAGAAGGTAGTACATGATATGTCTCCTAGACAGTACCTTCAGAAGGTAGTACATGATATGTCTCCTAGACAGTACCTTCAGAAGGTAGTACATGATATGTCTCCTAGACAGTACCTTCAGAAGGTAGTATATGATATGTCTCCTAGACAGTACCTTCAGAAGGTAGTACATGATATGTCTCCTAGACAGTACCTTCAGAAGGTAGTACATGATATGTCTCCTAGACAGTACCTTCAGAAGGTAGTACATGATATGTCTCCTAGACAGTACCTTCAGAAAGTATTCAGACCCCTTGACTTTTTCCACATTTTGTTACTTAACAGATGTATTCTAAAATTGACTAAATAAATAAAAATCCTTAGGAATCTACGCACAATACCTCGTAATGACAAAGTGAAAACATGTTTTTAGAAATGTTTGCAAATGTATGAAATACAAAAATGGAAATACCTTATTTACATCAGTATTCAGACCCTTTCACATCTGGAGGAAACCTGGCACCATCCCTACGGTGAAGCATGATGGTGGCAGCATCCTGCTGTGGGGGACTGGGAGACTAGTGATGATGGAGGAAACCTGGCACCATCCCTACGGTGAAGCATGGTGGTGGCAGCATCCTGCTGTGGGGGACTGGGAGACTAGTGATGATGGAGGAAACCTGGCACCATCCCTACGGTGAAGCATGGTGGTGGCAGCATCCTGCTGTGGGGGACTGGGAGACGAGTCATGATGGAGGAAACCAGGCACCATCCCTACGGTGAAGCATGGTGGTGGCAGCATCCTGCTGTGGGGGACTGGGAGACGAGTCATGATGGAGGAAACCTGGCACCATCCCTACAGTGAAGCATGGTGGTGACAGCATCATGCTGTGGGGGACTGGGAGACGAGTCATGATGGAGGAAACCTGGCACATCCCTACGGTGAAGCATGGTGGTGGCAGCATGATGCTGTGGGGGACTGGGAGACGAGTCATGATTGAGGAAACCTGGCACCATCCCTACGGTGAAGCATGGTGGTGGCAGCATGATGCTGTGGGGGACTGGGAGACTAGTGATGATGGAGGAAACCTGGCACCATCCCTACGGTGAAGCATGGTGGTGGCAGCATCCTGCTGTGGGGGACTGGGTGACTAGTCATGATGGAGGAAACCTGGCACCATCCCTACGGTGAAGCATGGTGGTGGCAGCATGATGCTGTGGGGGACTGGGAGACGAGTCATGATGGAGGAAATCAGGCACCATCCCTACGGTGAAGCATGGCGGTGGCAGCATCCTGCTGTGGGGGACTGTCATGATGGAGGCAAATATGAACAGAGCAAAGTACAGAGAGATCCTTGATGAAAACCTGCTCCAGAGCACTCAGGACCTCAGACGAAGGTTCACCTTCCAACAGGACAACGACCCTAATCACACAGCCAAGATAACGCATGAGTGGCTTTGGGACAAGTCTCTGAATGTCCTTGAGTGGCCCAGCCAGAACCGGGACTTGAACCTGATCAAACATCTCTGAAGAAACCTGAATATATAGTCCCCCCATCCAACCTGACAGAGCTTGAGAGGATCTGCAGAGAAGAATGGGAGAAACTCCCCAAATACAGGTGTGCCAAGCTTGTAGCGTCATACCAAAGAAGATTCAAGGCTGTATTCACTGCCAAAGGTGGGGTATTGTGTGTAGATTGATGAGGCGATTGATGAGGGGAAAAAACAATTTAATACAATTTTGAATAAGGCTGCAACCTAACAAAATGTACAGTGCAGCCTTACCGAATGCACTGTATATTTCACCACGCTGCAGTTTGTGGTAGCAGTTACGATCC
>NC_092095.1:77669038-77689038 GCF_045679555.1 Salvelinus alpinus
TATGATGGATAACAGTTACGATCCACCTCCCTCCTCCTGTATGATGGATAACAGTTACGATCCACCTCCCTCCTCCTGTATGATGGGTAGCAGTTACGATCCACCTCCCTCCTCCTGTATGATGGATAACAGTTACGATCCACCTCCCTCCTCCTGTATGATGGATAACAGTTACGATCCACCTCCCTCCTCCTGTATGATGGATAACAGTTACGATCCACCTCTCTCCTCCTGTATGATGGGTAGCAGTTACGATCCACCTCCCTCCTCCTGTATGATGGATAACAGTTACGATCCACCTCCCTCCTCCTGTATGATGGATAACAGTTACGATCCACCTCCCTCCTCCTGTATGATGGATAACAGTTACGATCCACCTCTCTCCTCCTGTATGATGGATAACAGTTACGATCCACCTCTCTCCTCCTGTATGATGGATAACAGTTACGATCCACCTCCCTCCTCCTGTATGATGGGTAACAGTTACGATCCACCTCTCTCCTCCTGTATGATGGATAACAGTTACGATCCACCTCTCTCCTCCTGTATGATGGATAACAGTTACGATCCACCTCTCTCCTCCTGTATGATGGATAACAGTTACGATCCACCTCCCTCCTCCTGTATGATGGATAACAGTTACGATCCACCTCCCTCCTCCTGTATGATGGGTAGCAGTTACGATCCACCTCCCTCCTCCTGTATGATGGGTAACAGTTACGATCCACCTCCCTCCTCCTGTATGATGGATAACAGTTACGATCCACCTCTCTCCTCCTGTATGATGGATAACAGTTACGATCCACCTCTCTCCTCCTGTATGATGGATAACAGTTACGATCCACCTCTCTCCTCCTGTATGATGGATAACAGTTACGATCCACCTCTCTCCTCCTGTATGATGGATAACAGTTATGATCCACCTCTCTCTCCTCCTCTATGATGGATAACAGTTACGATCCACCTCTCTCCTCCTGTATGATGGATAACAGTTACGATCCACCTCTCTCCTCCTGTATGATGGATAACAGTTACGATCCACCTCTCTCCTCCTGTATGATGGATAACAGTTACGATCCACCTCTCTCCTCCTGTATGATGGATAACAGTTATGATCCACCTCTCTCTCTTCCTGTATGATGGATAACAGTTACGATCCACCTCTCTCCTCCTGTATGATGGATAACAGTTACGATCCACCTCTCTCCTCCTGTATGATGGATAACAGTTACGATCCACCTCCCTCCTCCTGTATGATGGGTAACAGTTACGATCCACCTCTCTCCTCCTGTATGATGGATAACAGTTACGATCCACCTCTCTCCTCCTGTATGATGGATAACAGTTACGATCCACCTCTCTCCTCCTGTATGATGGATAACAGTTACGATCCACCTCCCTCCTCCTGTATGATGGATAACAGTTACGATCCACCTCCCTCCTCCTGTATGATGGGTAGCAGTTACGATCCACCTCCCTCCTCCTGTATGATGGGTAACAGTTACGATCCACCTCCCTCCTCCTGTATGATGGATAACAGTTACGATCCACCTCTCTCCTCCTGTATGATGGATAACAGTTACGATCCACCTCCCTCCTCCTGTATGATGGATAACAGTTACGATCCACCTCTCTCCTCCTGTATGATGGGTAACAGTTACGATCCACCTCCCTCCTCCTGTATGATGGATAACAGTTACGATCCACCTCTCTCCTCCTGTATGATGGATAACAGTTACGATCCACCTCTCTCCTCCTGTATGATGGATAACAGTTACGATCCACCTCTCTCCTCCTGTATGATGGATAGCAGTTACGATCCACCTCTCTCCTCCTGTATGATGGATAACAGTTACGATCCACCTCTCTCCTCCTGTATGATGGGTAACAGTTACGATCCACCTCCCTCCTCCTGTATGATGGATAACAGTTACGATCCACCTCCCTCCTCCTGTATGATGGGTAGCAGTTACGATCCACCTCCCTCCTCCTGTATGATGGATAACAGTTACGATCCACCTCCCTCCTCCTGTATGATGGATAACAGTTACGATCCACCTCCCTCCTCCTGTATGATGGATAACAGTTACGATCCACCTCTCTCCTCCTGTATGATGGGTAGCAGTTACGATCCACCTCCCTCCTCCTGTATGATGGATAACAGTTACGATCCACCTCCCTCCTCCTGTATGATGGATAACAGTTACGATCCACCTCCCTCCTCCTGTATGATGGATAACTGTTACGATCCACCTCTCTCCTCCTGTATGATGGATAACAGTTACGATCCACCTCTCTCCTCCTGTATGATGGATAACAGTTACGATCCACCTCCCTCCTCCTGTATGATGGGTAACAGTTACGATCCACCTCTCTCCTCCTGTATGATGGATAACAGTTACGATCCACCTCTCTCCTCCTGTATGATGGATAACAGTTACGATCCACCTCTCTCCTCCTGTATGATGGATAACAGTTACGATCCACCTCCCTCCTCCTGTATGATGGATAACAGTTACGATCCACCTCCCTCCTCCTGTATGATGGGTAGCAGTTACGATCCACCTCCCTCCTCCTGTATGATGGGTAACAGTTACGATCCACCTCCCTCCTCCTGTATGATGGATAACAGTTACGATCCACCTCTCTCCTCCTGTATGATGGATAACAGTTACGATCCACCTCCCTCCTCCTGTATGATGGGTAGCAGTTACGATCCACCTCCCTCCTCCTGTATGATGGGTAACAGTTACGATCCACCTCCCTCCTCCTGTATGATGGATAACAGTTACGATCCACCTCTCTCCTCCTGTATGATGGATAACAGTTACGATCCACCTCTCTCCTCCTGTATGATGGATAACAGTTACGATCCACCTCCCTCCTCCTGTATGATGGATAACAGTTACGATCCACCTCCCTCCTCCTGTATGATGGGTAGCAGTTACGATCCACCTCCCTCCTCCTGTATGATGGGTAACAGTTACGATCCACCTCCCTCCTCCTGTATGATGGATAACAGTTACGATCCACCTCTCTCCTCCTGTATGATGGATAACAGTTACGATCCACCTCCCTCCTCCTGTATGATGGGTAGCAGTTACGATCCACCTCCCTCCTCCTGTATGATGGGTAACAGTTACGATCCACCTCCCTCCTCCTGTATGATGGATAACAGTTACGATCCACCTCTCTCCTCCTGTATGATGGATAACAGTTACGATCCACCTCCCTCCTCCTGTATGATGGATAACAGTTACGATCCACCTCTCTCCTCCTGTATGATGGGTAACAGTTACGATCCACCTCCCTCCTCCTGTATGATGGATAACAGTTACGATCCACCTCTCTCCTCCTGTATGATGGATAACAGTTACGATCCACCTCTCTCCTCCTGTATGATGGATAACAGTTACGATCCACCTCTCTCCTCCTGTATGATGGATAGCAGTTACGATCCACCTCTCTCCTCCTGTATGATGGATAACAGTTACGATCCACCTCTCTCCTCCTGTATGATGGGTAACAGTTACGATCCACCTCCCTCCTCCTGTATGATGGATAACAGTTACGATCCACCTCTCTCCTCCTGTATGATGGATAACAGTTACGATCCACCTCTCTCCTCCTGTATGATGGATAACAGTTACGATCCACCTCTCTCCTCCTGTATGATGGATAGCAGTTACGATCCACCTCTCTCCTCCTGTATGATGGATAACAGTTACGATCCACCTCTCTCCTCCTGTATGATGGGTAACAGTTACGATCCACCTCCCTCCTCCTGTATGATGGATAACAGTTACGATCCACCTCCCTCCTCCTGTATGATGGGTAGCAGTTACGATCCACCTCCCTCCTCCTGTATGATGGATAACAGTTACGATCCACCTCCCTCCTCCTGTATGATGGATAACAGTTACGATCCACCTCCCTCCTCCTGTATGATGGATAACAGTTACGATCCACCTCTCTCCTCCTGTATGATGGGTAGCAGTTACGATCCACCTCCCTCCTCCTGTATGATGGATAACAGTTACGATCCACCTCCCTCCTCCTGTATGATGGATAACAGTTACGATCCACCTCCCTCCTCCTGTATGATGGATAACTGTTACGATCCACCTCTCTCCTCCTGTATGATGGATAACAGTTACGATCCACCTCTCTCCTCCTGTATGATGGATAACAGTTACGATCCACCTCCCTCCTCCTGTATGATGGGTAACAGTTACGATCCACCTCTCTCCTCCTGTATGATGGATAACAGTTACGATCCACCTCTCTCCTCCTGTATGATGGATAACAGTTACGATCCACCTCTCTCCTCCTGTATGATGGATAACAGTTACGATCCACCTCCCTCCTCCTGTATGATGGATAACAGTTACGATCCACCTCCCTCCTCCTGTATGATGGGTAGCAGTTACGATCCACCTCCCTCCTCCTGTATGATGGGTAACAGTTACGATCCACCTCCCTCCTCCTGTATGATGGATAACAGTTACGATCCACCTCTCTCCTCCTGTATGATGGATAACAGTTACGATCCACCTCCCTCCTCCTGTATGATGGGTAGCAGTTACGATCCACCTCCCTCCTCCTGTATGATGGGTAACAGTTACGATCCACCTCCCTCCTCCTGTATGATGGATAACAGTTACGATCCACCTCTCTCCTCCTGTATGATGGATAACAGTTACGATCCACCTCTCTCCTCCTGTATGATGGATAACAGTTACGATCCACCTCCCTCCTCCTGTATGATGGATAACAGTTACGATCCACCTCCCTCCTCCTGTATGATGGGTAGCAGTTACGATCCACCTCCCTCCTCCTGTATGATGGGTAACAGTTACGATCCACCTCCCTCCTCCTGTATGATGGATAACAGTTACGATCCACCTCTCTCCTCCTGTATGATGGATAACAGTTACGATCCACCTCCCTCCTCCTGTATGATGGGTAGCAGTTACGATCCACCTCCCTCCTCCTGTATGATGGGTAACAGTTACGATCCACCTCCCTCCTCCTGTATGATGGATAACAGTTACGATCCACCTCTCTCCTCCTGTATGATGGATAACAGTTACGATCCACCTCCCTCCTCCTGTATGATGGATAACAGTTACGATCCATCTCTCTCCTCCTGTATGATGGGTAACAGTTACGATCCACCTCCCTCCTCCTGTATGATGGATAACAGTTACGATCCACCTCTCTCCTCCTGTATGATGGATAACAGTTACGATCCACCTCTCTCCTCCTGTATGATGGATAACAGTTACGATCCACCTCTCTCCTCCTGTATGATGGATAGCAGTTACGATCCACCTCTCTCCTCCTGTATGATGGATAACAGTTACGATCCACCTCTCTCCTCCTGTATGATGGGTAACAGTTACGATCCACCTCCCTCCTCCTGTATGATGGATAACAGTTACGATCCACCTCCCTCCTCCTGTATGATGGGTAGCAGTTACGATCCACCTCCCTCCTCCTGTATGATGGATAACAGTTACGATCCACCTCCCTCCTCCTGTATGATGGATAACAGTTACGATCCACCTCTCTCCTCCTGTATGATGGGTAACAGTTACGATCCACCTCCCTCCTCCTGTATGATGGATAACAGTTACGATCCACCTCTCTCCTCCTGTATGATGGATAACAGTTACGATCCACCTCTCTCCTCCTGTATGATGGATAACAGTTACGATCCACCTCTCTCCTCCTGTATGATGGATAGCAGTTACGATCCACCTCTCTCCTCCTGTATGATGGATAACAGTTACGATCCACCTCTCTCCTCCTGTATGATGGGTAACAGTTACGATCCACCTCCCTCCTCCTGTATGATGGATAACAGTTACGATCCACCTCCCTCCTCCTGTATGATGGGTAGCAGTTACGATCCACCTCCCTCCTCCTGTATGATGGATAACAGTTACGATCCACCTCCCTCCTCCTGTATGATGGATAACAGTTACGATCCACCTCCCTCCTCCTGTATGATGGATAACAGTTACGATCCACCTCTCTCCTCCTGTATGATGGGTAGCAGTTACGATCCACCTCCCTCCTCCTGTATGATGGATAACAGTTACGATCCACCTCCCTCCTCCTGTATGATGGATAACAGTTACGATCCACCTCCCTCCTCCTGTATGATGGATAACAGTTACGATCCACCTCTCTCCTCCTGTATGATGGATAACAGTTACGATCCACCTCTCTCCTCCTGTATGATGGATAACAGTTACGATCCACCTCCCTCCTCCTGTATGATGGGTAACAGTTACGATCCACCTCTCTCCTCCTGTATGATGGATAACAGTTACGATCCACCTCTCTCCTCCTGTATGATGGATAACAGTTACGATCCACCTCTCTCCTCCTGTATGATGGATAACAGTTACGATCCACCTCCCTCCTCCTGTATGATGGATAACAGTTACGATCCACCTCCCTCCTCCTGTATGATGGGTAGCAGTTACGATCCACCTCCCTCCTCCTGTATGATGGGTAACAGTTACGATCCACCTCCCTCCTCCTGTATGATGGATAACAGTTACGATCCACCTCTCTCCTCCTGTATGATGGATAACAGTTACGATCCACCTCCCTCCTCCTGTATGATGGGTAGCAGTTACGATCCACCTCCCTCCTCCTGTATGATGGGTAACAGTTACGATCCACCTCCCTCCTCCTGTATGATGGATAACAGTTACGATCCACCTCTCTCCTCCTGTATGATGGATAACAGTTACGATCCACCTCTCTCCTCCTGTATGATGGATAACAGTTACGATCCACCTCCCTCCTCCTGTATGATGGATAACAGTTACGATCCACCTCCCTCCTCCTGTATGATGGGTAGCAGTTACGATCCACCTCCCTCCTCCTGTATGATGGGTAACAGTTACGATCCACCTCCCTCCTCCTGTATGATGGATAACAGTTACGATCCACCTCTCTCCTCCTGTATGATGGATAACAGTTACGATCCACCTCCCTCCTCCTGTATGATGGGTAGCAGTTACGATCCACCTCCCTCCTCCTGTATGATGGGTAACAGTTACGATCCACCTCCCTCCTCCTGTATGATGGATAACAGTTACGATCCACCTCTCTCCTCCTGTATGATGGATAACAGTTACGATCCACCTCCCTCCTCCTGTATGATGGATAACAGTTACGATCCACCTCTCTCCTCCTGTATGATGGGTAACAGTTACGATCCACCTCCCTCCTCCTGTATGATGGATAACAGTTACGATCCACCTCTCTCCTCCTGTATGATGGATAACAGTTACGATCCACCTCTCTCCTCCTGTATGATGGATAACAGTTACGATCCACCTCTCTCCTCCTGTATGATGGATAGCAGTTACGATCCACCTCTCTCCTCCTGTATGATGGATAACAGTTACGATCCACCTCTCTCCTCCTGTATGATGGGTAACAGTTACGATCCACCTCCCTCCTCCTGTATGATGGATAACAGTTACGATCCACCTCCCTCCTCCTGTATGATGGGTAGCAGTTACGATCCACCTCCCTCCTCCTGTATGATGGGTAACAGTTACGATCCACCTCCCTCCTCCTGTATGATGGATAACAGTTACGATCCACCTCCCTCCTCCTGTATGATGGATAACAGTTACGATCCACCTCCCTCCTCCTGTATGATGGATAACAGTTACGATCCACCTCTCTCCTCCTGTATGATGGGTAGCAGTTACGATCCACCTCCTTCCTCCTGTATGATGGATAACAGTTACGATCCACCTCCCTCCTCCTGTATGATGGATAACAGTTACGATCCACCTCCTTCCTCCTGTATGATGGATAACAGTTACGATCCACCTCCCTCCTCCTGTATGATGGATAACAGTTACGATCCACCTCTCTCCTCCTGTATGATGGATAACAGTTACGATCCAACTCTCTCCTCCTGTATGATGGATAACAGTTACGATCCACCTCCCTCCTCCTGTATGATGGGTAGCAGTTACGATCCACCTCCCTCCTCCTGTATGATGGATAACAGTTACGATCCACCTCCCTCCTCCTGTATGATGGATAACAGTTACGATCCACCTCTCTCCTCCTGTATGATGGATAACAGTTACGATCCACCTCTCTCCTCCTGTATGATGGATAACAGTTACGATCCACCTCCCTCCTCCTGTATGATGGATAACAGTTACGATCCACCTCTCTCCTCCTGTATGATGGGTAGCAGTTACGATCCACCTCCCTCCTCCTGTATGATGGATAACAGTTACGATCCACCTCTCTCCTCCTGTATGATGGATAACAGTTACGATCCACCTCTCTCCTCCTGTATGATGGATAACAGTTACGATCCACCTCTCTCCTCCTGTATGATGGATAACAGTTACGATCCACCTCTCTCCTCCTGTATGATGGATAACAGTTATGATCTAACTCTCTCTCCTCCTGTATGATGGATAACAGTTACGATCCACCTCTCTCCTCCTGTATGATGGATAACAGTTACGATCCACCTCTCTCCTCCTGTATGATGGATAACAGTTACGATCCACCTCTCTCCTCCTGTATGATGGATAACAGTTACGATCCACCTCTCTCCTCCTGTATGATGGATAACAGTTACGATCCACCTCTCCCCTCCTGTATGATGGATAACAGTTACGATCCACCTCTCTCCTCCTGTATGATGGATAACAGTTACGATCCACCTCCCCCCTCCTGTATGATGGATAACAGTTATGATCCACCTCTCTCTCCTCCTGTATGATGGATAACAGTTACGATCCACCTCTCTCCTCCTGTATGATGGATAACAGTTACGATCCACCTCTCTCCTCCTGTATGATGGATAACAGTTACGATCCACCTCCCTCCTCCTGTATGATGGGTAACAGTTACGATCCACCTCTCTCCTCCTGTATGATGGATAACAGTTACGATCCACCTCTCTCCTCCTGTATGATGGATAACAGTTACGATCCACCTCTCTCCTCCTGTATGATGGATAACAGTTACGATCCACCTCCCTCCTCCTGTATGATGGATAACAGTTACGATCCACCTCCCTCCTCCTGTATGATGGGTAGCAGTTACGATCCACCTCCCTCCTCCTGTATGATGGGTAACAGTTACGATCCACCTCCCTCCTCCTGTATGATGGATAACAGTTACGATCCACCTCTCTCCTCCTGTATGATGGATAACAGTTACGATCCACCTCCCTCCTCCTGTATGATGGATAACAGTTACGATCCACCTCTCTCCTCCTGTATGATGGGTAACAGTTACGATCCACCTCCCTCCTCCTGTATGATGGATAACAGTTACGATCCACCTCTCTCCTCCTGTATGATGGATAACAGTTACGATCCACCTCTCTCCTCCTGTATGATGGATAACAGTTACGATCCACCTCTCTCCTCCTGTATGATGGATAGCAGTTACGATCCACCTCTCTCCTCCTGTATGATGGATAACAGTTACGATCCACCTCTCTCCTCCTGTATGATGGGTAACAGTTACGATCCACCTCCCTCCTCCTGTATGATGGATAACAGTTACGATCCACCTCCCTCCTCCTGTATGATGGGTAGCAGTTACGATCCACCTCCCTCTTCCTGTATGATGGATAACAGTTACGATCCACCTCCCTCCTCCTGTATGATGGATAACAGTTACGATCCACCTCCCTCCTCCTGTATGATGGATAACAGTTACGATCCACCTCCCTCCTCCTGTATGATGGATAACAGTTACGATCCACCTCCCTCCTCCTGTATGATGGATAACAGTTACGATCCACCTCTCTCCTCCTGTATGATGGATAACAGTTACGATCCACCTCTCTCCTCCTGTATGATGGATAACAGTTACGATCCACCTCCCTCCTCCTGTATGATGGATAACAGTTACGATCCACCTCTCTCCTCCTGTATGATGGATAACAGTTACGATCCACCTCTCTCCTCCTGTATGATGGATAACAGTTACGATCCACCTCCCTCCTCCTGTATGATGGATAACAGTTATGATCCACCTCTCTCTCCTCCTGTATGATGGATAACAGTTACCATCCACCTCCCTCCCCTTGTATGATGGATAACAGTTACGATCCACCTCTCTCCTCCTGTATGATGGATAACAGTTACGATCCACCTCCCTCCTCCTGTATGATGGATAACAGTTACGATCCACCTCTCTCCTCCTGTATGATGGATAACAGTTACGATCCACCTCTCTCCTCCTGTATGATGGATAACAGTTACGATCCACCTCTCTCCTCCTGTATGATGGATAACAGTTACCATCCACCTCCCTCCTCCTGTATGATGGATAACAGTTACGATCCACCTCCCTCCTCCTGCATGATGGATAACAGTTACGATCCACCTCCCTCCTCCTGTATGATGGATAACAGTTACGATCCACCTCTCTCCTCCTGTATGATGGATAACAGTTACGATCCAACTCTCTCCTCCTGTATGATGGATAACAGTTACGATCCAACTCTCTCCTCCTGTATGATGGGTAACAGTTACGATCCACCTCTCTCCTCCTGTATGATGGGTAACAGTTACGATCCACCTCTCTCCTCCTGTATGATGGATAACAGTTACGATCCACCTCTCTCCTCCTGTATGATGGATAACAGTTATGATCCACCTCTCTCTCCTCCTGTATGATGGATAACAGTTACGATCCACCTCTCTCCTCCTGTATGATGGGTAACAGTTACGATCCAACTCTCCTCCTGTATGATGGATAACAGTTACGATCCACCTCTCTCCTCCTGTATGATGGATAACAGTTACGATCCACCTCCCTCCTCCTGTATGATGGATAACAGTTTTGATCCACCTCTCTCCTCCTGTATGATGGGTAACAGTTACGATCCACCTCTCTCCTCCTGTATGATGGATAACAGTTACGATCCACCTCTCTCCTCCTGTATGATGGATAACAGTTACGATCCACCTCCCTCCTCCTGTATGATGGATAACAGTTACGATCCACCTCCCTCCTCCTGTATGATGGATAACAGTTACGATCCACCTCTCTCCTCCTGTATGATGGATAACAGTTACGATCCACCTCCCTCCTCCTGTATGATGGATAACAGTTACGATCCACCTCTCTCCTCCTGTATGATGGATAACAGTTACGATCCACCTCTCTCTTCCTGTATGATGGATAACAGTTACGATCCACCTCTCTCCTCCTGTATGATGGATAACAGTTACGATCCACCTCTCTCCTCCTGTATGATGGATAACAGTTACGATCCACCTCTCTCCTCCTGTATGATGGATAACAGTTACGATCCACCTTCCTCCTCCTGTATGATGGATAACAGTTACGATCCACCTCTCTCCTCCTGTATGATGGATAACAGTTACGATCCACCTCCCTCCTCCTGTATGATGGATAACAGTTACGATCCACCTCTCTCCTCCTGTATGATGGGTAACAGTTACGATCCACCTCTCTCCTCCTGTATGATGGATAACAGTTACGATCCACCTCCCTCCTCCTGTATGATGGATAACAGTTACGATCCACCTCCCTCCTCCTGTATGATGGATAACAGTTACGATCCACCTCTCTCCTCCTGTATGATGGATAACAGTTATGATCCAACTCTCTCTCCTCCTGTATGATGGTTAACAGTTACGATCCACCTCTCTCCTCCTGTATGATGGATAACAGTTATGATCCACCTCCCTCCTCCTGTATGATGGATAACAGTTACGATCCACCTCTCTCCTCCTGTATGATGGATAACAGTTATGATCCACCTCTCTCCTCCTGTATGATGGATAACAGTTAGGATCCAACTCTGTCTCCTCCTGTATGATGGATAACAGTTATGGTCCAACTCTCTCTCCTCCTGTATGATGGATAACAGTTATGGTCCAACTCTCTCTCCTCCTGTATGATGGATAACAGTTATGATCCAACTCTCTCCTCCTGTATGATGGATAACAGTTATGATCCAACTCTCTCTCCTCCTGTATGGTGGATAACAGTTAGGATCCAACTCTGTCTCCTCCTGTATGATGGATAACAGTTATGGTCCAACTCTCTCTCCTCCTGTATGATGGATAACAGTTATGGTCCAACTCTCTTTCCTCCTGTATGATGGATAACAGTTATGATCCAACTCTCTCCTCCTGTATGATGGATAACAGTTATGATCCAACTCTCTCTCCTCCTGTATGATGGTTAACAGTTATGATCCAACTCTCTCCTCCTGTATGATGGTTAACAGTTATGATCCAACTCTCTCCTCCTGTATGATGGATAACAGTTATGATCCAACTCTCTCCTCCTGTATGATGGATAACAGTTACGATCCAACTCTCTCCTCCTGTATGATGGATAACAGTTATGATCCAACTCTCTCCTCCTGTATGATGGATAACAGTTATGATCCAACTCTCTCTCCTCCTGTATGATGGATAACAGTTATGATCCAACTCTCTCTCCTCCTGTATGATGGATAACAGTTATGATCCAACTCTCTCTCCTCCTGTATGATGGATAACAGTTACGATCCAACTCTCTCCTCCTGTATGATAGATAACAGTTATGGTCCAACTCTCTCCTCCTGTATGATGGATAACAGTTACGATCCAACTCTCTCCTCCTGTATGATGGATAACAGTTACGATCCAACTCTCTCTCCTCCTGTATGATGGATAACAGTTATGATCCAACTCTCTCTCCTCCTGTATGATGGATAACAGTTATGATCCAACTCTCTCCTCCTGTATGATGGATAACAGTTATGATCCAACTCTCTCTCCTCCTGTATGATGGATAACAGTTATGATCCAACTCTCTCTCCTCCTGTATGATGGATAACAGTTATGATCCAACTCTCTCCTCCTGTATGATGGATAACAGTTATGATCCAACTCTCTCTCCTCCTGTATGATGGATAACAGTTATGATCCAACTCTCTCTCCTCCTGTATGATGGATAACAGTTACGATCCAACTCTCTCCTCCTGTATGATGGATAACAGTTATTATCCAACTCTCTCCTCCTGTGTGATGAACCCACCCTGCAGTTTGTGGTATAAGTTATGGTCCAACTCTCTCTCCTCCTGTATGATCGTCCTCCAGTTCTTGATTAAAGGACACTATACTGCATGTCAGAGCAGGGAGGGTCTGGTCGGTGATTAAATGTCGTTTTAACAGGGCCCTCCTCCATCATCCACCCTGTGTGTGTGTGTGTGTGTGTGTGTGTGTGTGTGTGTGTGTGTGTGTGTGTGTGTGTGTGTGTGTGTGTGTGTGTGTGTGTGTGTGTGTGTGTGTGTGTGTGTGTGTGTGTGTGTGTGTGTGTGTGTGTGGGTGTGTGTTCCATTCCACCTCCCTGCTCTAGCCAGTCCTCCCCATCTCCTCCCTGGTTCTACTGCCTCAGAGCTCTAAGTCCTCCACTCCCCATCTCCTCCCTGGCTGTACTGCCTCAGAGCTCTAAGTCCTCCACTCCCCATCTCCTCCCTGGTTCTACTGCCTCAGAGCTCTAAGTCCTCCACTCCCCATCTCCTCCCTGGCTGTACTGCCTCAGAGCTCTAAGTCCTCCACTCCCCATCTCCTCCCTGGTTCTACTGCCTCAGAGCTCTAAGTCCTCCACTCCCCATCTCCTCCCTGGCTGTACTGCCTCAGAGCTCTAAGTCCTCCACTCCCCATCTCCTCCCTGGCTGTACTGCCTCAGAGCTCTAAGTCCTCCACTCCCCATCTCCTCCCTGGTTGTACTGCCTCAGAGCTCTAAGTCCTCCACTCCCCATCTCCTCCCTGGTTGTACTGCCTCAGAGCTCTAAGTCCTCCACTCCCCATCTCCTCCCTGGCTGTACTGCCTCAGAGCTCTAAGTCCTCCACTCCCCATCTCCTCCCTGTCTGTACTGCCTCAGAGCTCTAAGTCCTCCTCTCCCCATCTCCTCCCTGTCTGTACTGCCTCAGAGCTCTAAGTCCTCCACTCCCCATCTCCTCCCTGGTTGTACTGCCTCAGAGCTCTAAGTCCTCCTCTCCCCATCTCCTCCCTGTCTGTACTGCCTCAGAGCTCTAAGTCCTCCACTCCCCATCTCCTCCCTGTCTGTACTGCCTCAGAGCTCTAAGTCCTCCACTCCCCATCTCCTCCCTGGTTCTACTGCCTCAGAGCTCTAAGTCCTCCACTCCCCATCTCCTCCCTGGTTCTACTGCCTCAGAGCTCTAAGTCCTCCACTCCCCATCTCCTCCCTGGTTCTACTGCCTCAGAGCTCTAAGTCCTCCACTCCCCATCTCCTCCCTGGCTGTACTGCCTCAGAGCTCTAAGTCCTCCACTCCCCATCTCCTCCCTGGCTGTACTGCCTCAGAGCTCTAAGTCCTCCACTCCCCATCTCCTCCCTGGCTGTACTGCCTCAGAGCTCTAAGTCCTCCACTCCCCATCTCCTCCCTGGTTGTACTGCCTCAGAGCTCTAAGTCCTCCACTCCCCATCTCCTCCCTGGCTGTACTGCCTCAGAGCTCTAAGTCCTCCACTCCCCATCTCCTCCCTGGCTGTACTGCCTCAGAGCTCTAAGTCCTCCACTCCCCATCTCCTCCCTGGTTCTACTGCCTCAGAGCTCTAAGTCCTCCACTCCCCATCTCCTCCCTGGCTGTACTGCCTCAGAGCTCTAAGTCCTCCACTCCCCATCTCCTCCCTGTCTGTACTGCCTCAGAGCTCTAAGTCCTCCACTCCCCATCTCCTCCCTGGTTGTACTGCCTCAGAGCTCTAAGTCCTCCACTCCCCATCTCCTCCCTGGTTGTACTGCCTCAGAGCTCTAAGTCCTCCACTCCCCATCTCCTCCCTGGCTGTACTGCCTCAGAGCTCTAAGTCCTCCACTCCCCATCTCCTCCCTGTCTGTACTGCCTCAGAGCTCTAAGTCCTCCTCTCCCCATCTCCTCCCTGTCTGTACTGCCTCAGAGCTCTAAGTCCTCCACTCCCCATCTCCTCCCTGGTTGTACTGCCTCAGAGCTCTAAGTCCTCCTCTCCCCATCTCCTCCCTGTCTGTACTGCCTCAGAGCTCTAAGTCCTCCACTCCCCATCTCCTCCCTGTCTGTACTGCCTCAGAGCTCTAAGTCCTCCACTCCCCATCTCCTCCCTGGTTCTACTGCCTCAGAGCTCTAAGTCCTCCACTCCCCATCTCCTCCCTGGTTCTACTGCCTCAGAGCTCTAAGTCCTCCACTCCCCATCTCCTCCCTGGTTGTACTGCCTCAGAGCTCTAAGTCCTCCACTCCCCATCTCCTCCCTGGCTGTACTGCCTCAGAGCTCTAAGTCCTCCACTCCCCATCTCCTCCCTGTCTGTACTGCCTCAGAGCTCTAAGTCCTCCTCTCCCCATCTCCTCCCTGTCTGTACTGCCTCAGAGCTCTAAGTCCTCCACTCCCCATCTCCTCCCTGGTTGTACTGCCTCAGAGCTCTAAGTCCTCCTCTCCCCATCTCCTCCCTGTCTGTACTGCCTCAGAGCTCTAAGTCCTCCACTCCCCATCTCCTCCCTGGCTGTACTGCCTCAGAGCTCTAAGTCCTCCACTCCCCATCTCCTCCCTGGCTGTACTGCCTCAGAGCTCTAAGTCCTCCACTCCCCATTGTTTCAGACTGATGCTTCAATAAAAGGCTGCCGAGGGTTTGATGTTGCACATGAGGGGAAAGACATTGCAGCATATAATTCATGAGGATTTGAAGGCTCTTGGCCAGCACTCATTAGTAGACAATACCACAACAACACACAGTTTGGTCAGCATCCACAATGTCTCTCTCTCTCTGTCTCTCTCTCTCTCTCTCTCTCTCTCTCTCTCTCTCTCTCTCTCTCTCTCTCTCTCTCTCTCTCTCTCTCTCTCTCTCTCTCTCTCTCTCTCTCTCTCTCTCTCTCTCTCTCTCTCAAGATAAATTACTTACATTGTCAAAGTGTATATATAACTAGAAGGGTGAAAATATAATTACTATGAACAGCAACTACAGCATCAATATTAATGAGAATTATAATACATTAAATCAATGGTAGTAGACCAGGCTCAACCTGACTGAGAAGACACACGACCTGGTAGTAGACCAGGCTCAACCTGACTGAGAAGACACATGACCTGGTAGTAGACCAGGCTCAACCTGACTGAGAAGACACATGACCTGGTAATAGACCAGGCTCAACCTGACTGAGAAGACACATGACCTGGTAGTAGACCAGGCTCAACCTGACTGAGAAGACACATGACCTGGTAGTAGACCAGGCTCAACCTGACTGAGAAGACACATGACCTGGTAGTAGACCAGGCTCAACCTGACTGAGAAGACACACGACCTGGTAGTAGACCAGGCTCAACCTGACTGAGAAGACACACGACCTGGTAGTAGACCAGGCTCAACCTGACTGAGAAGACACACGACCTGGTAGTAGACCAGGCTCAACCTGACTGAGAAGACACACGACCTGGTAGTAGACCAGGCTCAACCTGACTGAGAAGACACACGACCTGGTAGTAGACCAGGCTCAACCTGACTGAGAAGACACATGACCTGGTAGTAGACCAGTGTCAACATGACTGAGAGACACATGACCTGGTATGAAAGACAAAACAAAACAAGATGGGAAATATTATCAACATTACTTTGCACTTTGTCACTGTCTATCCCTCAGGTTGTGGCAGGAAGAAACATTTTGGCTTTTCACCCAATAAATATTATATTTTTTCTTAATCTTGTTTAGTTTCAAATCCTTTGTACTGAATGATAATTTTGGGAAAGAAATATTCTCTTAGGTCTGAGTATTTGTCACAACGTAACAGGAAATGTCTCTCCCCTGGAGCAGAGTGAGCACAGCTTGTCCTCTCTGGGAAGCCAGGTTTGTCTGTGACGAACGGTCTCTATCGCCAGACTGTCCTCTCTGGGCAGCCAGGTTTGTCTGTGACGACCGGTCTCTATCGCCAAACTGTCCTCTCTGGGCAGCCAGGTCTGTCTGTGATGACCGGTCTCTATAGCCAGACTGTCCTCTCTGGGCAGCCAGGTTTGTCTGTGACGACCGGTCTCTATAGCCAGACTGTCCTCTCTGGACAGCCAGGTTTGTCTGTGACGACCGGTCTCTATCGCCAGACTGTCCTCTCTGGGCAGCCAGGTTTGTCTGTGACGACCGGTCTCTATAGCCAGACTGTCCTCTCTGGGCAGCCAGGTTTGTCTGTGACGACCGGTCTCTATCGCCAGACTGGCCTCTCTGGGCAGCCAGGTTTGTCTGTGACGACCGGTCTCTATAGCCAGACTGTCCTCTCTGTGCAGCCAGGTTTGTCTGTGACGACCGGTTTCTATTGCCAGACTGTCCTCTCTGGGCAGCCAGGTTTGTCTGTGACGACCGGTCTCTATAGCCAGACTGTGCTCACTGAGTCTGTACCTAGTCAATGTTTTCCTCAGTTTTCTATCAGTCACAGTGGTCAGATAGTCTGCCACCATGTACTGTCTGTTTAGAGACAAATAGCATTGAAGTTTACTTTGATTTTTTGTGGTGTCTTTCCAATAGGTGATATATTTTTCTTTTGTGATGATTTGGTTGGGCCAGATTTTCTGAGTGATGTCCTGAGGCTCTATGGGGTTGGTTTGGGTTAGTGAACTGAGCCTCAGAACCAGCTGGCTGACTGCTGTCCTGCGGCTCTATGGGATTGGTTTGGGTTAGTAAACTGAGCCTCAGAACCAGCTGGCTGACTGCTGTCCTGCGGCTCTATGGGATTGGTTTGGGTTAGTAAACTGAGCCTCAGAACCAGCTGGCTGACTGCTGTCCTGAGGCTCTATGGGGTTGGTTTGGGTTAGTGAACTGAGCCTCAGAACCAGCTGGCTGACTGTTGTCCTGAGGCTCTATGGGGTTGGTTTGGGTTGGTGAACTAAGCCTCAGAACCAGCTGGCTGTGGGGACTCTTCTCCTGACATTGTAGAGCAGTACGATGGAATGTTTTGGGGTCACTTGTTTTTAGATCAAATTTGATGGCTCTTTTATCTATTCGAATGAGGAGGGGGTTTTGGCCCAGTTCTGCTCTACATGAGTTATTTAGAACTTGCCTTTGTACTTCCAACACAGTCTGGCAAAACTCGGCATGCAGTATTTAAACTGGATGTTTGTCCCATTTGGTAAATTCATTATTAGAGAGTGGACCCCATACTTCGTTGCCATATAGAGCAATTGGTTCTATAACTGATTGGAACATTTTGAGACAGATTCTAATTGGAATTTCGATTTTAATGTTCCTTTTAATGGCATAGAATGCTCTTCTTGTTTTGTCCAACCGCCATGTGAAAGCTTCCTGTTTTGATGATATTTAATCCTATACACGTGTAGTTTTTTGGTGTGTTCTAATAGAACTGTGTCCCAAATAGAATTTATATTTGACATCCTGATTTCCTGACCGTTTTTGTAATATAATTATATTTGTTTCTTTTAGGTTAACTGTCAGAGCCCAGGTCTAACAGAACCTGTGATTAACGGTCAGAGCCCAGGTCTAACAGAACCTGTGGTTAACTGTCAGAGCCCAGGTCTAACAGAACCTGTGGTTAACTGTCAGAGCCCAGGTCTAACAGAACCTGTGATTAACGGTCAGGGCCCAGGTCTAACAGAACCTGTGATTAACGGTCAGAGTCCAGGTCTGACAGAACCTGTGATTAACGGTCAGAGCCCAGGTCTAACAGAATCTGTGGTTAACGGTCAGGGCCCAGGTCTAACAGAACCTGTGGTTAACTGTCAGAGCCCAGGTCTAACAGAACCTGTGATTAACGGTCAGAGTCCAGGTCTAACAGAACCTGTGGTTAACGGTCAGGGCCCAGGTCTAACAGAACCTGTGATTAACGGTCAGAGTCCAGGTCAGACAGAACCTGTGATTAACGGTCAGAGCCCAGGTCTAACAGAACCTGTGATTAACGGTCAGAGCCCAGGTCTAACAGAACCTGTGATTAACGGTCAGAGCCCAGGTCTAACAGAACCTGTGATTAACGGTCAGAGTCCAGGTCTAACAGAACCTGTGATTAACGGTCAGGGCCCAGACAGAACCTATGATTAACGGTCAGAGTCCAGGTCTAACAGAACCTGTGATTAACGGTCAGAGTCTAGGTCTAACAGAACCTGTGATTAACGGTCAGAGTCCAGGTCTAACAGAACCTGTGATTAACGGTCAGAGTCTAGGTCTAACAGAACCTGTGATTAACGGTCAGAGTCCAGGTCTGACAGAACCTGTGATTAACGGTCAGAGCCCAGACAGAACCTGTGATTAACGTTCAGAGCCCAGACAGAACCTATGATTAACGGTCAGAGCCCAGGTCTGACAGAACCTGTGATTAACGTTCAGAGCCCAGACAGAACCTATGATTAACAGTCAGAGTCCAGG
The DNA here is from genome assembly GCF_045679555.1 of Salvelinus alpinus. Lineage (NCBI taxonomy): Eukaryota > Metazoa > Chordata > Actinopteri > Salmoniformes > Salmonidae > Salvelinus > Salvelinus alpinus. The sequence continues at coordinate 77,688,428 of NC_092095.1, forward strand.
TCTAACAGAACCTGTGGATAACGGTCAGAGCCCAGGTCAGACAGAACCTGTGATTAACGGTCAGAGTCCAGGTCTAACAGAACCGGTGCAGATGATCTAGGTGCTGCTGTAACCCCTCCTTAGTCCGGGAGATCAGGCAAGAGGTTGATTACAGGAAATCTGAAAGGCAAAAAACTACGATACACAGGAGGAATATTATGGAAAGAAACAGAGCTCCGAATAGACTGTGTATCAAAACAAACAATACCTCACAGTGATGCCGTGCAAAGAACTGAACGAAATAGTGTGTTGTAAATGACATTCAGGTGTGTGAACAGGTGATCAGAATTCAGGTGATTGGGATCTGGAGAGTGATCTGTGTTCAGGGGATCTAGTTGTTTGAGAGTGTGAGTTGGAAAGTGGGGCTGGAGAGTGATCTGTGTTCAGGGGATCTACGTGTTTGAGAGTGTGAGCTGGAAAGTGGGGCTGGAGAGTGAGCTGTGTTCAGGGGATCTATGTGTTTGAGAGTGTGAGCTGGAAAGTGGGGCTGGAGAGTGAGCTGTGTTCAGGGGATCTATGTGTTTGAGAGTGTGAGCTGGAAAGTGGGGCTGGAGAGTGAGCTGTGTTCAGGG
>NC_092095.1:77694038-77729038 GCF_045679555.1 Salvelinus alpinus
TGATTGGTTGAGAGGGAAATAGTTCCTGGTAATATGTCTACTACAGTACATACCATCCATGCTGAGCCCACTGTCCTGCTGATCTCTGATTGGTTGAGAGGGAAATAGTTCCTGGTAATATGTCTACTACAGTACATACCATCCATGCTGAGCCCACTGTCCTGCTGATCTCTGATTGGTTGAGAGGGAAATAGTTCCTGGTAATATGTCTACTACAGTACATACCATCCATGCTGAGCCCACTGTCCTGCTGATCTCTGATTGGTTGAGAGGGAAATAGTTCCTGGTAATATGTCTACTACAGTACATACCATCCATGCTGAGCCCACTGTCCTGCTGATCTCTGATTGGTTGAGAGGGAAATAGTTCCTGGTAATATGTCTACTACAGTACATACCATCCATGCTGAGCCCACTGTCCTGCTGATCTCTGATTGGTTGAGAGGGAAATAGTTCCTGGTAATATGTCTACTACAGTACATACCATCCATGCTGAGCCCACTGTCCTGCTGATCTCTGATTGGTTGAGAGGGAAATAGTTCCTGGTAATATGTCTACTACAGTACATACCATCCATGCTGAGCCCACTGTCCTGCTGATCTCTGATTGGTTGAGAGGGAAATAGTTCCTGGTAATATGTCTACTACAGTACATACCATCCATGCTGAGCCCACTGTCCTGCTGATCTCTGATTGGTTGAGAGGGAAATAGTTCCTGGTAATATGTCTACTACAGTACATACCATCCATGCTGAGCCCACTGTCCTGCTGATCTCTGATTGGTTGAGAGGGAAATAGTTCCTGGTAATATCTACTACTGTACTGTACATACCACCCATGCTGAGCCCACTGTCCTGCTGATCTCTGATTGGTTGAGAGGGAAATAGTTCCTGGTAATATGTCTACTACAGTACATACCATCCATGCTGAGCCCACTGTCCTGCTGATCTCTGATTGGTTGAGAGGGAAATAGTTCCTGGTAATATGTCTACTACAGTACATACCATCCATGCTGAGCCCACTGTCCTGCTGATCTCTGATTGGTTGAGAGGGAAATAGTTCCTGGTAATATGTCTACTACAGTACATACCATCCATGCTGAGCCCACTGTCCTGCTGATCTCTGATTGGTTGAGAGGGAAATAGTTCCTGGTAATATGTCTACTACAGTACATACCATCCATGCTGAGCCCACTGTCCTGCTGATCTCTGATTGGTTGAGAGGGAAATAGTTCCTGGTAATATGTCTACTACAGTACATACCATCCATGCTGAGCCCACTGTCCTGCTGATCTCTGATTGGTTGAGAGGGAAATAGTTCCTGGTAATATGTCTACTACAGTACATACCATCCATGCTGAGCCCACTGTCCTGCTGATCTCTGATTGGTTGAGAGGGAAATAGTTCCTGGTAATATGTCTACTACAGTACATACCATCCATGCTGAGCCCACTGTCCTGCTGATCTCTGATTGGTTGAGAGGGAAATAGTTCCTGGTAATATGTCTACTACAGTACATACCATCCATGCTGAGCCCACTGTCCTGCTGATCTCTGATTGGTTGAGAGGGAAATAGTTCCTGGTAATATGTCTACTACAGTACATACCATCCATGCTGAGCCCACTGTCCTGCTGATCTCTGATTGGTTGAGAGGGAAATAGTTCCTGGTAATATGTCTACTACAGTACATACCATCCATGCTGAGCCCACTGTCCTGCTGATCTCTGATTGGTTGAGAGGGAAATAGTTCCTGGTAATATGTCTACTACAGTACATACCATCCATGCTGAGCCCACTGTCCTGCTGATCTCTGATTGGTTGAGAGGGAAATAGTTCCTGGTAATATGTCTACTACAGTACATACCATCCATGCTGAGCCCACTGTCCTGCTGATCTCTGATTGGTTGAGAGGGAAATAGTTCCTGGTAATATGTCTACTACAGTACATACCATCCATGCTGAGCCCACTGTCCTGCTGATCTCTGATTGGTTGAGAGGGAAATAGTTCCTGGTAATATGTCTACTACAGTACATACCATCCATGCTGAGCCCACTGTCCTGCTGATCTCTGATTGGTTGAGAGGGAAATAGTTCCTGGTAATATGTCTACTACAGTACATACCATCCATGCTGAGCCCACTGTCCTGCTGATCTCTGATTGGTTGAGAGGGAAATAGTTCCTGGTAATATGTCTACTACAGTACATACCATCCATGCTGAGCCCACTGTCCTGCTGATCTCTGATTGGTTGAGAGGGAAATAGTTCCTGGTAATATGTCTACTACAGTACATACCATCCATACTGAGCCCACTGTCCTGCTGATCTCTGATTGGTTGAGAGGGAAATAGTTCCTGGTAATATCTACTACTGTACTGTACATACCACCCATGCTGAGCCCACTGTCCTGCTGATCTCTGATTGGTTGAGAGGGAAATAGTTCCTGGTAATATGTCTACTACAGTACATACCATCCATGCTGAGCCCACTGTCCTGCTGATCTCTGATTGGTTGAGAGGGAAATAGTTCCTGGTAATATGTCTACTACAGTACATACCATCCATGCTGAGCCCACTGTCCTGCTGATCTCTGATTGGTTGAGAGGGAAATAGTTCCTGGTAATATGTCTACTACAGTACATACCATCCATGCTGAGCCCACTGTCCTGCTGATCTCTGATTGGTTGAGAGGGAAATAGTTCCTGGTAATATGTCTACTACAGTACATACCATCCATGCTGAGCCCACTGTCCTGCTGATCTCTGATTGGTTGAGAGGGAAATAGTTCCTGGTAATATGTCTACTACAGTACATACCATCCATGCTGAGCCCACTGTCCTGCTGATCTCTGATTGGTTGAGAGGGAAATAGTTCCTGGTAATATGTCTACTACAGTACATACCATCCATGCTGAGCCCACTGTCCTGCTGATCTCTGATTGGTTGAGAGGGAAATAGTTCCTGGTAATATGTCTACTACAGTACATACCATCCATGCTGAGCCCACTGTCCTGCTGATCTCTGATTGGTTGAGAGGGAAATAGTTCCTGGTAATATGTCTACTACAGTACATACCATCCATGCTGAGCCCACTGTCCTGCTGATCTCTGATTGGTTGAGAGGGAAATAGTTCCTGGTAATATGTCTACTACAGTACATACCATCCATGCTGAGCCCACTGTCCTGCTGATCTCTGATTGGTTGAGAGGGAAATAGTTCCTGGTAATATGTCTACTACAGTACATACCATCCATGCTGAGCCCACTGTCCTGCTGATCTCTGATTGGTTGAGAGGGAAATAGTTCCTGGTAATATGTCTACTACAGTACATACCATCCATGCTGAGCCCACTGTCCTGCTGATCTCTGATTGGTTGAGAGGGAAATAGTTCCTGGTAATATGTCTACTACAGTACATACCATCCATGCTGAGCCCACTGTCCTGCTGATCTCTGATTGGTTGAGAGGGAAATAGTTCCTGGTAATATGTCTACTACAGTACATACCATCCATGCTGAGCCCACTGTCCTGCTGATCTCTGATTGGTTGAGAGGGAAATAGTTCCTGGTAATATGTCTACTACAGTACATACCATCCATGCTGAGCCCACTGTCCTGCTGATCTCTGATTGGTTGAGAGGGAAATAGTTCCTGGTAATATGTCTACTACAGTACATACCATCCATGCTGAGCCCACTGTCCTGCTGATCTCTGATTGGTTGAGAGGGAAATAGTTCCTGGTAATATGTCTACTACAGTACATACCATCCATGCTGAGCCCACTGTCCTGCTGATCTCTGATTGGTTGAGAGGGAAATAGTTCCTGGTAATATGTCTACTACAGTACATACCATCCATACTGAGCCCACTGTCCTGCTGATCTCTGATTGGTTGAGAGGGAAATAGTTCCTGGTAATATGTCTACTACAGTACATACCATCCATGCTGAGCCCACTGTCCTGCTGATCTCTGATTGGTTGAGAGGGAAATAGTTCCTGGTAATATGTCTACTACAGTACATACCATCCATGCTGAGCCCACTGTCCTGCTGATCTCTGATTGGTTGAGAGGGAAATAGTTCCTGGTAATATGTCTACTACAGTACATACCATCCATGCTGAGCCCACTGTCCTGCTGATCTCTGATTGGTTGAGAGGGAAATAGTTCCTGGTAATATGTCTACTACAGTACATACCATCCATGCTGAGCCCACTGTCCTGCTGATCTCTGATTGGTTGAGAGGGAAATAGTTCCTGGTAATATGTCTACTACAGTACATACCATCCATGCTGAGCCCACTGTCCTGCTGATCTCTGATTGGTTGAGAGGGAAATAGTTCCTGGTAATATGTCTACTACAGTACATACCATCCATGCTGAGCCCACTGTCCTGCTGATCTCTGATTGGTTGAGAGGGAAATAGTTCCTGGTAATATGTCTACTACAGTACATACCATCCATGCTGAGCCCACTGTCCTGCTGATCTCTGATTGGTTGAGAGGGAAATAGTTCCTGGTAATATGTCTACTACAGTACATACCATCCATGCTGAGCCCACTGTCCTGCTGATCTCTGATTGGTTGAGAGGGAAATAGTTCCTGGTAATATCTACTACTGTACTGGACATACCATCCATGCTGAGCCCACTGTCCTGCTGATCTCTGAGAGGTTGAGATGGAAATAGTTCCTGGTAAAATCTACTAATGTACTGTACATACCATCCATGCTGAGCCCACTGTCCTGCTGATCTCTGATTGGTTGAGATGGAAATAGTTCCTGGTAATATCTACTACTGTACTGGACATACCATCCATGCTGAGCCCACTGTCCTGCTGATCTCTGATTGGTTGAGAGGGAAATAGTTCCTGGTAATATGTCTACTACAGTACATACCATCCATGCTGAGCCCACTGTCCTGCTGATCTCTGATTGGTTGAGAGGGAAATAGTTCCTGGTAATATGTCTACTACAGTACATACCATCCATGCTGAGCCCACTGTCCTGCTGATCTCTGATTGGTTGAGAGGGAAATAGTTCCTGGTAATATGTCTACTACAGTACATACCATCCATGCTGAGCCCACTGTCCTGCTGATCTCTGATTGGTTGAGAGGGAAATAGTTCCTGGTAATATGTCTACTACAGTACATACCATCCATGCTGAGCCCACTGTCCTGCTGATCTCTGAGAGGTTGAGATGGAAATAGTTCCTGGTAATATCTACTAATGTACTGTACATACCATCCATGCTGAGCCCACTGTCCTGCTGATCTCTGATTGGTTGAGATGGAAATAGTTCCTGGTAATATCTACTACTGTACTGGACATACCATCCATGCTGAGCCCACTGTCCTGCTGATCTCTGATTGGTTGAGAGGGAAATAGTTCCTGGTAATATGTCTACTACAGTACATACCATCCATGCTGAGCCCACTGTCCTGCTGATCTCTGATTGGTTGAGAGGGAAATAGTTCCTGGTAATATGTCTACTACAGTACATACCATCCATGCTGAGCCCACTGTCCTGCTGATCTCTGATTGGTTGAGAGGGAAATAGTTCCTGGTAATATGTCTACTACAGTACATACCATCCATGCTGAGCCCACTGTCCTGCTGATCTCTGATTGGTTGAGAGGGAAATAGTTCCTGGTAATATGTCTACTACAGTACATACCATCCATGCTGAGCCCACTGTCCTGCTGATCTCTGAGAGGTTGAGAGGGAAATAGTTCCTGGTAATATCTACTACTGTACTGGACATACCATCCATGCTGAGCCCACTGTCCTGCTGATCTCTGATTGGTTGAGAGGGAAATAGTTCCTGGTAATATCTACTACTGTACTGGACATACCATCCATGCTGAGCCCACTGTCCTGCTGATCTCTGAGAGGTTGAGAGGGAAATAGTTCCTGGTAATATCTACTACTGTACTGTACATACCATCCATGCTGAGTCCACTGTCCTGCTGATCTCTGAGAGGTTGAGAGGGAAATAGTTCCTGGTAATATCTACTACTGTACTGTACATACCATCCATGCTGAGTCCACTGTCCTGCTGATCTCTGATTGGTTGAGAGGGAAATAGTTCCTGGTAATATCTACTACTGTACTGGACATACCATCCATGCTGAGCCCACTGTCCTGCTGATCTCTGATTGGTTGAGATGGAAATAGTTCCTGGTAATATCTACTACTGTACTGGACATACCATCCATGCTGAGTCCACTGTCCTGCTGATCTCTGATTGGTTGAGAGGGAAATAGTTCCTGGTAATATCTACTACTGTACTGGACATACCATCCATGCTGAGCCCACTGTCCTGCTGATCTCTGATTGGTTGAGATGGAAATAGTTCCTGGTAATATCTACTACTGTACTGGACATACCATCCATGCTGAGCCCACTGTCCTGCTGATCTCTGATTGGTTGAGAGGGAAATAGTTCCTGGTAATATCTACTAATGTACTGTACATACCATCCATGCTGAGCCCACTGTCCTGCTGATCTCTGATTGGTTGAGAGGGAAATAGTTCCTGGTAATATCTACTACTGTACTGGAAATACCATCCATGCTGAGTCCACTGTCCTGCTGATCTCTGATTGGTTGAGAGGGAAATAGTTCCTGGTAATATCTACTACTGTACAGGACATACCATCCATGCTGAGCCCACTGTCCTGCTGATCTCTGATTGGTTGAGAGGGAAATAGTTCCTGGTAATATCTACTACTGTACTGGACATACCATCCATGCTGAGTCCACTGTCCTGCTGATCTCTGAGAGGTTGAGAGGGAAATAGTTCCTGGTAATATCTACTACTGTACTGGACATACCATCCATGCTGAGCCCACTGTCCTGCTGATCTCTGATTGGTTGAGAGGGAAATAGTTCCTGGTAATATCTACTACTGTACTGGACATACCATCCATGCTGAGCCCACTGTCCTGCTCACTGTTCCTAGTAACACCTCAGGAAACAACTAACAAACAAACTAACAAACAAACAACAAATACAACAACATCAAAAATGGTTTCCTTTTGAACATTTCTGCCCAATATTTAGTCAGAAAAATAATGGAATTATTCAGAAGTTATTTGTCTCTTTTCTCCTTTAAAGGGAGGTTAATTTATGTGTTTGCAGCATTATTCAAAGACTAGGAGGATTAATTAGCCGGTGTAGAGCTGATAGTTTGCTGTTTTTTTTGTCTCTGTCAAAGACGGCCATCTGCACCCGTTTCTGTGATTAATGAGCAGGTGGGATAGGATGCTACGTTTTAATCATCACGTGCATCCAGGCAGAGACCTGACAGAGAACAGAGACCAGACCAAACACACCGACCGATCGGAGACGCGGAGGAGTTTATTCCCGAATAAAACTTAATATCACATATTCTCTTTATGCACAAAGTCAACGTGGGAGAGACATGAGCAAGCATTTTCTTTTCTTTTAAGAAATTTAATTTGAATGGATGCCCAATACAGAGACCAAACACACCTATCAGAGATGTGGAGGGGTTTAGTTTCTCCACCTATCAGAGATGTGTAGTAGTTTAGTTTCTCCACCTATCAGAGATGTGTAGTAGTTTAGTTTCTCCACCTATCAGAGATGTGTAGTAGTTTAGTTTCTCCACCTATCAGAGATGTGTAGTAGTTTAGTTTCTCCTCCTATCAGAGATGTGTAGTAGTTTAGTTTAAATACCCCTGGTGTTTATCTATACACTACGGTCCTGTATAAATACCCCTGGTGTTTAACTATACACTACGGTCCTGTATAAATACCCCTGGTGTTTAACTATACACTACGGTCCTGTATAAATACCCCTGGTGTTTAACTATACACTATGGTCCTGTATAAATACCCCTGGTGTTTACTGTTTAACTATACACTATGGTCCTGTATAAATACCCCTGGTGTTTAACTATACACTATGGTCCTGTATAAATACCCCTGGTGTTTAACTATACACTATGGTCCTGTATAAATACCCCTGGTGTTTAACTATACACTATGGTCCTGTATAAATACCCCTGGTGTTTAACTATACACTACGGTCCTGTATAAATACCCCTGGTGTTTAACTATACACTACGGTCCTGTATAAATACCCCTGGTGTTTAACTATACACTATGGTCCTGTATAAATACCCCTGGTGTTTACTGTTTAACTATACACTACGGTCCTGTACAAATACCCCTGGTGTTTAACTATACACTATGGTCCTGTATAAATACCCCTGGTGTTTAACTATACACTATGGTCCTGTATAAATACCCCTGGTGTTTACTGTTTAACTATACACTACGGTCCTGTATAAATACCCCTGGTGTTTAACTATACACTATGGTCCTGTATAAATACCCCTGGTGTTTAACTATACACTATGGTCCTGTATAAATACCCCTGGTGTTTAACTATACACTACGGTCCTGTATAAATACCCCTGGTGTTTATCTATACACTATGGTCCTGTATAAATACCCCTGGTGTTTATCTATACACTACGGTCCTGTATAAATACCCCTGGTGTTTAACTATACACTATGGTCTTGTATAAATACCCCTGTTGTTTAACTATACACTACGGTCCTGTATAAATACCCCTGGTGTTTAACTATACACTACGGTCCTGTATAAATACCCCTGGTGTTTAACTATACACTATGGTCATGTATAAATACCCCTGGTGTTTAACTATACACTATGGTCCTGTATAAATACCCCTGGTGTTTAACTATACACTATGGTCCTGTATAAATTCCCCTGGTGTTTAACTATACACTACGGTCCTGTATAAATTCCCCTGGTGTTTAACTATACACTATGGTCCTGTATAAATACCCCTTGTGTTTAACTATACACTACGGTCCTGTATAAATACCCCTGGTGTTTAACTATACACTATGGTCCTGTATAAATACCCCTGGTGTTTAACTATACACTATGGTCCTGTATAAATACCCCTGGTGTTTAACTATACACTACGGTCCTGTATAAATACCCCTGGTGTTTACTGTTTAACTATACACTATGGTCCTGTATAAATACCCCTGGTGTTTAACTATACACTACGGTCCTGTATAAATACCCCTGGTGTTTACTGTTTAACTATACACTATGGTCCTGTATAAATACCCCTGGTGTTTAACTATACACTATGGTCCTGTATAAATACCCCTGGTGTTTAACTATACACTACGGTCCTGTATAAATACCCCTGGTGTTTAACTATACACTATGGTCCTGTATAAATACCCCTGGTGTTTAACTATACACTATGGTCCTGTATAAATACCCCTGGTGTTTACTGTTTAACTATACACTACGGTCCTGTATAAATACCCCTGGTGTTTAACTATACACTACGGTCCTGTATAAATACCCCTGGTGTTTAACTATACACTATGGTCCTGTATAAATACCCCTGGTGTTTAACTATACACTATGGTCCTGTATAAATACCCCTGGTGTTTAACTATACACTATGGTCCTGTATAAATACCCCTGGTGTTTAACTATACACTATGGTCCTGTATAAATACCCCTGGTGTTTAACTATACACTATGGTCCTGTATAAATACCCCTGGTGTTTATCTATACACTATGGTCCTGTATAAATACCCCTGGTGTTTAACTATACACTATGGTCCTGTATAAATACCCCTAGTGTTTAACTATACACTATGGTCCTGTATAAATACCCCTGGTGTTTAACTATACACTATGGTCCTGTATAAAAAACCCTGGTGTTTAACTATACACTACGGTCCTGTATAAATACCCCTGGTGTTTAACTATACACTATGGTCCTGTATAAATACCCCTGGTGTTTAACTATACACTATGGTCCTGTATAAATACCCCTGGTGTTTAACTATACACTATGGTCCTGTATAAATACCCCTGGTGTTTAACTATACACTATGGTCCTGTATAAATACCCCTGCTGTTTACTGTTTAACTATACACTATGGTCCTGTATAAATACCCCTGGTGTTTATCTATACACTATGGTCCTGTATAAATACCCCTGGTGTTTATCTATACACTATGGTCCTGTATAAATACCCCTGGTGTTTAACTATACACTATGGTCCTGTATAAATACCCCTGGTGTTTATCTATACACTATGGTCCTGTATAAATACCCCTGGTGTTTAACTATACACTACGGTCCTGTATAAATACCCCTGGTGTTTACTGTTTAACTATACACTATGGTCCTGTATAAATTCCCCTGGTGTTTATCTATACACTATGGTCCTGTATAAATACCCCTGGTGTTTAACTATACACTATGGTCCTGTATAAATACCCCTGGTGTTTAACTACACACTATGGTCCTGTATAAATACCCCTGGTGTTTAACTATACAGTATGGTCCTGTATAAATACCCCTGGTGTTTAACTATACACTATGGTCCTGTATAAATACCCCTGGTGTTTAACTATACACTATGGTCCTGTATAAATACCCCTGGTGTTTAACTATACACTATGGTCCTGTATAAATACCCCTGGTGTTTAACTATACACTATGGTCCTGTATAAATACCCCTGGTGTTTACTGTTTAACTACACACTATGGTCCTGTATAAATACCCCTGGTGTTTAACTATACAGTATGGTCCTGTATAAATACCCCTGGTGTTTAACTATACACTATGGTCCTGTATAAATACCCCTGGTGTTTATCTATACACTATGGTCCTGTATAAATACCCCTGGTGTTTATCTATACACTATGGTCCTGTATAAATACCCCTGGTGTTTAACTATACACTATGGTCCTGTATAAATACCCCTGGTGTTTATCTATACACTATGGTCCTGTATAAATACCCCTGGTGTTTATCTATACACTATGGTCCTGTATAAATACCCCTGGTGTTTAACTATACACTATGGTCCTGTATAAATACCCCTGGTGTTTATCTATACACTATGGTCCTGTATAAATACCCCTGGTGTTTAACTATACACTATGGTCCTGTATAAATACCCCTGGTGTTTATCTATACACTATGGTCCTGTATAAATACCCCTGGTGTTTATCTATACACTATGGTCCTGTATAAATACCCCTGGTGTTTATCTATACACTATGGTCCTGTATAAATACCCCTGGTGTTTAACTATACACTATGGTCCTGTATAAATACCCCTGGTGTTTAACTATACACTATGGTCCTGTATAAATACCCCTGGTGTTTAACTATACACTATGGTCCTGTATAAATACCCCTGGTGTTTAACTATACAGTATGGTCCTGTATAAATACCCCTGGTGTTTATCTATACACTATGGTCCTGTATAAATACCCCTGGTGTTTATCTATACACTATGGTCCTGTATAAATACCCCTGGTGTTTAACTATACACTATGGTCCTGTATAAATACCCCTGGTGTTTAACTATACACTATGGTCCTGTATAAATACCCCTGGTGTTTAACTATACACTATGGTCCTGTATAAATACCCCTGGTGTTTAACTATACACTATGGTCCTGTATAAATACCCCTGGTGTTTAACTATACACTATGGTCCTGTATAAATACCCCTGGTGTTTAACTATACACTATGGTCCTGTATAAATACCCCTGGTGTTTAACTATACACTATGGTCCTGTATAAATACCCCTGGTGTTTATCTATACACTATGGTCCTGTATAAATACCCCTGGTGTTTAACTATACAGTATGGTCCTGTATAAATACCCCTGGTGTTTAACTATACACTATGGTCCTGTATAAATACCCCTGGTGTTTAACTATACACTACGGTCCTGTATAAATACCCCTGGTGTTTAACTATACACTACGGTCCTGTATAAATACCCCTGGTGTTTAACTATACACTATGGTCCTGTATAAATACCCCTGGTGTTTAACTATACACTATGGTCCTGTATAAATACCCCTGGTGTTTATCTATACACTATGACAGTGGAGATGTTAGCATGTTAATAATCTTGGTGGGGCAATCTCAACATATTTCTTTTTGATGCAAAGCCACAACACAACACTAAAGAAGACATGAATTGCACTATAACGGTGACAAACGGTGACCACAAACTGTTAGGGCCTCCATAAAGCTGTCTCAACAGCAGAGCTGTCCTTTCAGCACTATGGAGGGAATCCTTACCACTGCTACACCTGGCTATCAGCGGAGCCTTGTCTGGCAGCGAAACAGTCTCATTTACTGCCTGTTTTTATTTTAATGCTACAAACTATGGCATAAGGGAACGATGATAAGATAAGAGGCCGTCCGTAATTTCGATGAAGACATTAATGAGCGAGCTAGGACGAACGTAATCAGTATCTCTATTTCTTCCGCACTTATGAAATGTACCGCGACAGAATTCAGAACATGGGTTGTTCTTACAGTATTCTCCCTTTACACCAAGTCAGGACCATAGGATAAATAAAGGGGGCATATAAGCAGACAATGAAAGTTCTTACAATATTCAATGATGACATATCTCTAAAACAGGCTATAGGCTACATGTGCACCACCAAGTCAGAACAGTAGGTTGTTATACATTTACATTTACATTTAAGTCATTTAGCAGACGCTCTTATCCAGAGCGACTTTCAAATTGTTATAAGGGGGAAAGTGACCAAAGTATTAGGGTGAGGCACATGGGCTACTAACAGCTTATTACACCACATTGCTTTCTTAGCTACAGTATACACATCTCCTTGGCATATTACATCATTTATGTACCAGCATACAATACATGTTAGGGCTCACCTTGTTGTGCCGTGCTCAGCTGAACAGGAAGCTGGCGCGAGGGTCCTTCTTGTGGGTGAATTTTGTCATCAAACTTTGTCATCAAAGTCTGGCTTTCTCTTTCAAGACAACTGGGAACTCTGGGAAAAAAACAAGGTTGAATAATGACGTTAGTGATCTTCAGGTCAGAGCTTTAGAAAGAGGTCCCCCAGTTCCCGACTTGGAATTACGAGTTGGATGACTTGTTCAAAAACTTATTTTCAGAGTTCCCAGTTGTCTTGAACTCACTGAAGTCTGAGATTGATCAGTTTCTCGAATTTCCAGTTTTTTTTGAATGCGGCAGAAGTCATGCTGGATTGACAGCATGGCCAATGTATTCAACCTTTTCTGGCCCATGGTTTTTGCGTGTGAATGTTTGTCCGTTTAAGCTTGGAAAAGAGACCCTTAAACCCAGACTTGGACCACACACCCTCTCCACTGAATAGCAGGCAGGGAAAGGAAAATAGTGATTGCTTTCCAGCGCCTGCAGTTTGCCACTGATTCCTTCCAAACCACTCATTGTTGAATTTGCGATTTCCAACTTGTTGTTTAATGTATATGTTCAATGGCCAATGAACACCGATAGGTTTTTATCTATAATTTCTCTTCATATGACAACGATTGAAAAGGATTCGCCAGTAGATTGTCGACGTGATTCATGATGATGACTGCTAGCTCAGACTTTGAAAGTATGATATTGATCAGTCCAATCATAGCTTGGGTAGATATAACGTGATTTGACGTCATTTTGTACGCGGCCAATGACCTTGAGCCTTTCTTGGATGGGCACTTCTAATGTAACTCTATGGCAGCACCCAAGGGAGCTTGAACCTTCTACGTCTCCCTGTAGATCAGTGACGTTGTCACGGCCGTCGTTGAAGGAAGTGGACCAAGGTGCAGAGTCCTGGGCGTACATATTCCTTTTTATTAGAATGACGCCGACAAAAAACAATAAACGACACAAAAACGACCGTGAAGCTAAAGGGGCTATAGTGCCACAAATAAAGACAACTTCCCAAAAAGAAAGGAGAAAAAAATGGCTACCTAAGTATGGTTCCCAATCAGAGACAACGATAGAACAGCTGTCCCTGATTGAGAACCATACCCCGGCCAAAACATAGAAACACAAAATCATAGAAAACAAAAACATAGAATGCCCACCCCAAATCACACCGTGACCAAACCAAACAGAGACATAAAAAGGCTCTGTAAGGTCAGGGCGTGACAGACGTAGTGGCCCCGTGAGTGACAGAACACTGAGCCAATCACGGCGCAACTAGAGAAGACGATCAACCCTTTACGCTCCAGGCTGAAACAGCTGCATTTTGGAGTTGCCTTCGTCAAGAAGACAAAAAAAAAGAGACCGTGTTTGTATGAGGCTTTATGAGCTCAACATTTGTAATATTTATTAAATATATTGTACAGGAGGATGTTGTTCCTCCAATAGCGAAGCAAAAAAAATGACTGTTTTGAAAAATATTTGTCAAGGACATATTATTAAAAGGCAACGTGTCTGATGCTTCCACAGCTGGAGTACAGGATATGATCTTTATATTAACCCGAGGCCTGTGCCAGTCCATTAAATGAACTGAGGCCTGTGCCAGTCCATTAGTAGAGTGAGCAAATGAAGCTTAGCTTAATTGATCTAGCAGCACAGGTGTTAGTTAGTCAATCAGGGAGGCTAACTCTGTGTGAATAGTATTTTTGGAGGTATGGTATTTTAATTAGCTGTGGGATGAACGTCTTTAAAAAAATACTCTGGTGTGTGTGTGTGTGTGTGTGTGTGTCTGGAAAATAAGTTGACTGTTATATTTTATATTTAATAGACAGACCATTAGGGTTGGAGGGGAGAACTACCTAGCCACTATGTGTCCCTATACAGGCTAGGAGCACACACACACACACACACAGACACACACACACACACACACACACACACACACACACACACACACACACACACACACACACACACACACACACACACACACACACACACACACACACACACACACACACACACACACACACACACACACACACACACACACACACACACACACACACACACACACACACACACACACACACACACACACACACAGACACACAAACAAACAAACAAACAAACACACACACACACACACAGACACACACACACACACACACACACACACACACACACACACACACACACACACACACACACACACACACACACACACACACACACACACACACACACACACACACACACACCACATCCCAGTATTGTTAAATGTCACAGAGCTGATAAGAAGCAGCAGACAATTTACCAATAGAGGTGATCTCATTAACATGACATCACTGTGTGTTAGATAGAGGGCGGTGCTCTCATTAACATGACATCACTGTGTGTTAGATAGAGGGCGGTGCTCTCATTAACATGACATCTCTTTGTGTTAGATAGAGGGCGGTGCTCTCATTAACATGACATCTCTCTGTGTTAGATAGAGGGCGGTGCTCTCGTTAACATGATATCTCTTTGTGTTAGATAGAGGGCGGTGCTCTCATTAACATGACATCTCTTTGTGTTAGATAGAGGGCGGTGCTCTCATTAACATGATATCTCTTTGTGTTAGATAGAGGGCGGTGCTCTCGTTAACATGACATCTCTTTGTGTTAGATAGAGGGCGGTGTTCTCATCAACATGACATCTCTTTGTGTTAGATAGAGGGCGGTGCTCTCATCAACATGACATATCTGTGTGTTAGATAGAGGGCGGTGCTCTCATTAACATGACATCTCTTTGTGTTAGATAGAGGGCGGTGCTCTCATTAACATGACACCTCTCTGTGTTAGATAGAGGGCGGTGCTCTCGTTAACATGATATCTCTTTGTGTTAGATAGAGGGCGGTGCTCTCGTTAACATGACATCTCTTTGTGTTAGATAGAGGGCGGTGCTCTCATTAACATGACATCTCTTTGTGTTAGATAGAGGGCGGTGCTCTCATCAACATGACATCTCTCTGTGTTAGATAGAGGGCGGTGCTCTCGTTAACATGACAACTGTTTGTGTTAGATAGAGGGCGGTGCTCTCATTAACATGACAACTCTTTGTGTTAGATAGAGGGTTCTGTTGAGGGGTTGTACAGAGGAGTTCTACAGAGGAGTTCTACAGGGGAGTGTTGAGGAGTTCTACAGAGGAGTTCTACGAATGAGTTCTACAGAGGAGTGTTGAGGAGTTCTACAGAGGAGTTCTACAGCGGAGTTCTACAGGGGAGTTCTACAGGGGAGTTCTACAGAGGAGTGTGGAGGAGTTCTACAGAGGAGTGTTGAGGAGTTCTACAGAGGAGTGTTGAGGAGTTCTACAGAGGAGTTCTACGGCGGAGTTCTACAGAGGGGAGTTCTACAGAGGAGTTCTACAGCAGAGTTCTACAGAGGAGTTCAACAGAGGAGTTCTACAGAGGAATGTGGAGGAGTTCTGCAGGGGAGTTCTACAGAGGAGTGTGGAGGAGTTCTACAGAGGAGTGTGGTGGAGTTCTACAGAGGAGTGTGGTGGAGTTCTACAGAGGAGTGTGGAGGAGCTTCGTAATAAAACCAAGACTAATTACCTGTAATTTGTAATTAAAGTATAACCTCATTAGCTGTAATGTTTATATATTATTTTCAAGGTAGAGCGATAGCACTCTGATATACAACAACTCAGATTTAAAAATATCAACTTGTTTCAAATCTCAACCCTCTTTTCACGCCATCCACTAGAACCTTCCAGATGGTCAAGGCCTCTGTAGAACTCCTCTGTAGAACTCCTCTGTAGAACTCCTCTATAGAACTCCTCTGTAGAACTCCTCTGTAGAACTCCTCCGTAGAACTCCTCTATAGAACTCCTCTGTAGAACTCCTCTGTAGAACTCCTCTATAGAACTCCTCTGTAGAACTCCTCTGTAGAACTCCTCCGTAGAACTCCTCTATAGAACTCCTCTGTAGAACTCCTCTGTAGAACTCCTCTGTAGAACTCCTCTATAGAACTCCTCTGTAGAACTCCTCTGTAGATCTCCTCTGTAGAACTCCTCTGTAGAACTCCTCTGTAGAACTCCTCTGTAGAACTCCTCCGTAGAACTCCTCTATAGAACTCCTCTGTAGAACTCCTCTGTAGAACTCCTTTGTAGAACTCCTCTGTAGAACTCCTCTGTAGAACTCCTCTGTAGAACTCCTCCACACTCCTCTGTAGAACTCCTCTGTAGAACTCCTCTGTAGAACCCCTCTGTAGAACTCCTCTGTATAACTCCTCTTTAGAACTCATCTGTAGAACTCTTCTGTAGAACTCCTCTATAGAACTCCTCTGTAGAACTCCTCTGTAGAACTCCTCCGTAGAACTCCTCTATAGAACTCCTCTGTAGAACTCCTCTGTAGAACTCCTCTGTAGAACTCCTCTATAGAACTCCTCTGTAGAACTCCTCTGTAGATCTCCTCTGTAGAACTCCTCTGTAGAACTCCTCTGTAGAACTCCTCTGTAGAACTCCTCCGTAGAACTCCTCTATAGAACTCCTCTGTAGAACTCCTCTGTAGAACTCCTTTGTAGAACTCCTCTGTAGAACTCCTCTGTAGAACTCCTCTGTAGAACTCCCCCGGAGAACTCCTCTGTAGAACTCCTCTGTAGAACACCTCTGTAGAACTCCTCTGTATAACTCCTCTGTAGAACTCATCTGTAGAACTCTTCTGTAGAACTCCTCTGTAGAACTCCTCTGTAGAACCCCTCTGTAGAACTCCTCTGTAGAACTCCTCTGTAGAACTCCTCTGTAGAACTCCTCTGTAGAACTCCTCTGTAGAACCCCTCTGTAGAACTCCTCTGTAGAACTCCTCTGTAGAACCCCTCTGTAGAACTCCTCTGTAGAACTCCTCTGTAGAACTCCTCTGTAGAACTCCTCTGTAGAACTCCTCTGTAGAACTCCTCTGTAGAACTCCTCTATAGAACTCCTCTGTAGAACTCCTCTATAGAACTCCTCTGTAGAACTCCTCTGTAGAACTCCTCCGTAGAACTCCTCTGTAGAACTCCTCCGTAGAACCCCTCTGTAGAACTCCTCTGTAGAACTCCTCTGTAGAACTCCTCTGTAGAACTCCTCCGTAGAACTCCTCTGTAGAACGCCTCCACACCCCTCTGTAGAACTCCTCTGTAGAACTCCTCTGTAGAACTCCTCTGTAGAACTCCTCTCTAGAACTCCTCTGTAGAACTCCTCTGTAGAACTCCTCTGTAGAACTCCCCTGTAGAACTCCTCTATAGAACTCCTCTGTAGAACTCCCCTGTAGAACTCCTCTATAGAACTCCTCTGTAGAACTCCTCTGTAGAACTCCTCTGTAGAACCCCTCTGTAGAACTCCTCTGTAGAACTCCTCTATAGAACTCCTCTGTAGAACTCCTCTGTAGAACTCCTCTGTAGAACTCCTCTATAGAACTCCTCTGTAGAACTCCTCTGTAGAACTCCTCTGTAGAACTCCTCTGTAGAACTCCTCCGTAGAACTCCTCTGTAGAACTCCTCTGTAGAACTCCTCCGTAGAACTCCTCTATAGAACTCCTCTGTAGAACTCCTCTGTAGAACTCCTCTGTAGAACTCCTCTATAGAACTCCTCTGTAGAACTCCTCTGTAGAACTCCTCCGTAGAACTCCTCTATAGAACTCCTCTGTAGAACTCCTCTGTAGAACTCCTCTATAGAACTCCTCTGTAGAACTCCTCTGTAGAACTCCTCCGTAGAACTCCTCTATAGAACTCCTCTGTAGAACTCCTCTGTAGAACTCCTCTGTAGAACTCCTCTATAGAACTCCTCTGTAGAACTCCTCTGTAGATCTCCTCTGTAGAACTCCTCTGTAGAACTCCTCTGTAGAACTCCTCTGTAGAACTCCTCCGTAGAACTCCTCTATAGAACTCCTCTGTAGAACGCCTCTGTAGAACTCCTTTGTAGAACTCCTCTGTAGAACTCCTCTGTAGAACTCCCCCGGAGAACTCCTCTGTAGAACTCCCCCGGAGAACCCCTCTGTAGAACTCCTCCACACTCCTCTGTAGAACTCCTCTGTAGAACTCCTCTGTAGAACCCCTCTGTAGAACTCCTCTGTATAACTCCTCTGTAGAACTCATCTGTAGAACTCTTCTGTAGAACTCCTTGGTAGAACTCCTCTGTAGAACCCCTCTGTAGAACTCCTCTGTAGAACTCCTCTGTAGAACCCCTCTGTAGAACCCCTCTGTAGAACCCCTCTGTAGAACTCCTCTGTAGAACTCCTCTGTAGAACTCCTCTGTAGAACTCCTCTGTAGAACTCCTCTGTAGAACCCCTCTGTAGAACTCCCCTGTAGAACTCCTCTGTAGAACTCCTCTGTAGAACTCCTCTGTAGAACTCCTCTGTAGAACTCCTCTGTAGAACTCCTCTGTAGAACCTTCCGGATGGTCAAGGCCAGGCATAGAGCTTGATGCTCACTTCCCTTTTGTTTTATTCAAGTCCACATTCCCCGTTTATTATCATGCACTTTAGCTCAGCAGCAGGTGATTTTAGTCTCTCATTTTAATTGTCTCTGCGTTACTTATATATTCTGTGTGAGTTCGGGAACATTTGCATAGCGGTAGAGATTCTAACACTGTTGGAACGTGAGGTCGACATAAAGGGTTTCTGTTGCTGTAACCATGTGAATTATACAGCTGTCTGACCTGCTGGTGGAACGTGAGGTCGACATAAAGGTTTCTGTTGCTGTAACCATGTGAATTATACAGCTGTCTGACCTGCTGGTGGAACGTGAGGGTGACATAAAGGTTTCTGTTGCTGTAACCATGTGAATTATACAGCTGTCTGACCTGCTGGTGGAACGTGAGGTCGACATAAAGGGTTTCTGTTGCTGTAACCATGTGAATTATACAGCTGTCTGACCTGCTGGTGGAACGTGAGGGTGACATAAAGGGTTTCTGTTGCTGTAACCATGTGAATTATACAGCTGTCTGACCTGCTGGTGGAACGTGAAGGTCCACATAAAAGGTTTCGGTAACACTTTAATTGACACCCAGTGTCATAACATGTTACGACACAGTCATAATCACGTCATAATATGTTATAACAACTGACATCGCTTGTCGTAACCAGCTTCAAGAGGAATGCTTTTCCAATAGTCTTGAAGGAGTTCCCACATATGCTGAGCACTTGTTGGCTGCTTTTCCTTCACTCTGTGGTCCAATTCATCCCAAATCATCTTAATTGGGTTGAGGTCGGGTGATTGTGGAGGTCAGGTCATCTGATGCAGCACTCCATCACTCTCCTTCTTGGTCTAATAGCCCTTACACAGCCTGGAGGTGTGTTGGGTCATTGTCCTGTTGAAAAACAAATTATAGTCCCACTAAGCCCAAACCAGATGGGATGGCAGATCACTGCAGAATGCTGTGGTATCCATGCTGGTTAAGTGTGCCTTGAATTCTAAATAAATCACAGACAGTGTCACCAGCAAAGCACCATCACACCTCCTCCTCCAAGCTTCACGGTGGGAAATACACATGCGGAGATCATCCGTTCACCTACTCTGCGTCTCACAAAGACACTGCGGTTGGAACATAAAATCTCAAATTTCTACTCATCAGACCAAAGGACAGATTTCTACCGATCTAAAGTACATTGCTTGTGTTTCTTGGCCCAAGCAAGTCTCTTCTTCTTATTGATGTCCTTTAGTAGTGGTTTCTTTGCATGAATTTGACCATGGAGGCCTGATTCGCAAAGTCTCCTCTGAACAGTTGATTCTGAGATGTGTCTGTTACATGAACTCTGTGAAGCATTTATTTGGTCTGCACTTTCTGAGTCTGGAAACTCTAATGAACTTATCATCTGCAGCAGAGGTAACTCTGGATCTTCCTTTCCTGTGGCGGTCCTCATGAAAAACAGTTTCATCATTGCGCCTGATGGTTTACTTGCGACTGCACTTAAAAGAAACTTTCAAAGTTTTTGACATTTTCCGAATTGACTGACCTTCATGTCTTAAAGTAATGATGGACTGTCGTTTCTCTTTGCTTATTTGAGCTGTTCTTGCCATAATATGGACTTGGTCTTTCACCAAATAGGGCTATCTTCTGTATACCACCCCTACCTTGTCACAACACACCTGATTGGCTCAAACGCATTAAGAAGGAAAGCAATTCCACAAATTAACTTTTAACAAGGCACATCTGCTCATTGAAATGCATTCTATCTGACTACCTCATGAAGCTGGTTGAGAGAATGCCAAGAGTGTACAAAGCTGTCATCAAGGCAAAATGGTGGCTACTTTGAAGAATCTCAAATATAAAAATATATTTTGATTTGTTTAACAGTTTTTTCACTACTACATGATTCCATGTGTGTTATTTCATAGTTTTGATGTCTTCACTATTATTCTACAATGTAGAAAATAGTTTAAAAAATTAAGAAAAACCCTTGAATGAGTAAGTGTGTCCAAAAGTTTGACCGGTACTGTATATATAAATATGTGAATACGACCAATGAAATTAGATTTAATTGGATTTTGAAAGTAAGAGGAAATGATGTGTTTTCAGAGCTCAAACCAACTGGTCCAAACGTAACGTTATAGTTTTATAATAACCAGACTAGGGCTCAAACCAACTGGTCCAAACGTAACGTTATTGTCACGATTGTCCATGGGAGAGAAAGCAGACCAAGGCGCAGCGTGTGAGAAAAACATCTTCCCTTTTATTTAGGAGATGAATGAACGAAGCAAAACAACAAATAGACGACCGTGAAGCTATAACCGAACAAAATGCCAACATGCAACCTAGACACAGACACAGACCTAGACAATGAACAGAACTAGACAATGACCCAACAAAACCCTGATGCCTATGGCTGCCTAAAATATGGCTCCCAATCAGAGACAAATGAACGACATCTGTCTCTGATTGAGAACCACTCAGGCAACCATAGACATATCTAGAAACATTCACTCAACCATAGACATACCTAGAAACATTCACACAACACAAACCCATACATTAAACCCAACACCCCCTCTTCCATATAACCACCCGAAACGAGACAAAACACAAAAATTCCCCATGTCACACCCTGACCTAACTAAAATAATAAAGAAAACAAAGATAACTAAGGCCAGGGCGTGACAGTTATAGTTTTATAATAACCAGACTAGGACTCATTAATTAGGGCTCACTGACGTATAACTAGCCAGATTCCTCTACATCTGTCCCTCTTCTCTTTGGAACCCAGAACATCACAAAACAACAAAACGTATCCAGCAACAACAAAAAAAGGACAATTGTCAGGTGATGATTGTTTTGAATATTCGTGTCTGTGTGCAACTGTTTATCCCAGTATATAATAGTGCTATTGTTAGATATATGGGTAGATTGATGCTAGCATGTTAGCATCATAGTCTGCTACTTTTAATTTAACATTCTACTTCCCTGGCACAACGGGGAGAAATCTGGTGAGACCCTGTTTTCAGGTTGTGATCCTGCTCAATGTGAAAATATATTTAAATGTGTGACCAGGGACAGAAAACAAAACAAAAAGGTATGTTTGGCTGTTAAGTTGCCTAGCAACACTGCATCTCTTTGCAACCAACCAAACTCACCTTCCAAGATGTCAAGGCCTGAGTCCCAAAAAATCCCTATATAGTGCACTGCTTCCCATAGAGATCTGGTCAAAACAAGTGCACTATGTAGGGAACAAGGTGCCATTCAGGACTAATCCAAGTTACATTGACACATTTCACTATAGCAGGTTGCTGTGTGTTATCATCACCACTTCATGTTCCTGTTGGACAATGTTGTGTTGTCTGACGTATCACTACTTTAATACTAATAGTGCTGTATGTTCACCATTTACAACATACTGTTGAACCTAGGAAGACACCCATATCAAGTATTACCGTATCTCTTGGTTAACCGACTAACTAGGACCCTTTCTGTATGCCTAGTCTAAAGATGTGTCTGAATATCCAGGAAGATGGTTTTACACCAGGCAGACTACCTTTAACGAGAGTCTCGGAGACAGAAACCTCGTTCGATGACAATATGATCAACGCCGCCTGCCAACTTGGTCTGATTCTCTCTCCTTGCTCCTCTCCTTCGGCCCAGGAGACGTAATGAAACACGTGACGGGGACGACGGTGCCTTAGACACACTAACATCAAGGATGTAACTGAGAACCATTCTGCTGTCCACAGCAACTGTCACCTACTGCCCTCAGGCAGACTGTCTCTCTCCCCTCACTTTGCACTGGCACCTCTCTCTCATCACATCACATTACATCATCCTCTACATGTCTGTGGCACTTGTCTCTCATCATCACCAACTAAAACCTCTCTCTCTCTCTCTCTCTCTCTCTCTCTCTCTCTCTCTCTCTCTCTCTCTCTCTCTCTCTCTCTCTCTCTCTCAATTCAATTCAATTCAATTCAAGGGGCTTTATTGGCATGGGAAACATGTGTTAACATTGCCAAAGCAAGTGAGGTAGATAATATACAAAAGTCAAATAAACAATAAAAATGAACAGTAAACATTACACATACAGAAGTTTCAAAACAATAAAGACATTACAAATGTCATATTATATATATGCAGTGTTGTAACAATGTACAAATGGTTAAAGCACACAAGTTAAAATAAATAAACATAAATATGGGTTGTATTTACAATGGTGTTTGTTCTTCACTGGTTGCCCTTTTCTTGTGGCAACAGGTCACAAATCTTGCTGCTGTGATGGCACACTGTGGAATTTCACCCAGTAGATATGGGAGTTTATCAAAATTGGATTTGTTTTCGAATTCTTTGTGGATCTGTGTAATCTGAGGGAAATATGTCTCTCTAATATGGTCATACATTGGGCAGGAGGTTAGGAAGTGCAGCTCAGTTTCCACCTCATTTTGTGGGCAGTGAGCACATAGCCTGTCTTCTCTTGAGAGCCATGTCTGCCTACGGCGGCCTTTCTCAATAGCAAGGCTATGCTCACTGAGTCTGTACATAGTCAAAGCTTTCCTTAGGTTTGGGTCAGTCACAGTGGTTAGGTATTCTGCCACTGTATACTCTCTGTTTAGGGCCAAATAGCATTCTAGTTTGCTCTGTTTTTTTGTTAATTCTTTCCAATGTGTCAAGTAATTATCTTTTTGTTTTCTCATGATTTGGTTGGGTCTAATTGTGCTGTTGTCCTGGGGCTCTGTGGGGTGTGTTTGTGTTTGTGAACAGAGCCCTAGGACCAGCTTGCTTAGGGGACTCTTCTCCAGGTTCATCTCTCTGTAGGTGATGGCTTTGTTATGGAAGGTTTGGGAATCGCTTCCTTTTAGGTGGTTGTAGAATTTAACGGCTCTTTTCTGGATTTTGATAATTAGTGGGTATCGGCCTAATTCTGCTCTGCATGCATTATTTGGTGTTCTACGTTGTACACGGAGGATATTTTTGCAGAATTCTGCATGCAGAGTCTCAATTTGGTGTTTGTCCCATTTTGTGAAATCTTGGTTGGTGAGCGGACCCCAGACCTCACAACCATAAAGGGCAATGGGCTCTATGACTGATTCAAGTATTTTTAGCCAGATCCTAATTGGTATGTTGAAATTTATGTTCCTTTTGATGGCATAGAATGCCCTTCTTGCCTTGTCTCTCAGATCGTTCACAGCTCTGTGGAAGCTACCTGTGGTGCTGATGTTTAGGCCGAGGTATGTATAGTTTTTTGTGTGCTCTAGGGCAACGGTGTCTAGATGGAATTTGTGGTCCTGGCGACTGGACCTTTTTTGGAACACCATTATTTTGGTCTTACTGAGATTTACTGTCAGGGCCCAGGTCTGACAGAATCTGTGCAGAAGATCTAGGTGCTGCTGTAGGCCCTCCTTGGTTGGTGACAGAAGCACCAGATCATCAGCAAACAGTAGACATTTGACTTCGGATTCTAGTAGGGTGAGACCGGGTGCTGCAGACTGTTCTAGTGCCCGCGCCAATTCGTTGATATATATGTTGAAGAGGGTGGGGCTTAAGCTGCATCCCTGTCTCACCCCACGACCCTGTGTGAAGAAATGTGTGTGTTTTTTGCCAATTTTAACCGCACACTTGTTGTTTGTGTACATGGATTTTATGATGTCGTATGTTTTACCCCCAACACCACTTTCCATCAATTTGTATAGCAGACCCTCATGCCAAATTGAGTCGAAGGCTTTTTTGAAATCAACAAAGCATGAGAAGACTTTGCCTTTGTTTTGGTTTGTTTGGTTGTCAATTAGGGTGTGTAGGGTGAATACATGGTCTGTTGTACGGTAATTTGGTAAAAAGCCAATTTGACATTTGCTCAGTACATTGTTTTCATTGAGGAAATGTACGAGTCTGCTGTTAATGATAATGCAGAGTATTTTCCCAAGGTTACTGTTGACGCATATTCCACGGTAGTTATTGGGGTCAAATTTGTCTCCACTTTTGTGGATTGGGGTGATCAGTCCTTGGTTCCAAATATTGGGGAAGATGCCAGAGCTAAGGACGATGTTAATGAGTTTTAATTTAGCCAATTGGAATTTGTTGTCTGTATATTTGATCATTTCATTAAGGATACCATCAACACCACAGGCCTTTTTGGGTTGGAGGGTTTTTATTTTGTCCTGTAACTCATTCAAGGTAATTGGAGAATCCAGTGGGTTCTGGTAGTCTTTAATAGTTGATTCTAGGATTTGTATTTGATCATGTATATGTTTTTGCTCTTTATTCTTTGTTATAGAGCCAAAAAGATTGGAGAAGTGGTTTACCCATACATCTCCATTTTGGATAGATAATTCTTCGTGTTGTTGTTTGTTTAGTGTTTTCCAATTTTCCCAGAATTGGTTAGAGTCTATGGATTCTTCAATTACATTGAGCTGATTTCTGACGTGCTGTTCCTTCTTTTTCCGTAGTGTATTTCTGTATTGTTTTAGTGATTCACCATAGTGAAGGCGTAGACTCAGGTTTTCCGGGTCTCTATGTTTTTGGTTGGACAGGTTTCTCAATTTATTTCTTAGATTTTTGCATTCTTTATCAAACCATTTGTCATTGTTGTTCATTTTCTTCGGTTTTCTATTTGAGATTTTTAGATTTGATAGGGAAGCTGAGAGGTCAAATATACTGTTAAGATTTTCTACTGCCAAGTTTACACCTTCACTATTGCAGTGGAACGTTTTACCCAGGAAGTTGTCTAAAAGGGATTGAATTTGCTGTTGCCTAATTGTTTTTTGGTAGGTTTCCAAACTGCATTCCTTCCATCTATAGCATTTCTTAATGTTACTCAGTTCCTTTGGCTTTGATGCCTCATGATTGAGTATTGCTCTGTTCAAGTAGACTGTGATTTTGCTGTGGTCTGATAGGGGTGTCAGTGGGCTGACTGTGAACGCTCTGAGAGACTCTGGGTTGAGGTCAGTGATAAAGTAGTCTACAGTGCTACTGCCAAGAGATGAGCTATAGGTGTACCTACCATAGGAGTCCCCTCGAAGCCTACCATTGACTATGTACATACCCAGCGTGCGACAGAGCTGCAGGAGTTGTGACCCGTTTTTGTTGGTTATGTTGTCATAGTTGTGCCTAGGTGGGCATATGGGGGAGGGAATGCTGTCACCTCCAGGTAGGTGTTTGTCCCCCTGTGTGCTGAGGGTGTCAGGTTCCTGTCCAGTTCTGGCATTTAGGTCGCCACAGACTAATACATGTCCCTGGGCCTGGAAATGATTGATTTCCCCCTCCAGGATGGAGAAGCTGTCTTCATTAAAGTATGGGGATTCTAGTGGGGGGATATAGGTAGCACACAGGAGGACATTTTTCTCTGTTAAGATAATTTCCTTTTGAATTTCTAGCCAAATGTAAAATGTTCCTGTTTTGATTAATTTAATGGAGTGAGTTAGGTCTGCTCTATACCAAATTAGCATTCCCCCTGAGTCCCTTCCCTGTTTCACACCTGGTAGTTTGGTGGATGGGACTACCAGCTCTCTGTAACCTAGAGGGCAACCAGTGGGTCCGTCTCCTCTATACCATGTTTCTTGCAGGATGACAATGTCTGCATTACCGATTTCTTTGGTGAAGTCCGGGTTCCTGCTCTTTAGGCCAAAGGCAGATGACCTCAGGCCTTGGATATTCCAGGATGATATACAGGATCTCTCTCTCTCTCTCTCTCTCTCTCTCTCTCTCTCTCTCTCTCTCTCTCTCTCTCTCTCTCTCTCTCTCTCTCTCTCTCTCTCTCTCTCTCTCTCTCTCTCTCTCTCTCTCTCTCTCTCTCGTCTCCATGTCTGTGGCACTTGTCTCTCATCACCAACTAAAACCTCTCTCTCTCTCTCTCTCTCTGTCTCTTTCTCTCTTTCTCTCTCTCTCTCTCTCCCCTCCCCCTCTCCTACCCTCTTTCTCTCTCTCTTCCTCATGTCTTTTGCCAACTAAAACCAACTAACTACCAACTAAAATCTCTCTCCCCCCCTCTCTGTGCTGAATCCCGTTCTTATTTACTTTGAATAAAGGCAGAAATATGTGTATAAAAACGGTTTCTGCATGAATTAATTCAAGTTCAAAATAAAGGAGAAGAAAAAGCATAAAGGTTAAAGGTTAAGTATTCCTGACATGGCCTCTCTGCAGTTTACAAATTGCCTGTCAACACACAGCTACTGTGACCTTTCACCTTTCTAATGTAAAAACTGGGTTCACATCTACATAAATACTACATTCCAGGCAGGCTTAATGATATGTTGTTTGCATCCCAATTGGTATACCCTTTTCCCTACGGGCCCTGTTCAAAGGTATGTTGGACAAGTGTTTAGGGAATAGGTTGTTATTCTGGACCCGGCCCAGAACTCTGTTAGGATTCCAGATCATGTCCCTCCCTTTTAGTACTAACAGTGTTTTTCAGTAGCAATACATGTTGTATTGTATGCTAATAGCAGCAGCTTCTGTTCGATTCCAATTTGTCTAAGAGAGTCTTACCATGCAGATTAAAGCACATTTATTACACCAGCCCCGTCCCTCCCGTCCTCCCCGTCCCCCACGTCCCCCCCGTCCCCCGTCCCATTCTCCCACATGTCTTTGGATATATGGCTTTGCTTGTTAACAACCCATGGTCCCACATGTCTTTGAATAGATGGCTTTGCTTGTTAATGAACTCATTGTGAACGTTAGTACTCTGTCTGCTCTCTCTCTCTCTGTCTTCTGTCTACTCTTAATAAATCACACCGACGAGACGTGCCGGGACCCAGCCATGAAAAGCCTCCCAGCGGTATCGACTCGCTACTTGCTTATCTCTGTTCGTAATATACCAATATCAAACAGCAGGATTTTGGAACTTTGTACAGATTTTTTTTTTTCTCTGTCACTTATTTCTTTTGTTTCTTCTTATCAATTGTATATTTTATCCCTCCTTTTATATCCATTATTAACGCCCTCCGAGTTCCCCAACCACGGGAAAACTTAAATATGTATTTAATTTATATGCCGTCTTATTTCCTGTGTCTTTTAAAGGAAGAACACATATTTTTTTCTGCGGTCACATTTATTTAAGTGGATAAAGTGCACTGAGAAAAACGTACATTATTTCACGTCGTTAGGTGATGTACGGTTGCCGTGGCGCCGCCGACAAAAAGTCTAGAACCCACGATGACATGTAACAAGAAGCCGGAGGAGACTAATACACCACGAACATTCATTTATGCATGGACACTCATTTAAGGACCGATCCTGGGTGATATTAAATAGGCCTACAGAGATATTTATACATTTTAGAGTGGCATTTATATGCTAATAGTGGTGTGCGTTGCTAGGGAAACTCTGTAACATTCATTATTTATCTTTTAAAATCATGTTAAATAGTAAGGTCCTAAGTGTGGGCTTTTACTCAAATCGAAATATAATATTTCCAACAACGTCAAATGTTTGTAATGATTTAGTTCACTATGGGTGACACACTGAAGATACTGTGTACAGAGCAGTGGTTCATCACGTCAGCGTCAGGGACAAATACCACACAGTTAGCGGTTAGCGTCAGGGACAAATACCACACAGTTAGCGGTTAGCGTCAGGGATAAATACCACACAGTTAGCGGTTAGCGTCAGGGATAAATACCACACAGTTAGCGGTTAGCGTCAGGGATAAATACCACACAGTTAGCGGTTAGCGTCAGGGATAAATACCACACAGTTAGCGGTTAGCGTCAGGGATAAATACCACACAGTTAGCGGTTAGCGTCAGGGACAAATACCACACAGTTAGCGGTTAGCGTCAGGGATAAATACCACACAGTTAGCGGTTAGCGTCAGGGACAAATACCACACAGTTAGCGGTTAGCGTCAGCATCAGGGATAAATACCACACAGTTAGCGGTTAGCGTCAGGAACAAATACCACACAGTTAGCGGTTAGCGTCAGCGTCAGGGATAAATACCACACAGTTAGTGGTTAGCGTCAGCGTCAGGGATAAATACCACACAGTTAGCGGTTAGCGTCAGGGATAAACACCACACAGTTAGCGGTTAGCGTCAGGGACAAATACCACACAGTTAGCGGTTAGCGTCAGCATCAGGGATAAATACCACACAGTTAGCGGTTAGCGTCAGGGACAAATACCACACAGTTAGCGGTTAGCGTCAGGGATAAATACCACACAGTTAGCGGTTAGCGTCAGCGTCAGGGATAAATACCACACAGTTAGCGGTTAGCGTCAGCGTCAGGGATAAATACCACACAGTTAGCGGTTAGCGTCAGGGATAAATACCACACAGTTAGCGGTTAGCGTCAGGGATAAATACCACACAGTTAGCGGTTAGCGTCAGGGATAAATACCACACAGTTAGCGGTTAGCGTCAGCGTCGATCAATCAACTAGATTCAACTTGAAATGCTTCTCATAAATATGTCAGTTATTAAAATGTCAGAAGAACTGTGGGGTGACAATGTGTCCATATTTTCTAAACTCACACCCCTCAGAGAAATGACATGGTTACCCACAATCCTTCACAGTAATGTCTCTCCCCAGCTAGCTTGCAGCGTGATGATAGACACGAGAGCAGAGCATACAGCATTATTAGTTACAGTAATGTAGTGACATGGAGAGGTCATAGATCACATTATTAGTTACATTTATGTTAACTTTGGGCACGTCATTCAGGCAGAAATTGAGAAAAAAGGGGCCTAGCACCTCACAGAGCTCAGCTTCTGAGAGAGAGAGAGAGAGAGAGAGAGAGAGAGAGAGAGAGAGAGAGAGAGAGAGAACACCCCCATTCTCATCGATGTGGTGGAGCAGGTTCAGGGCACGACAAAGCCTATTCCCCCTCAGGAGACTGAAAATATTTGCATGGGTCCTCAGATCCTCAAAAAGGTCTACAGCTGCACCATTGAGAGAATCCTGACTGGTTGCATCACTGCCTGGTACAGCAACTGCTCGGCCTCTGACAGAGGGTAGTGCGTACGACCCAGTACATCACTGGGGCTAAGCTGCCTGCCATCCAGGACCTCTACACCAGGCCGTGTCAGAGGAAGGCCCTGGCAAGCGGTACCGGAGTGCCAAGTCTAGGACAAAAAGGCTTCTCAACAGTTTTTACCCCCAAACCATAAGACTCCTGAACAGGTAATCAAATGGCTACCTGGAATATTTGCATTGTGTGCCCCCCCCAACCCCTCTTTTACGCTGCTGCTACTCTCTGTTTATCATATATGCATAGTCACTTTAACTATACATTCATGTACATACTACCTCAATTGGGCCGACCAACCAGTGCTCCCATTTGCTAACAGGGCGATCTGAGCTCTGTGGGTGTAGAAGATGAGTTCTGTGGGTTCAGAAGATGGGCTCTGTGGGTTTAGAAGATGAGTTCTGTGGGTTCAGAAGATGGGCTCTGTGGGTTTAGAAGATGAGTTCTGTGGGTTCAGAAGATGGGCTCTGTGGGTTTAGAAGATGGGCTCTGTGGGTTCAGAAGATGAGCTCTGTGGGTTCAGAAGATGAGCTCTGTGGGTTCAGAAGATGGGCTCTGTGGGTTTAGAAGATGGGCTCTGTGGGTTCAGAAGATGAGCTCTGTGGGTTCAGAAGATGGGCTCTGTGGGTTCAGAAGATGAGCTCTGTGGGTTCAGAAGATGGGCTCTGTGGTTTCAGAAGATGAGCTCTGTGGGTTCAGAAGATGGGCTCTGTGGGTTCAGAAGATGGGCTCTGTGGGTTCAGAAGATGAGCTCTGTGGGTTTAGAAGATGAGTTCTGTGGGTTCAGAAGATGGGCTCTGTGGGTTCAGAAGATGGGCTCTGTGGCTTCAGAAGATGGGCTCTGTGGGTTCAGAAGATGAGCTCTGTGGGTTCAGAAGATGGGCTCTGTGGGTTCAGAAGATGGGCTCTGTGTGTTCAGAAGATGAGCTCTGTGGGTTCAGAAGATGAGCTCTGTGGGTTTAGAAGATGAGCTCTGTGGTTTCAGAAGATGGGCTCTGTGGGTTCAGAAGATGGGCTCTGTGGGTTCAGAAGATGGGCTCTGTGGGTTCAGAAGATGGGCTCTGTGGGTTCAGAAGATGGGCTCTGTGGGTTCAGAAGATGGGCTCTGTGGGTTCAGAAGATGAGCTCTGTGGGTTCAGAAGATGGGCTCTGTGGGTTTAGAAGATGAGCTCTGTGGGTTCAGAAGATGGGCTCTGTGGCTTCAGTAGATGGGCTCTGTGGGTTCGGAAGATGGGCTCTGTGGGTTCAGAAGGTGAGCTCTGTGGGTTCAGAAGATGGGCTCTGTGGGTTCAGAAGATGAGCTCTGTGGGTTCAGAAGATGGGCTCTGTGGGTTCAGAAGATGGGCTCTGTGAGTTCAGAAGATGGGCTCTGTGGCTTCAGAAGATGGGCTCTGTGGGTTCAGAAGATGGGCTCTGTGGGTTCAGAAGATGGGCTCTGTGGGTTCAGAAGATGGGCTCTGTGGGTTCAGAAGATGGGCTCTGTGGGTTCAGAAGATGGGCTCTGTGGTTTCAGAAGATGGGCTCTGTGAGTTCAGAAGATGGGCTCTGTGCATCTCCCTTTCTGTTGTTCACATCTCTCTTTGTATTCTGCCTTGCTACATGGAACTGGGGGTCAACAGGATTCAACAGCCCTTTTCTATTCAGATAAGCCCACACCCGTGAACAACAACAACAACAACAACATCAACAACAACATCAACAACAATAACAAACAAACAAACAAACAATGGAAATGAATGACTAAGGATTCTTGACGCCTGTCTTCATTTGTCATGAAATGTTGTGTCATTTATTTTTTTATTTGTGACTTCAACTCTAATTACGATGTTGTTGTTTTTTCAAAACGACGACCGGCATCGTTTACATGTGTTTACTCAGAAATGCTCTCCATTCGTATCCGGCGGTTACAGACAGAGGCTGTGAAATCCCTCAGAGTAGACCAAAGGATCCTTTTATTCATCAAACCCACCCCCCCACTCCCCCTTTTTTTTCTCTCCAATCGTTTTGTACACAGAGACTTGAAGAGAAGGCAGTAAACTGGAACCCTGGGATACGGCTGTCCTGGAGAGACAGATAATGCTGTGATTGGACAGGGTGGGGATGGAACCAGGAAGGAGACAGATGCCTTTCTCTCTGTATGTATTAGTGGTATGCAGGTCAGCTGTTTGTTCAGCCACACCCACCCACAATAGATAACAACTCATCCGCAACGTGATAAAGTGATAAAATCACAGGCCCACAACCGATCCGAACCCACTAATACCGAAAAGGCTTCAGTCAGACGTCGGAAAGGTTTCTATGACAACGGAAGCAGGCTTTTTGTTTTAGCTGTTTTTATGTATGTTTCTGTTCATTTCCTGTATTTTGGTAGGCTGTTTGTAAGTCAACTGGTCTATAATTATCTTCTATTCTCGTCATTAGCTTAGTCATGTGTTTGCATGATTAGTTGAAAAGTTGAACACGTTTAGGGACCGGGGGAGAAAAATAGAAAAAGTTGAACACGTTTAGGGACCGGGGGAAAAAAATAGAAAAAGTTGAATACGTTTAGGGACCGGGGGAAAAAAATAGAAAAAGTTGAACACGTTTAGGGACAGGGGGAGAGAAATAGAAAAAGTTGAACCGGTTTTGTAAAGAAATAGAAATCTGGCCTAACATGTTTTCAGATCAGATTTCATCTCAGGCTTGGATCCGTATTTTATGTAGTTGAAATACTATCAGCTTTTATGATGCTGATAAAGATAGCACCTCTACAGACGGTATCTACCTGCACATTCACATTCTATTAATAACATGCTAAAATAAATTAAATCTTATTTCTCCATTCCTCTTCCTGAGTCAAACTTTTGCCAACATTTGGTGTATTTTTTTACTGCAAGAAATGTTTAATCCTTCAGGAGTTAATATGAAGGCTGTGTGAGAGGCTGTAGACCTGCAGTTGGTGTCGAGAACAGTAGACTACATTTCCCTTGACGTGCCATAGGCCTATTTGAAGTCCCAATTTGAATAGCGCCTCACAATATCACACACTGCTGTCATCCTCATTTACCACTTCACTAATTATTTCCCTAAACATTCATGTTGTGTCCTCCTGTCTCTTCCCTAAACATTCATGTTGTGTGTCCTCCTGTCTCTTCCCTAAACATTCATGTTGTGTTTCCTCCTGTCTCTTCCCTAAACATTCATGTTGTGTCCTCCTGTCTCTTCCCTAAACATTCATGTGTCCTCCTGTCTCTTCCCTAAACATTCATGTTGTGTGTCCTCCTGTCTCTTCCCTAAACCTTCATGTTGTGTGTCCTCCTGTCTCTTCCCTAAACCTTCATGTTGTGTTTCTCTTATTGAATTCAACTCAGAAATTGTCCTTTGTGAATCAGTGGATCTTTTTGACTCACTGGATTGATGTTATTTTTTTCTGCCGGTTCCCAAAAGCATTTACGCGATTGGCTGAATGTTATTTGACGCATATAAGGTCAAAGTTAAACTCTTTCATGACCCTAAACTAACCATGGGTACTGCAGGTTATGAGTCAACCCATGATGCATCTCTGTCTGTCTGTCTGTCTGTCTGTCTGTCTGTCTGTCTGTCTGTCTGTCTGTCTGTCTGTCTGTCTGTCTGTCTGTCTGTCTGTCTGTCTGTCTGTCTGTCTGTCTGTCTGTCTGTCTCTCTCTCTCTCTCTCTCTCTCTCTCTCTCTCTCTCTCTCTCTCTCTCTCTCTCTCTCTCTCTCTCTCTCTCTCTCTCTCTCTCTCTCTCTCTCTCTCTCTCTCTCTCTCTCTCTCTCTCTCTCTCTCTCTCTCTCTCTCTCTCTCTCTCTCTCTCTCTCTCTCTCTCTGAAACACCACAGCATTAGAATCCTCTTATAGATGGTGAGGAATCATGCAGTCAGCTCTTCAGACAGACAGGAAGCACTTCAGCAATGTGAAAGAATTATTCAAAAAGGAGTCTCTAGTCAATATGCGTGAAGTCATACAGGTAGACAGGCCGACATATTGGCAGACAGGCAGACAGGCAGACAGACAGACAGGCAGGCAGGCAGGCAGGCAGGCAGACAGACAGACAGACAGACAGACAGACAGACAGACAGACAGACAGACAGACAGACAGACAGACAGACAGACAGACAGACAGACAGACAGACAGACAGACAGACAGACAGACAGGCCACCATATCGGCAGACAGACAGACAGACAGACAGACAGACAGACAGACAGACAGACAGACAGACAGACAGGCAGCCAGGCCGCCATATCGGCAGACAGACAGACAGACAGACAGACAGACAGACAGACAGACAGGCAGCCAGGCCGCCATATCGGCAGCCAGGCCGCCATATCGGCAGACAGACAGACAGACAGACAGCCAGGCAGCCAGGCCGCCATATCGGCAGACAGACAGACAGACAGACAGACAGACAGACAGACAGACAGACAGACAGACAGGAATGCAGGTGTTATTTATGCCCCTAAGAGGGTGTTCTGTAATACCTTGTACGACTCAATGTTTGCAATCGTGAAAACGATGGATAAAACGCAAATGAGGGGAAAATATGTAAGCCGACCATTCAGCCAATGGGAGAGCAGCGAGAGGGCTGAAAACACGTAGCGCAGATCTCTGTTGGTGAAGCTGCGCTGCTACGACAGACAGGGAATTATTGTCTTCACGCGTGACGCCTTCTTGGTGCGTCCGAGTCCAGCTCACCTCTCTGGATGCTTATTCTCTGCTCTGCTCCCATCCACTCTATTCCTGATGCAACCCTTATTAACACCAGAGTTAAAACACACAGCTCCTCTGTTCCTGGTGCGACCCTTATTAACACCAGAGTTAAAACACACAGCTCCTCTGTTCCTGGT
>NC_092095.1:77734038-77754038 GCF_045679555.1 Salvelinus alpinus
AATGTTAGAGTGTTAGAATGTAAGAATGTTAGAGTGTTAGAATGTTAGAATGTAAGAATGTTAGAATGTTAGAATGTTAGAATGTTAGAATGTAAGAATGTTAGAATGTTAGAATGTTAGAATGTTAGAATGTTAGAATGTTAGAATGTTAGAATGTTAGAATTTTGGTCGAGAACATTCTTTCAACAAAAAACAACCAATAGAATGAAAAACCAATAGAATGATTGTCACTATGTGGTTTTGAGGTCAACAGAATGTACTGTAACCGTGGAAACCCCTGGGGAAAAGACCAAGCACTTGCATGTCAATTATTGAATGGAGTTTAAGAGAAAGAATGTTGGAGTGAAGGAGAGAGAGAGAGAGAGAGGGATGGAGAGAGAGAGAGAGAGAGAGAGAGAGAGAGAGGGATAGAGAGAGAGAGAGAGAGGGATGGAGAGAGAGAGAGAGAGAGAGGGATGGAGAGAGAGAGAGAGAGAGAGGAGAGGGAGAGAGAGAGAGAGAGGGATGGAGAGAGAGAGAGAGAGAGAGAGAGAGAGAGAGAGAGAGAGAGAGAGGGAGAGAGAGAAAGAGAGAGATAGAGAGAGAGAGAGAGAGAGTTGGATGGAGAGAGGAAGGTGTGTGCTCATGTAAAAATGAACAACTCTCTGAATAAATAAAAAATCTGCTCTCATCATGTAAGTGATGGTAATCAGAGTGTCAGCGTTGCTTTTTAAGAACAGATGATAAATAATGGATTTAATAGGGCCATGTGAAATACCACGGGGCCTATTGAAACAGTCCTGTTAGGTCTGGTAAAGGGGAGCGGACAGGGCCATGTGAAATACCATGGGGCCTATTGAAACAGTCCTGCTGGGTCTGGTAAAGGGGAGCGGACAGGACCATGTGAAATACCATGGGGCCTATTGAGAAGAGAGGAGACGAGAGAAGTGGAGAGGAGACGAGAGAAGTGGAGAGGAGAGGAGAGGAGAGAAGTGGAGAAGAGAGGAGAGGAGAGAAGTGGAGAGGAGAGGAGAGAAATGGAGAGGAGAGGAGACGAGAGAAGTGGAGAGGAGAGGAGACGAGAGAAGTGGAGAGGAGAGGAGACGAGAGAAGTGGAGAGGAGAGGAGAGAAGTGGAGAGGAGAGGAGAGAACAGTTGGAGTGTGTGGTAATACATCCTGGACAAACCTCATTGACAGGTGAATAAATTGTGTATAAATGTATAATGGAAGGAATATACTAGTAATGTGGTGCTGAATGTGGTGTTTAACTATTGATGAAAACCCCTTTTAAAACACTATAGAGTTTCAACCCCATTTGAGGCAGCTTGTGTCCATAACTACACAAGAAGCACCAAGTCAAATCCACCACATTTTTGAAGAAATGTGCTGCACCTCGTGTTGTTTTTCTTCTTCTTCTTCTTTTCTTTTAGAGGAAGACAGATGTAGACAGATATCTTTGTGTTAAAAGAAGCGACTCCCATCAGCCCGTCGACGTCTTCCTCCCTCTGATTCAGTCTTATCGTCTTGTAGTGTAGAGACCCGATGCCTAGCTTTGATAAAGCTCCTTTAGGAAGGACGGCTGATGCTGTTTCCTCAGAGTCCCGGGCTTGACAGTAGTACATAAATGTTGAATAAAACCCTTTGATAAAACCCAGGGATGTCACTAAACCTGTGGAGGTACCCTCAGGGAAAAGGAGGAGGTGGAGGAGGAGAAGGAGGAGGAGGAGGAGGAGAGAAAGAACAAGAAGAAGAGGGTTTACCGTCCCAAATGAAACCCTATTCTCTTTGTTGTGCCCAATACTATATGGGACCCCCTGGTCAAAAGCAGTGCACTATACAGTATCGAGAATAGGGTGCCATTTGGGACACAACAGACGAGTTGAAATGTCCTTTTGGGAGCCAGCCACGACATAAACATTCTCTAAATCAACCGTTTGAGAGCAGAGGTTCCCTTCAGGATTCCTATCTCATCATCCAGGTTTAGGGACGACGGGCCCCAAATGGTTCTCCAAATTGTTAAGGGACTTAGTCACGTTAGGACTATAATTTCTTACAGATTTGTTTCTCTTTTCTCTAGTAGTACATTGTTGTTTGGCAACCAAGCAACAATCTATCCCATAATTACAAAAAAGGAAATATTAATTTTTTTGCTATAAAACTCATTTCTATAAATTGAGTACCAAAAAAAGCGTTTAAGTTAGGACGCTTATCAGCGTTAAACAGTGAACATGCAGAGAGAGAGAGAGAGGATATTGATAAATCTGTTATTGTCCAGGACAATTTTTTTTTTTATTCAAGGGTTCTTAAACTTTTTTTCAGCTGGAGACCTAAATTAGAACATGTTCCGTCCGTCCGTTATCCAAACGGTCTTCTAACTGAGGATAAAATACTGTGTGATTATAGATTTACTCTCTAAACTCACAACCCAAGTCTCACATGCCCAGGGCCCACCTTGGCTCCCAAACCCACAGTTGAAGAAACCCTGCCCCTAGTGGATTATGGGCTGTCCAGCCGGGTTTTAGACTGGTGGAATTGTGGTATTTTATTTCCATGGCGATGTTTTCTATTACCTGTAGTTATAACCAGGCAAGGTGTTTTATTTCCATGGCGATGTTTTCTATTACCTGTAGTTACAGTGGGGAGAACAAGTATTTGATACACTGCCGATTTTGCAGGTTTTCCTACTTACAAAGCATGTAGAGGTCTGTCATTTTTATCATAGGTACACTTCAACTGTGAGAGACGGAATCTAAAACAAAAATCCAGAAAATCACATTGTATGATTTTTAAGTAATTGATTTGCATTTTATTACAGGATTATTTTATTACTAAAATACTGTCAATAATGTAAAAATAAGGTTCACCAATAATTCCCCAAATAGGGTACAGGCGATGCCCAGGGTGAAAAACCAGACTGATACAACAAACACAAAACAAAAACAATTCCACTCAAAGACATGGGGGGGAACAGAGGAATATACAGTATATATGCAGTGTGATTAGTGAATGTAAACCAATTAGGGAATGTAAACCAATTAGGGAATGTAAACCAATTAGGGAATGTAAACCAATTAGGGAATGTAAACCAATTAGGGAATGTAAAGAAGTGGAGTCTTTTGTTCAGACATGTACCTCGCTAGCTAAACAATGAACCTAATGCTGCTTTCAAGACAACTGGGAACTTGGAAAATACGAAATCATGACGTCAGTGACCTTCAGGTCAGAAAGTTAGGGCTTTAGAAAAATAAAATACCTAGTTGGATGACCGTCGATTTTTCCCAGTCAAAGCAAAAACATTTTTCAGGGTTGCCTGTTGTCTTGCAACACACTGAAGTCGGTAGTCAGAGATTTACAAGTTCCCAGATCCCTGTTGTCTTGAATGAGGCAATAATCCCAACCCGTACTACTAGCAATACAAACTGATAGCCACCATGCAATAGTCTGTAGGTAGTTAAAGCTAACCAAACTCGTTTCAACGTTAACTAGCTAGTTAACCTTAAGCTGTAACTAGCAATGCAAAAAAAAAAAAATTCTGAGATACGAATAATATTACTACCCAGATCATACAAGTAACGTTAGTTAGCGAGCTAGCCAGCTAACATTAGCTAGCTAACAGCACGCGTTAACTTTCAATGAAAATTACACTCTGACAAAATTTGAAAGATATAATATTTGAACATGTAGCTTAGTAGAATTCTCCCTCTCTGTCACGGACGCGTTAGTTTAAAGATGTAATCCGGAGACAGGTGTTTTTTATACGACAGATTTCCCGTATTTTCAACTCCCTCCGTATATTTGCAATCAAACGGCATCATTTTCTCCATCTCCTTAGCCGTCAAATTCTGCTTCCAACCGGGGCCACTGATTTCAACAACAACACTGTTGATGGCTGTTTATTGCCCATCACTGTCATCAGAAGACTCTACAATGTCTGGTTCAATTAAAATGTTGTTTTGTAAAAACCTAAATCAGGGATTTCCTCATCATCTTGATTCATTTTCAGAGTCACAGAGAGTCAGCACGGCACGATCGTACTCCAGAAAGGAGTCTTTTTCCCTCTGATCTTTATCAATGGCCCTTGTTAAATTCACGGCAGCAGTAGCGACGATTCTTCATGATATCTTTTAAAAAGAGCTGCGGTAGGAAATATTTATCATCACATACTGAGCAGCTCACGTTATAAGACAGAAGCCAGCTACATGGCCGACCAATCTGAACTCATCTCTCGGGAATGTCCAGCCCATTCATTATCTCAGCCAATCATGGCTAGTGGGAATGTTCCTGACTTTTTCTTTGGCTATACCATCCTAATTAAACATGTTATTTATATTTACAGATGACATACAAGTTTGTTATTAAGGCACATGAAAGTTCACACTTCAGATGGCATTTTCGCCGCCAAAATCATTTTGTTTAAAAAAACAAAAGTATGTTTACGTTCAAGTGCCTCTGCTGTGAAGTTGACGTGCAACAAACGCCTAGTTTCCTGAAACGGGCCACATATCCTGCCGCTACCCTGATAAACATCCCTTCAGTCCTCTACATCACCTCTTTAATATCCTGCTGCTACCCTGATAAACACCCCTTCAGTCATCTACATCACCTCTTTAATATCCTTCTGCTACCCTGATAAACATCCCTTCAGTCCTCTACATCACCTCTTTAATATCCTGCTGCTACCCTGATAAACACCCCTTCAGTCATCTACATCACCTCTTTAATATCCTGCTGCTACCCTGATAAACACCCCTTCAGTCCTCTACATCACCTCTTTAATATCCTGCCGCTACCCTGATAAACACCCCTTCAGTCATCTACATCACCTCTTTAATATCCTGCTGCTACCCTGAGGAAAATCCCTTCAGTCATCTACATCACCTCTTTAATATCCTGCTGCTACCCTGATTAACATCCCTTCAGTCATCTACATCACCTCTTTAATATCCTGCTGCTACCCTGATAAACACCCCTTCAGTCCTCTACATCACCTCTTTAATATCCTGCTGCTACCCTGATAAACACCCCTTCAGTCATCTACATCACCTCTTTAATATCCTGCCGCTACCCTGATAAACACCCCTTCAGTCCTCTACATCACCTCTTTAATATCCTGCTGCTACCCTGATAAACACCCCTTCAGTCATCTACATCACCTCTTTAATATCCTGCTGCTACCCTGATAAACACCCCTTCAGTCCTCTACATCACCTCTTTAATATCCTGCTGCTACCCTGATAAACACCCCTTCAGTCCTCTACATCACCTCTTTAATATCCTGCTGCTACCCTGATAAACACCCCTTCAGTCATCTACATCACCTCTTTAATATCCTGCTGCTACCCTGATAAACATCCCTTCAGTCCTCTACATCACCTCTTTAATATCCTGCTGCTACCCTGATAAACACCCCTTCAGTCATCTACATCACCTCTTTAATATCCTGCTGCTACCCTGATAAACATCCCTTCAGTCATCTACATCACCTCTTTAATATCCTGCCGCTACCCTGATAAACACCCCTTCAGTCCTCTACATCACCTCTTTAATATCTGGCCGCTACCCTGATAAACATCCCTTCAGTCCTCTACATCACCTCTTTAATATCCTGCTGCTACCCTGATAAACACCCCTTCAGTCCTCTACATCACCTCTTTAATATCCTGCCGCTACCCTGATAAACACCAATTCTATCCTCTACATCAC
Organism: Salvelinus alpinus; assembly: GCF_045679555.1. NCBI lineage: Eukaryota > Metazoa > Chordata > Actinopteri > Salmoniformes > Salmonidae > Salvelinus > Salvelinus alpinus. The sequence goes on from NC_092095.1 coordinate 77,739,722, forward strand.
CTCTTTAATATCCTGCCGCTACCCTGATAAACACCCCTTCAGTCATCTACATCACCTCTTTAATATCCTGCTGCTACCCTGATAAACACCCCTTCAGTCATCTACATCACCTCTTTAATATCCTGCTGCTACCCTGATAAACATCCCCTTCAGTCCTCTACATCACCTCTTTAATATCCTGCTGCTACCCTGATAAACACCCCTTCAGTCCTCTACATCACCTCTTTAATATCCTGCTGCTACCCTGATAAACACCCCTTCAGTCCTCTACATCACCTCTTTAATATCCTGCTGCTACCCTGATAAACATCCCTTCAGTCTTCTACATCACCTCTTTAATATCCTGCTGCTACCCTGATAAACATCCCCTTCAGTCATCTACATCACCTCTTTAATATCCTGCCGCTACCCTGAGGAAAATCCCTTCCAGTCATTGATTATAACGATAGAGGGTTAACGCCGGAGGTGACTTGTCTCCGCTTAACATCATTCGTTTATTTAAACACACGGGCAAATAAACAAGGCATTGATCACGCCGGGCCCCTGGTCCACAGGAGAAGGAGGAGAGGCATGGAGAGATCCGTTTAAATGAGGAGTAGATGGGGTCCCGTACGACGGGAGAGTGTTCATTAGTTTGGATCATTCTAAAACAGGTCGAGCTAAAAGGGATACACGGAAAGTGAAGTTAATTCCAAGGCACTGTGGCTTAAATGGGCTTGAGGTGATCAATAGACCCTTCCTCTTCAGAATGGAGTGTTGAGGCCAAGGGAAACTCCCCACGTTTCGAGCATCACATGAACGCTGCCATTCCTGCTTTCACATCAGCCTAATATGAACAGACCATATCATTGTGATTTTGTGATTCCACATATTTCATGTAAATTTTATATGACATTGTTCTGTACAAAGGATGCAGCAAAATAGAGAAATAGAGACCAGCGTGTGACGTGTTAGGGCCTCTTGTCTCCGGACCAGTATATCTGTTATAAACAGCCTTAACACTCACCTGTAGTACCAGGGTTATATTATAGAGAGACAGCTCTGTAGTCCACACTCACCTGTAGTACCAGGGTTATATTATAGAGAGACAGCTCTGTAGTCCACACTCACCTGTAGTACCAGGGTTATATTATAGAGACAGCTCTGTAGTCCACACTCACCTGTAGCACCAGGGTTATATTATAGAGAGACAGCTCTGTAGTCCACACTCACCTGTAGTACCAGGGTTATATTATTATAGAGAGACAGCTCTGTAGTCAACACTCACCTGTAGTACCAGGGTTATATTATAGAGAGACAGCTCTGTAGTCCACACTCACCTGTAGTACCATGGTTATATTATATAGAGACAGCTCTGTAGTCCACACTCACCTGTAGTACCAGGGTTATATTATAGAGAGACAGCTCTGTAGTCCACACTCACCTGTAGTACCAGGGTTATATTATAGAGAGACAGCTCTGTAGTCCACACTCACCTGTAGTACCAGGGTTATATTATAGAGAGACAGCTCTGTAGTCCACACTCACCTGTAGTACCAGGGTTATATTATAGAGAGACAGCTCTGTAGTCCACACTCACCTGTAGTACCAGGGTTATATTATAGAGAGACAGCTCTGTTGTCCACACTCACCTGTAGTACCAGGGTTATATTATAGAGAGACAGCTCTGTAGTCCACACTCACCTGTAGTACCAGGGTTATATTATAGAGAGAGACAGCTCTGTAGTCCACACTCACCTGTAGTACCAGGGTTATATTATAGAGAGACAGCTCTGTAGTCCACACTCACCTGTAGTACAGGGTTATATTATAGAGAGACAGCTCTGTAGTCCACACTCACCTGTAGTACCAGGGTTATATTATAGAGAGACAGCTCTGTAGTCCACACTCACCTTTAGTACCAGGGTTATATTATAGAGAGACAGCTCTGTAGTCCACACTCACCTGTAGTACCAGGGTTATATTATAGAGAGACAGCTCTGTAGTCCACACTCACCTGTAGTACCAGGGTTATATTATAGAGAGACAGCTCTGTAGTCCACACTCACCTGTAGTACCAGGGTTATATTATAGAGAGACAGCTCTGTAGTCCACACTCACCTGTTGTATCAGGGTTATATTATAGAGAGACAGCTCTGTAGTCCACACTCACCTGTAGTACCAGGGTTATATTATAGAGAGAGACAGCTCTGTAGTCCACACTCACCTGTAGTACCAGGGTTATATTATAGAGAGACAGGTCTGTAGTCCACACTCACCTGTAGTACCAGGGTTATATTATTATAGAGAGACAGGTCTGTAGTCCACACTCACCTGTAGTACCAGGGTTATATTATAGAGAGACAGCTCTGTAGTCCACACTCACCTGTAGTACCATGGTTATATTATAGAGAGACAGCCCTGTAGTCCACACTCACCTGTAGTACCAGGGTTATATTATAGAGAGACAGCTCTGTAGTCCACACTCACCTGTAGTACCAGGGTTATATTATAGAGAGACAGCTCTGTAGTCCACACTCACCTGTAGTACCAGGGTTATATTATAGAGAGACAGCTCTGTAGTCCACACTCACCTGTAGTACCAGGGTTATATTATAGAGAGACAGCTCTATGGTCCACACTCACCTGTAGTACCAGGGTTATATTATAGAGAGACAGCTCTGTAGTCCACACTCACCTGTAGTACCAGGGTGATATTATAGAGCGACAGCTCTGTAGTCCACACTCACCTGTAGTACCAGGGTTATATTATAGAGAGACAGCTCTGTAGTCCACACTCACCTGTAGTACCAGGGTTATATTATAGAGAGACAGCTCTGTAGTCCACACTCACCTGTAGTACCAGGGTTATATTATAGAGAGAGACAGCTCTGTAGTCCACACTCACCTGTAGTACCAGGGTTATATTATAGAGAGACAGCTCTGTAGTCCACACTCACCTGTTGTACTAGCGTTCCTTTCTACCTCTCTACCTGTCTCTTTCAGTCTGTCTTTTTTTCTCTGTCTCTTTCTCTCTGTCTCTTTCAGTATGTCTCTCTGTCTCACCTCCTCCCTATGTTTCTGGCTGAACATCAAGGGGTGGTGGAGATGGGAGGCTAATAAATTAGTCCATAGTAATAAATCCTCCTCCCTGCACCCTCCCTGCCTCCCTCCCTGCCTCCCTCCCTCCTTCCCTTTCTCCCTCCATCCCTCCCTCCCTGCCTCCCTCCCTCCCTGCCTCCCTGCCTCCCTCCCTGTCTCCCTCCCTCCCTCCCTCCCTCCCTCCCTCCCTCCCTCCCTCCCTCCCTGCCTCCCTCCCTCCCTGCCTCCCTGCCTCCCTGTCTCCCTCCCTCCCTCCCTGCCTCCCTCCCTCCCTCCGTCCCTGCATCCCTCCCTCCCTCCCTCCTTGCCTCCTTGACTCCTTCCCTCCCACCCTGTCCCCCTCCCTCCCTCACTGCCTCCCTCCCACCCTCCCTCCCTCCCGCCATCCGTCCCACTCGCCCTCCCTCCCCCCTCCCACGTCCCTCCCTCCATCCCCACCTCCCTCACTCCCTCACTACCTCCCTCCCTGCCTCAATCCCCTCCCTCCCTCCCTCCCTGCCTCCCTGCCTCTCTCCCTGCCTCCCTCCCTGCCTCCCTCCAACCCCCCCCCCCCTCCCCCCCACACACACACCCTCTCTACCCTGTGATGAGTGGGGTTATTAGGCAGTGGGGTTATTAGGTTTTCAAGTACACTCCTTATTATCATAAAGCAGTGAGCAAAGAACACAGTAAGTCAGCCAGAAACCAGGCTGCCAGAACCCAGGCAGCCAGAAACCAGGCTGCCAGAAACCAGGCTGCCAGAAACCAGGCTGCCAGAAACCAGGCTGTCAGAAACCAGGCTGTCAGAAACCAGGTAGCCAGAAACCAGGCTGCCAGAAACCAGGCAGCCAGAAACCAGGCTGCCAGAAACCAGGCTGCCAGAAACCAGGCTGCCAGAAACCAGGCTGCCAGAAACCAGGCTGCCAGAAACCAGGCTGTCAGTCGTTCAGCAGCTGGGGGACTAAGATGTACAGCAGCAGCAGTGACTGTGTGTAAAGCAAGTTAATTCTATCAATGTATTATGGCTCCTAGCTATCCCAGCAGCCCTTTAGAATAAACACAATGACAGACCTATAGCTTTAATGCATTGCACTACAAAACCCACTCCCCGAGGCCTCTCTCTGTCTTCAATCAAATGTATTTATAAAGCACTTCTTTACGTCAGCCGATGTCACAGTGTGCTGTACAGAAACTCAGCCGAAAACCCCAAACAGCAAGCAATGCAGATGTGTTCCTCTCTCTGCCTCAGAGCTGAGAGAGAGAATAGGAAATAGGCAGCCAGTGAGAGATAGATTAAAAACAAGAGTAATGAATAGAGATTAAAGAGAGAGAGAATGAGAGAGACAGAAAGAGAGACAGAGATAGATACAGATAAGTAATGAATAGAGATTAAACGGAGAAAGAAAGAGAGAGAGAGAGAGAGATACAGAGAGAGAGAGAGACAGAGAGAGAGAGACAGAGCGAGAGAGAGATACAGAGAGAGAGAGAGCTAGAGACAGAGAGAGAGACAGATAGAGAGAGAGAGAGCTAAAGACAGAGAGAGAGAGAGAGACAGAGAGAGAGAGAGAGAGAGAGAGAGAGAGAGACAGAGAGATACAGAGAGAGACAGAGAGACAGAGAGAGAGAGAGACAGAGAGACAGAGAGAGATAGAGAGAGAGAGAGAGAGAGAGAGAGAGAGAGAGAGAGAGAGAGAGAGAGAGAGAGAGAGAGATGGTTAAGGTATAGAGGGATGACAGACAGCTATTTCCTGCAGAAGATGTGTTTATGCTGAGTAGGGGTTAGAGGTCAATGTGTGGTGGGGGATGAGGGTGGATGAGAGTGGGCTACTTAGGTGTTAGCTGTCACTCTTCCTTGTGACGTCTCAAATGGCACTACTTTATACCAGAGCCCTATAGAACCCTATCCCTATATAGTGCACTACTTTAGACCAGAGCCCTATAGAACCCTATTCCCTATATAGTGCACTACTTTAGACCAGAGCCCTATTGAACCCTATTCCCTATATAGTGCACTACTTTAGACCAGAGCCCTATAGAACCCTATATAGTGCATTATATAGGGAATAGGGTTCTATAGGGCCCTGGTCTAAAGTAGTGCACTATATAGGGTTCTATATAGGGTTCTATAGAGTGCACTACTTTAGCCCGAGCCCTATAGAACCCTATTCCCTATATATAGTGCACTACTTTAGACCAGAGTCCATATAGAACCCTATTCCCTATATAGTGCACTACTTTAGACCAGAGCCCTATAGAACCCTATTCCCTATATAGTGCACTACTTTAGACCAGGTCCATTAGGGAAGCATCTTAGCTCTGTTAGGAGGAGGGATGATCCATTATGGCTGCCGGGGGCGGCTCAGCGAGGAGACAGTTTCATTACCCATTATAGGGATATATATACGATCACATTGAAGGAAATTACAATAAAGATGAGTGTGAGGTAATGATGGTGCCGACCGACTAGGCCTGTGTGTGTGTGAAACGTGACGTTTTAATAGGCAAATATGAATGTGGAGAAGAAAAAAAATGACATTTGGTGCTCGTCGAAGTGAGATATCGTTTGAAGACAGGACTAACTCCAGCGTCAGGCTGTTTGAAGACAGGACTAACTCCAGCGTCAGGCTGTTTGAAGACAGGACTAACTCCAGGGTAGGGCCGTTTGAAGACAGGACTAACTCCAGGGTAGGGCCGTTTGAAGACAGGACTAACTCCAGGGTCAGGCCGTTTGAAGACAGGACTAACTCCAGAGTAGGGCCGTTTGAAGACAGGACTAACTCCAGGGTGAGGCCGTTTGAAGACAGGACTAACTCCAGGGTAGGGCCGTTTGAAGACAGGACTAACTCCAGGGTCAGGCCGTTTGAAGACAGGACTAACTCCAGCGTCAGTCCGATTGAAGACAGGACTAACTCCAGGGTCAGGCCGTTTGAAGACAGGACTAACTCCAGCGTGAGGCCGTTTGAAGACAGGACTAACTCCAGCGTCAGGCTGTTTGAAGACAGGACTAACTCCAGCGTGAGGCCGTTTGAAGACAGGACTAACTCCAGCGTCAGGCCGTTTGAAGACAGGACTAACTCCAGGGTAGGGCCGTTTGAAGACAGGACTAACTCCAGCGTGAGGCCGTTTGAAGACAGGACTAACTCCAGGGTGAGGCTGTTTGAAGACAGGACTAACTCCAGGGTCAGGCCGTTTGAAGACAGGACTAACTCCAGCGTAAGGCCGTTTGAAGACAGGACTAACTCCAGCGTAAGGCCGTTTGAAGACAGGACTAACTCCAGGGTCAGGCCGTTTGAAGACAGGACTAACTCCAGCGTCAGGCCGTTTGAAGACAGGACTAACTCCAGCGTGAGGCCGTTTGAAGACAGGACTAACTCCAGGGTGAGGCCGTTTGAAGACAGGACTAACTCCAGCGTAGGGCCGTTTGAAGACAGGACTAACTCCAGCGTAGGGCCGTTTGAAGACAGGACTAACTCCAGGGTCAGGCCGTTTGAAGACAGGACTAACTCCAGCGTGAGGCCGTTTGAAGACAGGACTAACTCCAGCGTAAGGCCGTTTGAAGACAGGACTAACTCCAGCGTCAGTCCGATTGAAGACAGGACTAACTCCAGCGTCAGGCCGTTTGAAGACAGGACTAACTCCAGCGTCAGGCCGTTTGAAGACAGGACTAACTCCAGTGTCTTCAAGACAGGACTAACTCCAGCATCAGGCCGTTTGAAGACAGGACTAACTCCAGGGTAGGGCCGTTTGAAGACAGGACTAACTCCAGAGTAGGGCCGTTTGAAGACAGGACTAACTCCAGCGTGAGGCCGTTTGAAGACAGGACTAACTCCAGCATGAGGCCGTTTGAAGACAGGACTAACTCCAGCGTGAGGCCGTTTGAAGACAGGACTAACTCCAGCGTAGGGCCGTTTGAAGACAGGACTAACTCCAGCGTGAGGCCGTTTGAAGACAGGACTAACTCCAGCGTAAGGCCGTTTGAAGACAGGACTAACTCCAGCGTGAGGCCGTTTGAAGACAGGACTAACTCCAGCGTGAGGCCGTTTGAAGACAGGACTAACTCCAGCGTAAGGCCGTTTGAAGACAGGACTAACTCCAGCGTGAGGCCGTTTGAAGACAGGACTAACTCCAGCGTCAGGCCGTTTGAAGACAGGACTAACTCCAGCGTGAGGCCGTTTGAAGACAGGACTAACTCCAGGGTGAGGCCGTTTGAAGACAGGACTAACTCCAGCGTAGGGCCGTTTAAAGACAGGACTAACTCCAGCGTAAGGCCGTTTGAAGACAGGACTAACTCCAGCGTAAGGCCGTTTGAAGACAGGACTAACTCCAGCGTCAGGCCGTTTGAAGACAGGACTAACTCCAGAGTAGGGCCGTTTCAAGACAGGACTTATTCCAGCGTAAGGCCGTTTGAAGACAGGACTAACTCCAGCGTCAGGACGTTTGAAGACAGGACTAACTCCAGCGTGAGGCCGTTTGAAGACAGGACTAACTCCAGCGTCAGGCCGTTTGAAAGCTGAAGTTAGTGTACCGGACCGTTTGTTAGGGTTAGAGTAGAGGACGGTGGGTAAAGGAGGACGGTGGGTAAAGGAGGACGGTGGGTAAAGGAGGACGGTTGGTAAAGGAGGACGGTGGGTAAAGGAGGACGGTGGGTAAAGGAGGACGGTTGGTAAAGGAGGACGGTGAGTAAAGGAGGACGGTGGGTAAAGGAGGACGGTGGGTAAAGGAGGACGGTGGGTAAAGGAGGACGGTGGGTAAAGGAGGACGGTGGGTAAAGGAGGACGGTGGGTAAAGGAGGACGGTGGGTAAAGGAGGACGGTGGGTAAAGGAGGACGGTTGTAAAGGAGGACGGTGGGTAAAGGAGGACGGTGGGTAAAGGAGGACGGTGGGTAAAGGAGGACGGTGGGTAAAGGAGGACGGTTGGTAAAGGAGGACGGTGGGTAAAGGAGGACGGTGGGGAAAGGAGGACGGTGGGTAAAGGAGGACGGTGGGTAAAGGAGGACGGTGGGTAAAGGAGGACGGTGGGTAAAGGAGGACGGTTGGTAAAGGAGGACGGTGGGTAAAGGAGGACGGTGGGTAAAGGAGGACGGTGGGTAAAGGAGGACGGTGGGTATAGGAGGACGGTGGGTAAAGGAGGACGGTGGGTAAAGGAGGACGGTGGGTAAAGGAGGACGGTGGGTAAAGGAGGACGGTGGGTAAAGGAGGACGGTTGGTAAAGGAGGACGGTGGGTAAAGGAGGACGGTGGGTAAAGGAGGACGGTGGGTAAAGGAGGACGGTGGGTAAAGGAGGAGGGTGGGTAAAGGAGGACGGTGGGTAAAGGAGGACGGTTGGTAAAGGAGGACGGTGGGTAAAGGAGGACGGTGGGTAAAGGAAGACGGTGGGTAAAGGAGGACGGTGGGTAAAGGAGGACGGTTGGTAAAGGAGGACGGTGGGTAAAGGAGGACGGTTGGTAAAGGAGGACGGTGGGTAAAGGAGGACGGTTGGTAAAGGAGGACGGTGGGTAAAGGAGGACAGTTGGTAAAGGAGGACGGTTGGTAAAGGAGGACGGTTGGTAAAGGAGGAGAGGAAGACTATGAAACTGTGCTCCATTGGAACCACATGTTAGTGCTTGGAAACGGTTTCTATTAGTACACTATCAATTAAACTAGATTATTGTGTTTTCTGTTAACTATCAATTAAACTAGATTTGAGTGGGTTGAGTCGCTGACGTGATCTTCCTGTCTGGGTTGGCGCCCCCCCCCCCCCCCTTGGGTTTAGCCGTGGCGGAGATCTTTGTGGGCTATGCTCGGCCTTGTCTCAGGATGGTAAATTGGTGGTTCAAGGTATCCCTCTAGTGGTGTGGGGGCTGTGCTTTGGCGAAGTGGGTGGGGTTATATCCTTCCTGTTTGGGCCTGTCCGGGAGAATCATCGGATGGGGCCAAAGTGTCTCCTGACCCCTCCTGTCTCAGCCTTCAGTATTTATGCTGTAGTAGTTTATGTGTCGGAGGGCTAGGGTCAGTATGTTATATCTGGAGTATTTGTCCTGTCTTATCCGGTGTCCTGTGTGAATTTAAGTATGCTCTCTAATTCTCGCTTTCTCTCTTTCTTTCTCTCTCTCGGAGGACCTGAGCCCTAGGACCATGCCTCAGGACTACCTGGCATGATGACTCCTTGTTGTCCCCAGTCCACCTGGCCATGCTGCTGCTCCAGTTTCAACTGTTCTGCCTGAGGCTATGGAACCCTGACCTGTTCACCGGACGTGCTACCTGTCCCAGACCTGCTGTTTTCAACTCTCTAGAGACAGCAGGAGCGGTAGAGATACTCTGAATGATCGGCTATGAAAAGCCAACTGACATTTACTCCTGAGGTTCTGACTTGTTGCACCCTCGAAAACCACTGTGATTATTATTATTTGACCATGCTGGTTATTTATGAACATTTTAACATCTTGGCCCTGTTCTGTTATAATCTCCACCCGGCACAGCCAGAAGAGGACTGGCCAGCCCTCATAGCCTGGTTCCTTTCTAGGTTTCTTCCTAGCTTTTGGCCTTTCTCGGGAGTTTTTCCTAGCCACCGTGCTTCTACACCTGCATTGCTTGCTGTTTGGGGTTTTAGGCTGGGTTTCTGTACAGCACTTTGAGATATCAGCTGATGTAAGAAGGGCTATATAAATACATTTGATTTGATTAGTACACTATTAGTATACTATCATTAAACTAGATTATAGTATTGTCTATTAGTACACTATCATTAAACTAGATTATAGTATTGTCTATTAGTATACTATCATTAAACTAGATTATAGTATTGTCTATTAGTACACTATCATTAAACTAGATTATAGTATTGTCTATTAGTACACTATCATTAAACTAGATTATAGTATTGTCTATTAGTACACTATCATTAAACTAGATTATAGTATTGTTTGTTAATACACTATCATTAAACTAGATTATAGTCTTGTCCTGTATGGCTGAATATATTGCCTTGTAACCCTCTAGGATCCATAGTTCCACAGCAGTCACTCCTTAGCCATGCCCATGTTCACTTCCTGGTTTGAGCGACAGATGGGCGTGTCAGGAAGTGTATCTGTAAACAGTGGGGAAGAGGGGAAGAGTCAATCACAGTGGTTGTGTTACTATGACGGGGACACGTTTGTATCAGTATGTCTTTAAAGCTGAGTTCTCCCTCCTTCTCTTCCTCTTTCCCTCCCTGTGTCGTTCTCACATCTGTCAGCTAGACGACGTGATGTCTTTAAAGCTGAGTTCTCCCTCGTCCTCTTCCTCTCTCCCACCCTGTGTCGTTCTCACATATGTCAGCTAGACGACGTGATGTCTTCAAGCTGAGTTCTCCCTCCTTCTCTTCCTCTCTCCCAGCCTGTCGTTCTCACATCTGTTAGCTAGACAACGTGATGTCTTCAAGCTGAGTTCTCCCTCGTCCTCTTCCTCTTACCCACCCTGTGTCGTCCTCACATCTGTCAGCTAGACGACGTGATGTCTTCAAGCTGAGTTCTCCCTCCTTCTCTTCCTCTCTCCCACCCTGTGTCGTTCTCACATCTGTCAGCTAGACGACGTGATGTCTTCAGATGAAGGCCTTCAAAGTGGTTTTATGGTCTGGTGAGGCGTCCTTATCACACGCTCTACAGATCCCATCACTTTATATGTCAGCTGTCAAGCACTCTCCTTCGTAGTCTTCATTCTACCGGCAGTCTGACACTGAATCTGTTCCACCCTGTAACAGTCTGTCACTGAGTCTGTTCCACCCTGGATCAGTCTGACACTGAGTCTGTTCCACCCTGGATCAGTCTGACACTGAGTCTGTTCCACCCTGGATCAGTCTGTTCCACCATGTAACAGTCTGTCACTGAGTCTGTTCCACCCTGGATCAGTCTGACACTGAGTCTGTTCCACCCTGTACCAGTCTGACACTGAGTCTGTTCCACCCTGTACCAGTCTGACACTGAGTCTGTTCCACCCTGTAGTACCAGTCTGACACTCTGAGTCTGTTCCACCCTGTACCAGTTGTGAGTCTGTTCCTACATGACGTCTAACAGATTAAGACAGATGAGGTCCTCTCTGTCTCGGTGTCACGGTTGTCTATGTCGTTCTCCTCCTCGGACGAGGAGGAGCATGGATCGGACCAAGATGCGGATTGGTAAGAGTTCATATTTTAATGAAACATCAACAAGACACTACAAATCAACAAAAACCCAAACGTGACTAACCTTCAACAGTCCTGTGTGGCCCAAACGCTATCACAGGAAACAAACACCCACAAACCACCAGTGAAACCCTGGCTGCCTTAGTATGACTCTCAATCAGAGACAAACGATACACACCTGTCTCTAATTGAGAATCATACCAGGCCGAACACAAAACCCCACATAGAAATAGAAAATATAGACTGCCCACCCAACACTCACGCCCTGACCAATAAAGACATATAAAACAAGAGAAAACAGGTCAGGAACGTGACATAACCCCCCCCTTAAGGTGCGAACTCCGGGCGCACCAGCACAAAGTCTAGGGGAGGGTCTGGGTGGGCATCTGACCACGGTGGTGGCTCAGGCTCTGGGCGAGGTCCCCACCCCACCATAGTCACTCCCCGCTTCCGTATCCCCCTCCCAATGACCACCCTCCAACTCAACCCACCTAAATGAAGGGGCAGCATCGGGATAAGGGCCAGCACCGGGATAAGGGGCAGCAGCTCCGGGATAAGGGGCAGCAGCTCCGGGATAAGGGGCAGCAGCTCCGGGATAAGGGGCAGCAGCTCCGGGATAAGGGGCAGCAGCTCCGGGATAAGGGGCAGCAGCTCCGGGATAAGGGGCAGCACCGGGATAAGGGGCAGCACGTCCTGGCTGAGGGACTCTGGCAGGTCCTGGCTGAGGGACTCTGGCAGGTCCGGGCTGAGGGACTCCGGCAGGTCCGGGCTGAGGGAGTCCGGCAGGTCCGGGCTGAGGGACTCCGGCAGGTCCGGGCTGAGGGACTCCGGCAGGTCCGGGCTGAGGGACTCCGGCAGGTCCGGGCTGAGGGACTCCGGCCTGGTTGGCAGCTCCGGACTGGGTGGCAGCTCCGGACTGGGTGGCAGCTCCGGACTGTAGGGCAGCTCCGGACTGTAGGGCAGCTCCGGACTGTAGGGCAGCTCCGGACTGTAGGGCAGCTCCGGACTGTAGGGCAGCTCATGACTGTAAGGCAGCTCATGACTATAAGGCAGCTCATGACTGTAAGGCAGCTCATGACTGTAGGGCAGCTCATGACTGTAGGGCAGCTCATGACTGTAGGGCAGCTCATGACTGTAGGGCAGCTCATGACTGTAGGGCAGCTCATGACTGTAGGGCAGCTCATGACTGTAAGGCAGCTCATGACTGTAGGGCAGCTCATGACTGTAGGGCAGCTCATGACTGTAGGGCAGCTCATGACTGTAGGGCAGCTCATGACTGTAGGGCAGCTCATGACTGTAAGGCAGCTCATGACTGTAGGGCAGCTCATGACTGTAGGGCAGCTCATGACTGTAAGGTAGCTCATGACTGGAGGGCAGCTCATGACTGGAGGGCAGCTCATGACTGGAGGGCAGCTCATGACTGGAGGGCAGCTCATGACTGGAGGGCAGCTCATGACTGAAGGGCGTCTCTGGCAGCTCCTGACTGGCGGACGTCTCTGGCAGCTCCTGACTGGCGGGCGTCTCTGGCAGCTCCTGACTGGCGGGCGTCTCTGGCAGCTCCTGACTGGCGGGCGTCTCTGGCAGCTCCTGACTGGCTGGCGTCTCTGGCAGCTCCTGACTGACGGACGGCTCTAGCGGCTCCTTACTGACGGACGGCTCTACTGGCTCGGGACAGACGGGCGGCTCTAATGGCTCGTGGCAGACAGATGGCTCAGACGGCGCTGGGCAGACGGATGGCTCAGACGGCGCTGGGCAGACGGATGGCTCAGATGGCGCTGGGCAGACGGATGGCTCAGATGGCGCTGGGCAGACGGATGGCTCAGATGGCGCTGGGCAGACGGATGGCTCAGATGGCGCTGGGCAGACGGATGGCTCAGATGGCGCTGGGCAGACGGATGGCTCAGATGGCGCTGGGCAGACGGATGGCTCAGACGGCGCTGGGCAGACGGATGGCTCAGACGGCGCTGGGCAGACGGATGGCTCAGACGGCGCTGGGCAGAAGGATGGCTCAGACGGCGCTGGGCAGACGGATGGCTCAGACGGCGCTGGGCAGACGGATGGCTCAGACGGCGCTGGGTAGACGCATGGTTCAGGCGCCGCTGGGCAGACGGCAGACTCTGGCCGGCTGAGACGCACTATAGGCCTGATGCGTGGTGCCGGAACTGGAGGTACCGGGCTGAGGGCACGCACCTCAGGGCGAGTGCGGAGAGGAGGAACAGGGCTCTGGTGATGCACTGGAAGCCTGGTGCGTGGTGTAGGCACTGGTGGTACTGGGCTGGGGCGGGAAGGTGGCGCCGGATATACCGGACCGTGAAGGAGGACACGCGCTCTTGAGCACCGAGCCTCTCCAACCTTACCAGGTTGAATGGACCCCGTAGCCCTGCCAGTGCGGCGAGGTGGAATAGCCCGCACTGGGCTATGCAGGCGAACCGGGGACACCACCTGTAAGGCTGGTGCCATGTACGCCGGCCCGAGGAGACGTACTGGAGGCCAGATACGTTGGGCCGGCTTCATGACATCCGGCTCGATGCCCAACCTAGCCCTCCCAGTGCGGCAAGGTGGAATAGCCCGCACTGGGCTAAGCACGCGTACTGGGGACACCGTGCGCTCTACCGCATAACACGGCGTCTGACCAGTACGACGCCCTCTCACTCCACGGTAAGCCCGGGGAGTTGGCTCAGGTATCCAACCCGGCTTCGCCACACTACCCCTTAGCCCCCCCCCAAGAAATGTTTGGGTGAGCCTCTCGGGTTTCCAGCCACTGTGCCTTGCAAGCGCCTCATAATGCCAGCGCTCCTGGGCTGTGGTTGCCTCCTTCTCCTCCCGAGAGCGGCGATTCTCTCCCACCTTAGCCCAGGGTCCTTCTCCAATCCGCTTGGTCCTGGTTTGGTGGGTGTTTCTGTTAAGGTTGTCTATGTCGTTCTCCTCCTCGGACGAGGAGGAGCATGGATCGGACCAAGATGCGGATTGGTAAGAGTTCATATTTTAATGAAACATCAACAAGACACTACAAATCAACAAAAACCCAAACGTGACTAACCTTCAACAGTCCTGTGTGGCCCAAACGCTATCACAGGAAACAAACACCCACAAACCACCAGTGAAACCCTGGCTGCCTTA
>NC_092095.1:77759038-77781538 GCF_045679555.1 Salvelinus alpinus
TAATACAACCCTAGCCTGGTCCTAGATCTTGAAGTGGAAGGGTAATACAACCCTAGCCTGGTCCCAGATCTTGAAGTGGTAGGGTAATACAACCCTAGCCTGGTACTAGATCTTGAAGTGGTAGGGTAATACAACCCTAGCCTGGTCCTAGATCTTGAAGTGGTAGGGTAATACAACCCTAGCCTGGTCCTAGATCTTGAAGTGGTAGGGAAATACAACCCTAGCCTGGTCCTAGATCTTGAAGTGGTTGGGTAATACAACCCTAGCCTGGTCCCAGATCTTGAAGTGGTAGGGTAATACAACCCTAGCCTGGTCCTAGATCTTGAAGAGGTAGGGTAATACAAACCCTAGCCTGGTGCTAGATCTTGAAGTGGTAGGGTAATACAACCCTAGCCTGGACCTAGATCTTGAAGTGGTTGGGTAATACAACCCTAGCCTGGACCTAGATCTTGAAGTGGTTGGGTAATACAACCATTGCCTGGTCCTAGATCTTGAAGTGGTAGGGTAATATAACCCTAGCCTGGTCCCAGATCTTAAAGTGGTAAGGTAATACAACCCTAGCCTGGTCCTAGATCTTGAAGTGGTAGGGTAATACAACCCTAGCCTGGACCTAGATCTTGAAGTGGTAGGGTAATACAACCCTAGCCTGGTCCCAGATCTTGAAGTGGTTGGGTAATACAACCCTAGCCTGGTCCTAGATATTGAAGTGGTTGCGTAATACAACCCTAGCCTGGACCTGGATATATTTGTAATGTGTTGCCAACTCTTATTGTAATACTAAACTAAGGAAAATAAGAGTTGGCTATACAAACATTTCCGGAACCAGGCTAAAAATCCATTACGTTCCTCGTCAAGTCTTGTAGCCAATCACACTTGTAGTAGACTAATGACTGATGGGAGAGCAAAGACCTTAACAAACCTTTCACTTTATAGATGACCACATTACACAACAGATACAGGACATAAAGACATAAAGACACGTCTCTATAGAAGACTACATTACACAACAGATACAGGACATAAAGACATAAAGACACGTCTCTATAGAAGACTACATTACACAACAGATACAGGACATAAAGACACCTCTCTATAGACGACCACATTACACAACAGATACAGGACATAAAGACATAAAGACACGTCTCTATAGACGACTACATTACACAACAGATACAGGACATAAAGACACCTCTCTATAGACGACCACATTACACAACAGATACAGGACATAAAGACATAAAGACACGTCTCTATAGAAGACTACATTACACAACAGATACAGGACATAAAGACACCTCTCTATAGACGACTACATTACACAACAGATACAGGACATAAAGACATAAAGACACCTCTCTATAGACGACCACATTACACAACAGATACAGGACATAAAGACGTGAACACAACCTTCCCTCCGTCCCTGTTTTAACGTAACGCGGGAGAGTATTGTGGAGTTACGGTCAGTGTGTATTCTATACCGTTCCATAGAATTGGGTCTTTACGTCCGAATGATTCCGTACCCGGTTTCCTCCGGTGGTTTTCTCACACACCCGGAGAGTTACATCATCACCGAGTCCCACAATCACCCAATGATTGGTATTCTTGATCGCTAGGAAAAACAAATCATTGGTCGTGTAGATGAGTGTTACACCACCTGTGGCCCTCGAATCAGGGCCTCGGATTGGTTGAACAGGTGTCCGTATGTTGAGAGGGTGAGTACTGGGGGTGACGCATTAGCAACTCACACTGATTGCCCTGGCCCTCTCTCTCTCTCTGTTTCTCTTTCTCTTCCTCTCCCTCTCCGTCTCTCTCCCTCTCCGTCTCTCTCCGTCTCTCTCCGTCTCTCTCCGTCTCTCTCCGTCTCTCTCCCTCTCCGTCTCTCTCCTCTCTCTCTCTCTCTCTCTCTCTCTCTCTCTCTCTCTCTCTCTCTCTCTCTGTCTCTCTCTCTCTCTCTCTCTCTGTCTCTCTCTCTCTCTCTCTGTCTCTCCTTCACCACATAAACAGTGTGTTTAAAGCCGAGAATAGACTAGAACATTTGAATAACTTTTTATTGCAACTCCTTGGAAGTAGTTACCAAGATCACTTAAAGTGGACAATTATTTAACCCTATGTATATAAGATGAAACCTGTGTAGACTTCTGAAGAACACTCCAGTGTCTGTACCAATCCCTCCATATCTATTATCATGTAGACTTCTATAGGACACTCCAGTGTCTGTACCAATCCCTCCATATCTATCATGTAGACTTCTATAGGACACTCCAGTGTCTGTACCGATCCCTCCATATCTATCACCATGTAGACTTCTATAGGACACTCCAGTGTCTGTACCAATCCCTCCATATCTATCATCATGTAGACTTCTATAGGACACTCCAGTGTCTGTACCAATCCCTCCATATCTATCATCATGTAGACTTCTATAGGACACTCCAGTGTCTGTACTAATCCCTCCATATCTATCATCATGTAGACTTCTATAGGACACTCCAGTGTCTGTACCAATCCCTCCATATCTATCATCATGTAGACTTCTATAGGACACTCCAGTGTCTGTACCAATCCCTCCATATCTATCACCATGTAGACTTCTATAGGACACTCCAGTGTCTGTACCAATCCCTCCATATCTATCACCATGTAGAATTCTATAGGACACTCCAGTGTCTGTACTAATCCCTCCATATCTATCATCATGTAGACTTCTATAGGACACTCCAGTGTCTGTACTAATCCCTCCATATCTATCACCATGTAGACTTCTATAGGACACTCCAGTGTCTGTACCAATCCCTCCATATCTATCATCATGTAGACTTCTATAGGACACTCCAGTGTCTGTACCAATCCCTCCATATCTATCATCATGTAGACTTCTATAGGACACTCCAGTGTCTGTACCAATCCCTCCATATCTATCATCATGTAGACTTCTATAGGACACTCCAGTGTCTGTACCAATCCCTCCATATCTATCATCATGTAGACTTCTATAGGACACTCCAGTGTCTGTACCAATCCCTCCATATCTATCATCATGTAGACTTCTATAGGACACTCCAGTGTCTGTACTAATCCCTCCATATCTATCACCATGTAGACTTCTATAGGACACTCCAGTGTCTGTACCAATCCCTCCATATCTATCACCATGTAGACTTCTATAGGACACTCCAGTGTCTGTACCAATCCCTCCATATCTATCAGCATGTAGACTTCTATAGGACACTCCAGTGTCTGTACCAATCCCTCCATATCTATCACCATGTAGACTTCTATAGGACACTCCAGTGTCTGTACCAATCCCTCCATATCTATCATCATGTAGACTTCTATAGGACACTCCAGTGTCTGTACCAATCCCTCCATATCTATCACCATGTAGACTTCTATAGGACACTACAGTGTCTGTACCAATCCCTCCATATCTATCATCATGTAGACTTCTATAGGACACTCCAGTGTCTGTACCAATCCCTCCATATCTATCATCATGTAGACTTCTATAGGACACTCCAGTGTCTGTACCAATCCCTCCATATCTATCACCATGTAGACTTCTATAGGACACTACAGTGTCTGTACCAATCCCTCCATATCTATCATCATGTAGACTTCTATAGGACACTCCAGTGTCTGTACCATAGACTTCTATAGGACACTACAGTGTCTGTACCAATCCCTCCATATCTATCATCATGTAGACTTCTATAGGACACTCCAGTGTCTGTACCAATCCCTCCATATCTATCATCATGTAGACTTCTATAGGACACTCCAGTGTCTGTACCAATCCCTCCATATCTATCACCATGTAGACTTCTATAGGACACTACAGTGTCTGTACCAATCCCTCCATATCTACCATCATGTAGACTATTGGGAGTAAAATTCCTCCATCTTTGATTTGTCAGATGCATGATGCATGTTCTTGGAGTTCTCTCTCTCTCTCTCGGAGGTGGTTTCTCTGTTGTAAACACAACATGTTAAGTGTTGGTCCCGTGTTTCATTTGCGTAAATATAAGATCCAAGAATTGTTTCACACGCACAAAAAAAACATTGTATTTCTCTCAAACGTTGTACACAAATTTGCTTACATCCCTGTTAGTGAATATTTCCCCTTTACCTAGATAATCCATCCACCTGACAGGTGTGGCATATCAAGACGCTGATTAAACAGAATGAGCATTACACAGGTGCACCTTGTGCTGGGGACAATAAAAGGAATCTCAAAAAATGTTTTGTCGCACAAAACAATGCCACAGATGTCTCTAGTTTTGAGGGAGTGTGCAGTTGACATGCAGACTGCAGGAATGTTCACCAGAACTGTTGCCAGAGAATTGAATGTTAATTTCTCTACCAACGTCGTTTTAGATAATTTGACAATATGTCCTAACGGCCTCACAACCGCAGACCAAAGTGCAACCACATCAGCCCAGGTGTAACGATCTTCTTCCTCTGAGGAACAGGACAGATCGGACCAAAACGCAGCGTGGTAAGTGTCCATGTTAATTTATTATAACTGAACACGAAACAAAATAACAAAAATAATGTAAGAAACGAAACAGACCTGTCAGGTGAAACAACACAAAACAGAAAACAACTACCCACAAACACAGATGGGAAAAAGAGCTACCTAAGTATGATTCCCAATCAGAGACAACGATAGACAGCTGTCTCTGATTGAGAACCACACCCGGCCAAACACAAAGAAATAGAAAACATAGAACAAAACACATAGAATGCCCACCCCAACTCACACCCTGACCAAACCAAAATAGAGACATAAAAAAAGAACTAAGGTCAGGGAGTGACACCCGGACCTCCACACCTATCTTCTTTACCTGCGGGATCGTCTGAGACCAGCCACCTGGACAGACACCCGGACCTCCACACCTGTCTTCTTTACCTGCGGGATCGTCTGAGACCAGCCACCTGGACAGACACCCGGACCTCCACACCTGTCTTCTTTACCTGCGGGATCGTCTGAGACCAGCCACCTGGACAGCAACCCGGACCTCCACACCTGTCTTCTTTACCTGCGGGATCATCTGAGACCAGCCAGCTGGACAGCCACCCGGACCTCCACACCTGTCTTCTTTACCTGCGGGATCGTCTGAGACCAGCCACCTGGACAGACACCCGGACCTCCACACCTGTCTTCTTTACCTGCGGGATCGTCTGAGACCAGCCACCTGGACAGACACCCGGACCTCCACACCTGTCTTCTTTACCTGCGGGATCGTCTGAGACCAGCCACCTGGACAGCAACCCGGACCTCCACACCTGTCTTCTTTACCTGCGGGATCATCTGAGACCAGCCAGCTGGACAGCCACCCGGACCTCCACACCTGTCTTCTTTACCTGCGGGATCGTCTGAGACCAGCCACCTGGACAGACACCCGGACCTCCACACCTGTCTTCTTTACCTGCGGGATCATCTGAGACCAGCCACCTGGACAGCCACCCGGACCTCCACACCTGTCTTCTTTACCTGCGGGATCGTCTGAGACCAGCCACCTGGACAGACACCCGGACCTCCACACCTGTCTTCTTTACCTGCGGGATCGTCTGAGACCAGCCACCTGGACAGCAACCCGGACCTCCACACCTGTCTTCTTTACCTGCGGGATCGTCTGAGACCAGCCACCTGGACAGACACCCGGACCTCCACACCTGTCTTCTTTACCTGCGGGATCGTCTGAGACCAGCCACCTGGACAGACACCCGGACCTCCACACCTGTCTTCTTTACCTGCGGGATCGTCTGAGACCAGCCACCTGGACAGCTGATGAAACTGAGGAGTATTTCAGTCTGTAATAAAACCCTTTTTGTATGGGAAAACTAAATTCTCATTGGCTGGGCCTGGATCGACCACTGGGTGGGCCTATGCCCTCCCAGGCCCCCCCGTGGCAGCATCCATTACCCAGTCATGTGACATCCATAGATTACTTCCTAATGAATGTCTTTCAATTGATTGAGTTCCATTAATGAACTGTAACTGAGTAAAATCGTTGAAATTGTTGCATATTGCGTTTGTGTTTTTTGTTCAGTATAGATAAGACAGCCACCCTCTCCTCTGTTCTGCTCTCTGTGCATTTAACCGTTATAAATCAATACCGGCTCCAGCATGTGTTAACATAATACAGTATGTAAATACAGTATGTAAATGAGACTGTTGTCTGCATTGTGTTGTGGTGATGTGATGTGTTCATTAGAGCAGGCAGGACTGGTTATCTGTTCATTAGAGCAGGCAGGACTGGTTATCTGTTCATTAGAGCAGGCAGGACTGGTTATCTGTTAGTTAGAGCAGGCAGGACTGGTTATCTGTTCATTAGAGCAGGCAGGACTGGTTATCTGTTCATTAGAGCAGGCAGGACTGGTTATCTGTTAGTTAGAGCAGGCAGGACTGGTTATCTGTCATTAGAGCAGGCAGGACTGGTTATCTGTTAGTTAGAGCAGGCAGGACTGGTTATCTGTTAGTTAGAGCAGGCAGGACTGGTTATCTGTTCATTAGAGCAGGCAGGACTGGTTATCTGTTAGTTAGAGCAGGCGGGACTGGTTATCTGTTCATTAGAGCAGGCAGGACTGGTTATCTGTTCATTAGAGCAGGCAGGACTGGTTATCTGTTCATTAGAGCAGGCAGGACTGGTTATCTGTTCATTAGAGCAGGCAGGACTGGTTATCTGTTCATTAGAGCAGGCAGGACTGGTTATCTGTTCATTAGAGCAGGCAGGACTGGTTATCTGTTCATTAGAGCAGGCAGGACTGGTTATCTGTTCATTAGAGCAGGCAGGACTGGTTATCTGTTCATTAGAGCAGGCAGGACTGGTTATCTGTTCATTAGAGCAGGCAGGACTGGTTATCTGTTCATTAGATCAGGCAGGACTGGTTATCTGTTCATTAGAGCAGGCAGGACTGGTTATCTGTTCAGTAGAGCAGGCAGGACTGGTTATCTGTTAGTTAGAGCAGGCAGGACTGGTTATCTGTTAGTTAGAACAGGCAGGACTGGTTATATGTTCATTAGAGCAGGCAGGACTGGTTATCTGTTCATTAGAGCAGGCAGGACTGGTTATCTGTTAGTTAGAGCAGGCAGGACTGGTTATCTGTTCATTAGGCAGGACTGGTTATCTGTTAGTTAGAACAGGCAGGACTGGTTATCTGTTCATTAGAGCAGGCAGGACTGGTTATCTGTTCATTAGAGCAGGTAGGACTGGTTATCTGTTCATTAGAGCAGGCAGGACTGGTTATCTGTTAGTTAGAGCAGGCAGGACTGGTTATCTGTTCATTAGGCAGGACTGGTTATCTGTTAGTTAGAGCAGGCAGGACTGGTTATCTGTTCATTAGGCAGGACTGGTTATCTGTTAGTTAGAACAGGCAGGACTGGTTATCTGTTCATTAGAGCAGGCAGGACTGGTTATCTGTTCATTAGAACAGGCAGGACTGGTTATCTGTTAGTTAGAACAGGCAGGACTGGTTATCTGTTAGTTAGAGCAGGTAGGACTAGTTATATGTTAGTTAGAGCAGGTAGGACTGGTTATCTGTTCATTAGAGCAGGCAGGACTGGTTATCTGTTCATTAGAACAGGCAGGACTGGTTATCTGTTCATTAGGCAGGACTGGTTATCTGTTAGTTAGAACAGGCAGGACTGGTTATCTGTTCATTAGGCAGGACTGGTTATCTGTTAGTTAGAACAGGCAGGACTGGTTATCTGTTCATTAGAACAGGCAGGACTGGTTACCTGTTCGTTAGAGCAGGCAGGACTGGTTATCTGTTCATTAGAGCAGGCAGGACTGGTTATCTGTTCATTAGGCAGGACTGGTTATCTGTTAGTTAGAACAGGCAGGACTGGTTATCTGTTCATTAGAGCAGGCAGGACTGGTTATCTGTTCATTAGAGCAGGCAGGACTGGTTATCTGTTCATTAGAGCAGGCAGGACTGGTTATCTGTTAGTTAGAGCAGGCAGGACTGGTTATCTGTTCATTAGAGCAGGCAGGACTGGTTATCTGTTCATTAGAGCAGGCAGGACTGGTTATCTGTTCATTAGAGCAGGCAGGACTGGTTATCTGTTAGTTAGAGCAGGCAGGACTGGTTATCTGTTCATTAGAGCAGGCAGGACTGGTTATCTGTTAGTTAGAGCAGGCAGGACTGGTTATCTGTTCATTAGGCAGGACTGGTTATCTGTTAGTTAGAGCAGGCAGGACTGGTTATCTGTTCATTAGGCAGGACTGGTTATCTGTTAGTTAGAACAGGCAGGACTGGTTATCTGTTCATTAGAGCAGGCAGGACTGGTTATCTGTTCATTAGAACAGGCAGGACTGGTTATCTGTTAGTTAGAACAGGCAGGACTGGTTATCTGTTAGTTAGAGCAGGTAGGACTAGTTATATGTTAGTTAGAGCAGGTAGGACTGGTTATCTGTTCATTAGAGCAGGCAGGACTGGTTATCTGTTCATTAGAACAGGCAGGACTGGTTATCTGTTCATTAGGCAGGACTGGTTATCTGTTAGTTAGAACAGGCAGGACTGGTTATCTGTTCATTAGGCAGGACTGGTTATCTGTTAGTTAGAACAGGCAGGACTGGTTATCTGTTCATTAGAACAGGCAGGACTGGTTACCTGTTCGTTAGAGCAGGCAGGACTGGTTATCTGTTCATTAGAGCAGGCAGGACTGGTTATCTGTTCATTAGGCAGGACTGGTTATCTGTTAGTTAGAACAGGCAGGACTGGTTATCTGTTCATTAGAGCAGGCAGGACTGGTTATCTGTTCATTAGAGCAGGCAGGACTGGTTATCTGTTCATTAGAGCAGGCAGGACTGGTTATCTGTTAGTTAGAGCAGGCAGGACTGGTTATCTGTTCATTAGAGCAGGCAGGACTGGTTATCTGTTCATTAGAGCAGGCAGGACTGGTTATCTGTTCATTAGAGCAGGCAGGACTGGTTATCTGTTAGTTAGAGCAGGCAGGACTGGTTATCTGTTCATTAGAGCAGGCAGGACTGGTTATCTGTTAGTTAGAGCAGGCAGGACTGGTTACCTGTTCGTTAGAGCAGGCAGGACTGGTTATCTGTTCATTAGAGCAGGCAGGACTGGTTATCTCCAGACTCTACAGTACGGTCCCGTACCTCCAGACTCTAGTAGTGTACTATTTAAGGAAGAGGGTCCATGTTAGGATGCCCCTTAGTTCCCAGACTCCCACAATACCCCTCACCACCCACCCAAGTCTCATGTCACCCCCTCTAGTAATCTCCTGCATCAGATACTTCCCCCCCAATCTAAGCCTGAGGTTGAGGGTATTCTCCCCTAGCAACCACCCTTAACTGTCAGGAACAATCCCGTCTTCCTTAAAAACATCTCGATTCTTAATCAGTGCAGCGGCTAAAACAAACTGTCTCTGAGTCTCTCGTTGTTAACGTCAGAGTGTTTCTGTCCGAGACCCTTCTGTACGTTTTGTTTCCAGAAGCATCAGAGATCCGCCACGGGGCTTCTGCTTCTTCAAAACAAAGACAATAAAAATGAGTAGAAAAAAAAGAGGGGAGAGAGAGAGAGAGAGTGAGACAAAACACAAAACTAAAAACATGAGAAGCAATAACATGAAGGATGGTGTTGATATTAAAGCCGTGATTTGATTCGGGGAGGTCTCGAGACCCATTCTATGGCAAAGCTGATGGAAGAAGGCAAAGATTAGGGAGACAGAAATTGGCTTCTGTTTGCGAATGCGATGCATCAATGTAATAATTCTCTAAGCGTGACTTTGTGTGTGTGTGTGTGTGTGTGTGTGTGTGTGTGTGTGTGTGTGTGTGTGTGTGTGTGTGTGTGTGTGTGTGTGTGTGTGTGTGTGTGTGTGTGTGTGTGTGTGTGTGTGTGTGTGTGTGTGTGTGTGTGTGTGTGTGTGTGTGGTAATAGTAATAACAGTTTTCCTCCCCATCTCCAAAATAGCAGCTTTTAAATGTTTTCTAAACTGTTTCCTGTTTCGCTTGTCAGAGTTATTTACTTTACAAGTGAACTGTTTTCTCATCGTTTCCTCAGCAAGAATCATTAATACTCATATTCTGACATCCATATTGGTTTCCCTTTTCCCCATATTTCCAGTTAAGGTTCAACAGGAGAGAGAGAGAGGTGTAGTCATGACTCTATGGTATAACAGGAGAGAGAGGTGTAGTAATGACCCTATGGTATAACAGGAGAGAGAGGTGTAGTAATGACCCTATGGTATAACAGGAGAGAGAGGTGTAGTAATGACTCTATGGTATAACAGGAGAGAGAGGTGTAGTAATGACTCTATGGTATAACAGGAGAGAGAGGTGTAGTAATGACTCTATGGTATAACAGGAGAGAGAGGTGTAGTAATGACTCTATGGTATAACAGGAGAGAGGTGTAGTAATGACTCTATGGTATAACAGGAGAGAGAGAGAGAGGTGTAGTAATGACTCTATGGTATAACAGGAGAGAGAGGTGTAGTAATGACTCTATGGTATAACAGGAGAGAGAGAGAGAGGTGTAGTAATGACCCTATGGTATAACAGGAGAGAGAGGTGTAGTAATGACCCTATGGTATAACAGGAGAGAGAGGTGTAGTAATGACCCTATGGTATAACAGGAGAGAGAGGTGTAGTAATGACTCTATGGTATAACAGGAGAGAGAGAGAGGTGTAGTAATGACTCTATGGTATAACAGGAGAGAGAGAGAGGTGTAGTAATGACTCTATGGTATAACAGGAGAGAGAGGTGTAGTAATGACCCTATGGTATAACAGGAGAGAGAGGTGTAGTAATGACTCTATGGTATAACAGGAGAGAGAGGTGTAGTAATGACTCTATGGTATAACAGGAGAGAGAGGTGTAGTAATGACTCTATGGTATAACAGGAGAGAGAGGTGTAGTAATGACCCTATGGTATAACAGGAGAGAGAGGTGTAGTAATGACTCTATGGTATAACAGGAGAGAGAGGTGTAGTAATGACTCTATGGTATAACAGGAGAGAGAGAGAGGTGTAGTAATGACTCTATGGTATAACAGGAGAGAGAGAGAGGTGTAGTAATGACTCTATGGTATAACAGGAGAGAGAGAGAGAGAGAGGTGTAGTAATGACTCTATGGTATAACAGGAGAGAGAGGTGTAGTAATGACTCTATGGTATAACAGGAGAGAGAGGTGTAGTAATGACCCTATGGTATAACAGGAGAGAGAGGTGTAGTAATGACCCTATGGTATAACAGGAGAGAGAGGTGTAGTAATGACTCTATGGTATAACAGGAGAGAGAGAGAGGTGTAGTAATGACTCTATGGTATAACAGGAGAGAGAGAGAGGTGTAGTAATGACTCTATGGTATAACAGGAGAGAGAGGTGTAGTAATGACTCTATGGTATAACAGGAGAGAGAGGTGTAGTAATGACTCTATGGTATAACAGGAGAGAGAGGTGTAGTAATGACTCTATGGTATAACAGGAGAGAGAGGTGTAGTAATGACCCTATGGTATAACAGGAGAGAGAGGTGTAGTAATGACTCTATGGTATAACAGGAGAGAGAGGTGTAGTAATGACTCTATGGTATAACAGGAGAGAGAGAGAGAGGTGTAGTAATGACTCTATGGTATAACAGGAGAGAGAGGTGTAGTAATGACTCTATGGTATAACAGGAGAGAGAGGTGTAGTAATGACTCTATGGTATAACAGGAGAGAGAGGTGTAGTAATGACCCTATGGTATAACAGGAGAGAGAGGTGTAGTAATGACTCTATGGTATAACAGGAGAGAGAGGTGTAGTAATGACTCTATGGTATAACAGGAGAGAGAGAGAGAGGTGTAGTAATGACTCTATGGTATAACAGGAGAGAGAAGTGTAGTAATGACTCTATGGTATAACAGGAGAGAGAGAGAGAGAGAGGTGTAGTAATGACTCTATGGTATAACAGGAGAGAGAGGTGTAGTAATGACTCTATGGTATAACAGGAGAGAGAGATGTAGTAATGACTCTATGGTATAACAGGAGAGAGAGAGAGAGGTGTAGTAATGACTCTATGGTATAACAGGAGAGAGAGGTGTAGTAATGACTCTATGGTATAACAGGAGAGAGAGAGAGAGAGAGGTGTAGTAATGACTCTATGGTATAACAGGAGAGAGAGATGTGTAGTAATGACTCTATGGTATAACAGGAGAGAGAGAGAGAGAGAGGTGTAGTAATGACTCTATGGTATAACAGGAGAGAGAGAGAGAGAGAGGTGTAGTAATGACTCTATGGTATAACAGGAGAGAGAGAGGTGTAGTAATGACTCTATGGTATAACAGGAGAGAGAGGTGTAGTAATGACTCTATGGTATAACAGGAGAGAGAGAGAGGTGTAGTAATGATCCTATGGTATAACAGGAGAGAGAGAGAGAGAGAGAGAGGTGTAGTAATGACTCTATGGTATAACAGGAGAGAGAGGTGTAGTAATGACTCTATGGTATAACAGGAGAGAGAGAGAGAGAGAGGTGTAGTAATGACTCTATGGTATAACAGGAGAGAGAGGTGTAGTAATGACTCTATGGTATAACAGGAGAGGGAGAGAGAGGTGTAGTAATGACTCTATGGTATAACAGGAGAGAGAGAGAGAGAGGTGTAGTAATGACTCTATGGTATAACAGGAGAGAGAGGTGTAGTAATGACTCTATGGTATAACAGGAGAGAGAGGTGTAGTAATGACTCTATGGTATAACAGGAGAGAGAGGTGTAGTAATGACTCTATGGTATAACAGGAGAGAGAGGTGTAGTAATGACTCTATGGTATAACAGGAGAGAGAGGTGTAGTAATGACTCTATGGTATAACAGGAGAGAGAGGTGTAGTAATGACTCTATGGTATAACAGGAGAGAGAGGTGTAGTAATGACTCTATGGTATAACAGGAGAGAGAGAGAGAGAGAGGTGTAGTAATGACCCTATGGTATAACAGGAGAGAGAGGTGTAGTAATGACCCTATGGTATAACAGGAGAGAGAGGTGTAGTAATGACCCTATGGTATAACAGGAGAGAGAGGTGTAGTAATGACTCTATGGTATAACAGGAGAGAGAGGTGTAGTAATGACTCTATGGTATAACAGGAGAGAGAGGTGTAGTAATGACCCTATGGTATAACAGGAGAGAGAGAGAGGTGTAGTAATGACTCTATGGTATAACAGGAGAGAGAGGTGTAGTAATGACTCTATGGTATAACAGGAGAGAGAGGTGTAGTAATGACCCTATGGTATAACAGGAGAGAGAGGTGTAGTAATGACCCTATGGTATAACAGGAGAGAGAGAGAGGTGTATTAATGACTCTATGGTATAACAGGAGAGAGAGAGAGGTGTAGTAATGACCCTATGGTATAACAGGAGAGAGAGAGAGAGAGAGGTGTAGTAATGACTCTATGGTATAACAGGAGAGAGAGAGGTGTAGTAATGACCCTATGGTATAACAGGAGAGAGAGGTGTAGTAATGACCCTATGGTATAACAGGAGAGAGAGGTGTAGTAATGACCCTATGGTATAACAGGAGAGAGAGGTGTAGTAATGACTCTATGGTATAACAGGAGAGAGAGGTGTAGTAATGACCCTATGGTATAACAGGAGAGAGAGGTGTAGTAATGACCCTATGGTATAACAGGAGAGAGAGGTGTAGTAATGACCCTATGGTATAACAGGAGAGAGATAGAGGTGTATTAATGACTCTATGGTATAACAGGAGAGAGAGAGAGGTGTAGTAATGACCCTATGGTATAACAGGAGAGAGAGAGAGATGTAGTAATGACTCTATGGTATAACAGGAGAGAGAGGTGTAGTAATGACTCTATGGTATAACAGGAGAGAGAGGTGTAGTAATGACCCTATGGTATAACAGGAGAGAGAGAGAGGTGTAGTAATGACTCTATGGTATAACAGGAGAGAGAGAGGTGTAGTAATGACTCTATGGTATAACAGGAGAGAGAGGTGTAGTAATGACTCTATGGTATAACAGGAGAGAGAGGTGTAGTAATGACTCTATGGTATAACAGGAGAGAGAGAGGTGTAGTAATGACTCTATGGTATAACAGGAGAGAGAGGTGTAGTAATGACTCTATGGTATAACAGGAGAGAGAGAGAGGTGTAGTAATGACCCTATGGTATAACAGGAGAGAGAGGTGTAGTAATGACCCTATGGTATAACAGGAGAGAGAGATGTAGTAATGACTCTATGGTATAACAGGAGAGAGAGGTGTAGTAATGACTCTATGGTATAACAGGAGAGAGAGGTGTAGTAATGACCCTATGGTATAACAGGAGAGAGAGAGAGGTGTATTAATGACTCTATGGTATAACAGGAGAGAGAGAGAGAGAGAGGTGTAGTAATGACTCTATGGTATAACAGGAGAGAGAGAGGTGTAGTAATGACCCTATGGTATAACAGGAGAGAGAGGTGTAGTAATGACTCTATGGTATAACAGGAGAGAGAGAGAGGTGTAGTAATGACTCTATGGTATAACAGGAGAGAGAGGTGTAGTAATGACCCTATGGTATAACAGGAGAGAGAGGTGTAGTAATGACTCTATGGTATAACAGGAGAGAGAGAGAGGTGTATTAATGACTCTATGGTATAACAGGAGAGAGAGAGAGAGGTGTAGTAATGACCCTATGGTATAACAGGAGAGAGAGAGAGGTGTAGTAATGACCCTA
Organism: Salvelinus alpinus; assembly: GCF_045679555.1. Classification (NCBI taxonomy): domain Eukaryota; kingdom Metazoa; phylum Chordata; class Actinopteri; order Salmoniformes; family Salmonidae; genus Salvelinus; species Salvelinus alpinus. Next base: position 77,773,707 of record NC_092095.1, read on the forward strand.
TGGTATAACAGGAGAGAGAGAGAGGTGTATTAATGACCCTATGGTATAACAGGAGAGAGAGAGAGGTGTAGTAATGACCCTATGGTATAACAGGAGAGAGAGAGAGAGAGAGGTGTAGTAATGACTCTATGGTATAACAGGAGAGAGAGAGGTGTAGTAATGACCCTATGGTATAACAGGAGAGAGAGGTGTAGTAATGACTCTATGGTATAACAGGAGAGAGAGAGAGGTGTATTAATGACTCTATGGTATAACAGGAGAGAGAGAGAGGTGTAGTAATGACCCTATGGTATAACAGGAGAGAGAGAGAGGTGTATTAATGACCCTATGGTATAACAGGAGAGAGAGGTGTAGTAATGACCCTATGGTATAACAGGAGAGAGAGGTGTAGTAATGACTCTATGGTATAACAGGAGAGAGAGAGAGGTGTAGTAATGACTCTATGGTATAACAGGAGAGAGAGGTGTAGTAATGACTCTATGGTATAACAGGAGAGAGAGGTGTAGTAATGACTCTATGGTATAACAGGAGAGAGAGAGAGGTGTAGTAATGACTCTATGGTATAACAGGAGAGAGAGGTGTAGTAATGACCCTATGGTATAACAGGAGAGAGAGGTGTAGTAATGACTCTATGGTATAACAGGAGAGAGAGGTGTAGTAATGACTCTATGGTATAACAGGAGAGAGAGGTGTAGTAATGACTCTATGGTATAACAGGAGAGAGAGGTGTAGTAATGACTCTATGGTATAACAGTACACAACATCTTGTATTTTCAATGACGAATTTAACACATTTTATTCCCAAATCAATCTTTGTCTCCCTTCCTTCAGGTAGATCTCTAACTGGTATGATAGTAACCCTCCCTTCCTTCAGGTAGATCTCTAACTGTAAGGTCTGATAGTAACCCTCCCTTCCTTCAGGTAGATCTCTAACTGGTCTGATAGTGACCCTCCCTTCCTTCAGGTAGATCTCTAACTGTAAGGTCTGATAGTAACCCTCCCTTCCTTCAGGTAGATCTCTAACTGGTCTGATAGTGACCCTCCCTTCCTTCAGGTAGATCTCTAACTGGTCTGATAGTAACCCTCCCTTCCTTCAGGTAGATCTCTAACTGTAAGGTCTGATAGTAACCCTCCCTTCCTTCAGGTAGATCTCTAACTGGTCTGATAGTGACCCTCCCTTCCTTCAGGTAGATCTCTAACTGTAAGGTCTGATAGTAACCCTCCCTTCCTTCAGGTAGATCTCTAACTGGTCTGATAGTGACCCTCCCTTCCTTCAGGTAGATCTGTAACTGGTCTGATAGTAACCCTCCCTTCCTTCAGGTAGATCTCTAACTGTAAGGTCTGATAGTGACCCTCCCTTCATTCAGGTAGATCTCTAACTGGTCTGATAGTGACCCTCCCTTCCTTCAGGTAGATCTCTAACTGGTCTGATAGTGACCCTCCCTTCCTTCAGGTAGATCTCTAACTGTAAGGTCTGATAGTAACCCTCCCTTCCTTCAGGTAGATCTCTAACTGGTCTGATAGTGACCCTCCCTTCCTTCAGGTAGATCTGTAACTGGTCTGATAGTAACCCTCCCTTCCTTCAGGTAGATCTCTAACTGGTCTGATAGTGACCCTCCCTTCCTTCAGGTAGATCTCTAACTGGTCTGATAGTGACCCTCCCTTCCTTCAGGTAGATCTCTAACTGGTCTGATAGTGACCCTCCCTTCCTTCAGGTAGATCTGTAACTGTAAGGTCTGATAGTAACCCTCCCTTCCTTCAGGTAGATCTCTAACTGGTCTGATAGTAACCCTCCCTTCCTTCAGGTAGATCTCTAACTGTAAGGTCTGATAGTGACCCTCCCTTCCTTCAGGTAGATCTCTAACTGGTCTGATAGTAACCCTCCCTTCCTTCAGGTAGATCTCTAACTGGTCTGATAGTGACCCTCCCTTCCTTCAGGTAGATCTGTAACTGGTCTGATAGTAACCCTCCCTTCCTTCAGGTAGATCTGTAACTGGTCTGATAGTGACCCTCCCTTCCTTCAGGTAGATCTCTAACAGGTCTGATAGTGACCCTCCCTTCCTTCAGGTAGATCTCTAACTGGTCTGATAGTAACCCTCCCTTCCTTCAGGTAGATCTCTAACTGGTCTGATAGTAACCCTCCCTTCCTTCAGGTAGATCTCTAACTGTAAGGTCTGATAGTGACCCTCCCTTCCTTCAGGTAGATCTCTAACTGGTCTGATAGTAACCCCCCCTTCCTTCAGGTAGATCTCTAACTGGTCTGATAGTAACCCTCCCTTCCTTCAGGTAGATCTATAACTGGTCTGATAGTGACCCTCCCTTCCTTCAGGTAGATCTCTAACTGTAAGGTCTGATAGTGACCCTCCCTTCCTTCAGGTAGATCTGTAACTGGTCTGATAGTAACCCTCCCTTCCTTCAGGTAGATCTCTAACTGGTCTGATAGTGACCCTCCCTTCCTTCAGGTAGATCTCTAACTGGTCTGATAGTGACCCTCCCTTCCTTCAGGTAGATCTCTAACTGGTCTGATAGTGACCCTCCCTTCCTTCAGGTAGATCTCTAACTGTAAGGTCTGATAGTAACCCTCCCTTCCTTCAGGTAGATCTCTAACTGGTCTGATAGTGACCCTCCCTTCCTTCAGGTAGATCTGTAACTGGTCTGATAGTAACCCTCCCTTCCTTCAGGTAGATCTCTAACTGGTCTGATAGTGACCCTCCCTTCCTTCAGGTAGATCTCTAACTGGTCTGATAGTGACCCTCCCTTCCTTCAGGTAGATCTCTAACTGGTCTGATAGTGACCCTCCCTTCCTTCAGGTAGATCTGTAACTGTAAGGTCTGATAGTAACCCTCCCTTCCTTCAGGTAGATCTCTAACTGGTCTGATAGTAACCCTCCCTTCCTTCAGGTAGATCTCTAACTGGTCTGATAGTGACCCTCCCTTCCTTCAGGTAGATCTCTAACTGGTCTGATAGTAACCCTCCCTTCCTTCAGGTAGATCTCTAACTGGTCTGATAGTGACCCTCCCTTCCTTCAGGTAGATCTGTAACTGGTCTGATAGTAACCCTCCCTTCCTTCAGGTAGATCTGTAACTGGTCTGATAGTGACCCTCCCTTCCTTCAGGTAGATCTCTAACTGGTCTGATAGTGACCCTCCCTTCCTTCAGGTAGATCTCTAACTGGTCTGATAGTAACCCTCCCTTCCTTCAGGTAGATCTCTAACTGGTCTGATAGTAACCCTCCCTTCCTTCAGGTAGATCTCTAACTGTAAGGTCTGATAGTGACCCTCCCTTCCTTCAGGTAGATCTCTAACTGGTCTGATAGTGACCCTCCCTTCCTTCAGGTAGATCTCTAACTGGTCTGATAGTAACCCTCCCTTCCTTCAGGTAGATCTCTAACTGGTCTGATAGTAACCCTCCCTTCCTTCAGGTAGATCTCTAACTGGTCTGATAGTAACCCTCCCTTCCTTCAGGTAGATCTCTAACTGATCTGATAGTGACCCTCCCTTCCTTCAGGTAGATCTCTAACTGGTCTGATAGTGACCCTCCCTTCCTTCAGGTAGATCTCTAACTGTAAGTTGCTCTGGATAAGAGGTTCTGCTCAATTTCTCAAATGTAAAAGTTTAAAATGTAGAGAGATGAATAAACGATAAAAACATCTCTATATCTATGGAAAGAGAAATGGCTCCCGAGCAAATTTCCTGCCTCAACCCAGGCAGATCGACTCAGATCGACTCCCACACTGATTATAAGGCATCTAAAGCGCTGACTGAGTTATTGGGCCCTCCAAAAAAGCAATTGCTTTTCATGTGACGTTTCATGAAATAGAGGAGAATATTACTGTCCTTATCAAACATGAGGCTTATACAGCACGACCCCCTTTCTCTGCCTCTCTTATCCGTTCATCTTCTCAAGGAAAGAGACATCTTTTCTCTCCATCAGTCCCTTTTCTTTTTTTTTTAAATGAGAAAACTGTGTGTCCCAAATGGCTTCCCACGTGCACTACTTCTGACCAGGGAGCATAGGGGACTGTATAGGGAACAGGATGTCATTTGAGATCCGTCATTTTTTTAGCTTTTGAAAACCTTTTTATAATCACACCCACTCAAATAGTCTTTGTGACTTATATATATATATATTTAAATACCACAATTGTACAGCAGATTGTTGTTGTTTGTTTGTTTGTTTGTTTGACAACGACGTGAGGATTAGTTTGCTATTTTTAGTAGCACAGAGAACAATGAGCAGAAGATGAGATGCTGCTCCGTACCGACTGGTGCCGTGGCGACGTGTTAGCAACAGGTCCGTTACCATAGCAACGTCTTCAGCTTTTAGCAGCAGCCAGTACGTTTCCCTCCCTCACACACACACAAAAAAATAAATATATATATATACTTGAAGAAATGATTGACATTCAAATTGTCACTCTGTCGACTCCAGTAGCATGTTCTCTACACCGCGGGATATATCAACTGCTGTATGTTACTGTCTACATCTCCTCCTGGTTTATGAAGTGTCCACGGTGAACCGGTGAGAACAGCGTGACTATAGCACACAGACAAAATGGCTTCTATGTCAGAGAGGCCTTTTTAATAACACAGTTTAAACATCTAAACGTTTACTTGGACGCTTGGCGTTTCGGTTAATTTGGCCGTTCTGTAAAAAGGGTTTTCGTGATTAGGAAATAATGATCGTAAGCTAATTCATACACCATCTTAGAGGCTCGAAGATAATCAAGTGAAACTTGGATCCAATTCTAGCTCGGTCAGCATTTTGTATTCGTACGTTATCTGGTCCTTTATTAAACTTCCTGGAACTTTTATTTGTTGATGGACACTCTTGTTGCAGTTGGATGGGCTTGTGTCTTGTTTACCTCTCTGGAGTTGGAGGAGCTTGTGTCTTCACAGGGTCTTGTTTACCTCTCTGGCCCCTTTCCACACGACCAGAAAACACACCCAAGGTCTATATTCCCAAATAGTAACCTGTTTAATTTAATGTCCCCTCTTTAAACTTGGTCCTATTTTTAAGCACCTGCTTTACTCCGTCTCCTAGTAAATAAATCAGTTCGCTCCCTCTTTTTACAATCATAGGCTGCATCTGCATTCCATATAGCATCCTACTCCCTCTATAGTGCACTACTTTAGACCAGAGCCCTATAGAACCCTATTCCCTACATAGTGCACTACTTTAGACCAGAGCCCTATGTCACCCTATTCCCTATATAGTGCACTACTTTAGACCAGAGCCCTATGTCACCCTATTCCCTATATAGTGCATTACTTTTGACCAGAGTTCTATGGACCTTACTCAAAAGTAGTGCACTATATAGGTGATGGGGGGGTGCAATTCGGGACTGAACCACAGAATTCCAATCAGACATTGGAAACGAGGTGAAGAGGTTCGTAAATGAAACATTGTAACACACAAAAAAAAGTCGAACTAAGCAAATATCAGCTGGTTTCTCCAACAACCAAAGGAGAAGAAAAAAAAAACAGAATTAAATTAAACAACTCGTAATATTATAGAGACTCATATTCAGGGAGTGAGAGGCAGGCTGTAGGGGGTGCGTTCCAAACGGCACCCTATTCCACTACATAGTGCACCACTACATAGGGCTTTGGTCAAACGTATTGTTCTATATAGGGGGACATTTGGGACTCTGCCTTTGGGTTTTACTGAAACTGTCAGCAACAAATGGAATCCAGCTAATTGCATAGAAAACAACTAAAGAGAGGAGGAGTGTGTGTGTGTGTGTGTGTGTGTGTGTGTGTGTGTGTGTGTGTGTGTGTGTGTGTGTGTGTGTGTGTGTGTGTGTGTGTGTGTGTGTGTGTGTGTGTGTGTGTGTGTGTGTGTGTGTGTGTGTGTGTGTGTGTGCGTGTGTGTGTGAGGGTGTGTGTGTGTGTGTGTGTGTGTGTGTGTGTGTGTGTGTGTGTGTGTGTGTAGAGAAGGAGGCAGTGCTGTTTGCTTTGCGTCTTCAAAACCACCCGGTTGTCGTCTGCCGTAGACGTTCGTTTTGCACTTCACACGACTTCAAACGGGCCGACTGTCTTCAGCACCGAGAAAGTGTCTCGCAGCGAGGGCTAATGTTGTCATTTTCACAAAGACAGTTCAAAGATAAAGCCTGAGTCAGAGACTTGCAATCTCTTGAAGACTGTAACAATGGGTGGATAGAGGTATGATCCATGGCTTTAAGGAGGAGGAGGAAGAGAGAGAGAGAGAGAGAGAGAGAGAGAGAGAGAGAGAGAGAGAGAGAGAGAGAGAGAGAGAGAGAGAGAAGTTCTCAGGATTGTCAGATTCTGTTTCCCTGCTGCACAAAATCACTGGTGAAGTCAGCTCAGTGACAGGAATACACAGGACAACAATACAGTATAAAGTCAGATAATGAGGACAACAATACAGTATATAGTCAGATAATGAGGGCAACAATACAGTATATAGTCAGATAATGAGGACAACAATACAGTATATAGTCAGATAATGAGGGCAACAATACAGTATATAGTCAGATAATGAGGACAACAATACAGTATATAGTCAGATAATGAGAGGAATACACAGGGCAACAATACAGTATATAGTCAGATAATGAGAGGAATACACAGGGCAACAATACAGTATATAGTCAGATAATGAGGGCAACAATACAGTATATAGTCAGATAATGAGGGCAACAATACAGTATATAGTCAGATAATGAGAGGAATACACAGGACAACAATACAGTATATAGTCAGATAATGAGGACAACAATACAGTATATGGTCAGATAATGAGGGCAACAATACAGTATATAGTCAGATAATGAGGGCAACAATACAGTATATAGTCAGATAATGAGGACAACAATACAGTATATGGTCAGATAATGAGGGCAACAATACAGTATATAGTCAGATAATGAGGGCAACAATACAGTATATAGTCAGATAATGAGAGGAACAATACAGTATATAGTCAGATAATGAGGACAACAATACAGTATATAGTCAGATAATGAGGACAACAATACAGTATATGGTCAGATAATGAGGATAACAATACAGTATATAGTCCGATTAATGAGGACAACAATACAATATATAGTCAGATAATGAGGGCAACAATACAGTATATAGTCAGATAATGAGGACAACAATACAGTATATAGTCAGATAATGACAGTATATAGTCAGATAATGAGGACAACAATACAGTATATAGTCAGATATTGAGAAGAGATTTGTCACTAGTAAAGTAACGTCTTGTTTTTCTACATCCTAGTACCACACCTCATTCAAAGGCACATCACTATGTTATCTTGCCCTTTCACCCTCTGAATGACACACGTACACAATCCATGTCTCAGAAGGCTTAAAAATGAGTCTCCTCTCCTTCATCTACACTGATTGACGTGGTTTGAACAAGTGACATCGATAAGGGATCATAGGTTTCACCTGGATTCACCTGGTCAGTCTATGTCATGGAAAGAGCGGGTGTTCTTAATGTTTTGTCCACTCAGTGTAGACTTCCATACACTTCCAGACAAGTCTTGTGAGGCCTGTTTGGTGTCACAGAGCAAAACAACTGTCCGTGCGAGTCTCTCCTTTCCATAGAAGTGTCATATTATTATGTACAGTAGCTCCAAACTGTTGGTACGCTACAGACAGAAGTTGACAGGTATCGATTACAGACGAGTGGGGGGGTCAGACTTGTGGGGGGGTCATAGAGCAAAACGGAGAGCGCCATCGTGTCCGTGAGAGTCTCGTCTCTACATAATAGTTTATTGGCTAAACCGATCGGACGCTACAGACATTTTCACAACAAGACTGATTTTCAGTACGTCTCCTGGTCTGACATACGTGG
>NC_092095.1:77789038-77869038 GCF_045679555.1 Salvelinus alpinus
TCCTGAAGAGCCAGAGAGCGGTGGTTCCTCAGTGCCTGCGTGTTAAATCTATAACGACCTAGAATAATTCACTGCGTTTCTTCCTGAAGAGCCAGAGAGTGGTGGTTCCTCAGTGCCTGCGTGTTAAATCTATAACGACCTAGAATAATTCACTGCGTTTCTTCCTGAAGAGCCAGAGAGTGGTGGTTCCTCAGTGCCTGGGTGTTAAATCTATAACGACCTAGAATAATTCACTGCGTTTCTTCCTGAAGAGCCAGAGAGTGGTGGTTCCTCAGTGCCTGGGTGTTAAATCTATAACGACCTAGAATAATTCACTGGTGTTTCTTCCTGAAGAGCCAGAGAGTGGTGGTTCCTCAGTGCCTGCGTGTTAAATCTATAACGACCTAGAATAATTCACTGGTGTTTCTTCCTGAAGAGCCAGAGAGTGGTGGTTCCTCAGTGCCTGCGTGTTAAATCTATAACGACCTAGAATAATTCACTGCGTTTCTTCCTGAAGAGCCAGAGAGTGGTGGTTCCTCAGTGCCTGGGTGTTAAATCTATAACGCCCTGGAATAATTCACTGGTGTTTCATTTAAATAATAATATAAATTTAAATTTATATTTTTAAATATGTAGAGAATGCAGATGAATTGTTATTTACACATTAACTTACAAGTAATGTGTCATTTAGCAGACACTCTTACAGTAATGTGTCATTTAGCAGACACTCTTACAGTAATGTGTCATTTAGCAGACACTCTTACAGTAATGTGTCATTTAGCAGACACTCTTACAGTAATGTGTCATTTAGCAGACACTCTTACAGTAATGTGTCATTTAGCAGACACTCTTACAGTAATGTGTCATTTAGCAGACACTCTTACAGTAATGTGTCATTTAGCAGACACTCTTACAGTAATGTGTCATTTAGCAGACACTCTTACAGTAATGTGTCATTTAGCAGACACTCTTACAGTAATGTGTCATTTAGCAGACACTCTTACAGTAATGTGTCATTTAGCAGACACTCTTACAGTAATGTGTCATTTAGCAGACACTCTTACAGTAATGTGTCATTTAGCAGACACTCTTACAGTAATGTGTCATTTAGCAGACACTCTTACAGTAATGTGTCATTTAGCAGACACTCTTACAGTAATGTGTCATTTAGCAGACACTCTTACAGTAATGTGTCATTTAGCAGACACTCTTACAGTAATGTGTCATTTAGCAGACACTCTTACAGTAATGTGTCATTTAGCAGACACTCTTACAGTAATGTGTCATTTAGCAGACACTCTTACAGTAATGTGTCATTTAGCAGACACTCTTACAGTAATGTGTCATTTAGCAGACACTCTTACAGTAATGTGTCATTTAGCAGACACTCTTACAGTAATGTGTCATTTAGCAGACACTCTTACAGTAATGTGTCATTTAGCAGACACTCTTACAGTAATGTGTCATTTAGCAGACACTCTTACAGTAATGTGTCATTTAGCAGACACTCTTACAGTAATGTGTCATTTAGCAGACACTCTTACAGTAATGTGTCATTTAGCAGACACTCTTACAGTAATGTGTCATTTAGCAGACACTCTTACAGTAATGTGTCATTTAGCAGACACTCTTACAGTAATGTGTCATTTAGCAGACACTCTTACAGTAATGTGTCATTTAGCAGACACTCTTACAGTAATGTGTCATTTAGCAGACACTCTTATCCAGAGGGATTTACACTATTGCCGACCTACGTTTTCTTTCTGGTGTTTTCAGCACCATTCCCTCCCAACTGAGTGTCACGGCTGTCTTCCTCTTCTTCGTCTGAAGAGGTGTAACAAGGATCGGACCAATACGCAGCGTGGTAGGTATCCATTTTTTAATATAGAAAACTGAACATGAACACAAATACAAAAAATAATAAACGTGAACAAACCGAAACAGTCCCGTGTGGCACAAACACTGACACAGGAAACAATCACCCACAAAATACCCAAAGAACATGGCTGCCTAAATATGGTTCCCAATCAGAGACAACGATAAACACTTGCCTCTAATTTAGAACCAATCTAGGCAACCATAGACTTACATAAACACCTATAATGAACACAACCCCATAACTCTACAAAAAAAAACCTAGACAGTACAAACACCCTAGACGAGACAAAAACACACAAACCACCCTCGTCACACCCTGACCCAACTAAAATAATAAAGAGAACAAAGATAACTAAGACCAGGGCGTGACACTGAGCCACACGGGACTAGTATGTCACTCATCACCCATGTCAGCAGTACAGGGCCTGAATATGCAGAATATTTATTAGGATTCTTCTAAATTATATGTAGTTTTCACACGGGTCTGAATCCCAATTGACACCGTTTTCCCGTTATACCCTATTCCCTATTGGCCCTGGTCTAAAATAGTGCACACTATTCCCTATACAGTGCTATAGTCCCTGGTCTAAAGTAGTGCACTAAAATGTGACTAGGGAGCCATTGGGGATGTAGTCTGACTGACATGTCCAGAACCCTCAGCATGAATATGAAACAGAAACAGCGGCCTTGGTAAAGGGAAGAGACCGAAAGATGTGGACTGCTTCCCAAATTGCACCCTATTCCTTAGTCCCAAATCGCACCCTATTTCATAGTGCCCTGGTGAAAAGTAGTGCGCTATGTACAAAAAAAGGATATTCGGGTTGTCCCCATAGAAACATTTTGGTTCCAAGTAGAACTCTTTTTGGTTCCGGGTAGAACCCTTTTGGCGTCCATGTAGAACTCTTTTTGGTTCCGGGTAGAACCCTTTTGGGGTCCATGTAGAACCCTTTTTGGTTCCAGGTAGAACCCTTTTGGGGTCCAGGTAGAACCCTTTTTGGTTCTAGGAGGAACCCTTCTTGGTTCCATGTAGAACTATTTTTTGTTCCATGTAGAACCCTCTGTGGAAAGGGTTCTACCTGGAACCAAAAAGCGGTTCCTCAAAGGGTTATCGGATGGAGACAGCAGATGAACCCTTATTGGTTCTAAAGAGGAACTGTTTTCTCAGAGTGTAGGGAATAGGGCTCCATTCCTGCATTTCCACGGGAAGTAGGAGGGGCTGAGGGAGCTGGATCCCCCCCCCCTGAAAAAAATATTATTAATAAAAGGAATGTATGAACAAAAAGAAAAGCGGTTCGATATAGTCGTCTGTAGCGCGCCAAAGATATAAATCCAACGCCACGCGATGAAAAGGGATTGGATGTTTACCATGTTAGCTGGCTTTAGAGAGCTCTACTATGTCTACCTGTACTGAGACACTGTCCATTCAGCCCACAGAGCTCCACTATGTCTACCTGTAACGAGACACTGTCCATTCAGCCCACAGACCTCCACTATGTCTACCTGTACCGAGACACTGTCCATTCAGCCCACAGAGCTACACTATGTCTACCTGTACTGAGACACTGTCCATTCAGCCCACAGAGCTCTACTATGTCTACCTGTAACGAGACACTGTCCATTCAGCCCACAGAGCTCTACTATGTCTACCTGTAACGAGACACTGTCCATTCAGCCCACAGAGCTCTACTATGTCTACCTGTACTGAGACACTGTCCATTCAGCCCACAGAGCTCCACTATGTCTACCTGTACCGAGACACTGTCCATTCAGCCCACAGAGCTCTACTATATCTACCTGTAACGAGACACTGTCCATTCAGCCCACAGAGCTCCACTATATCTACCTGTAACGAGACACTGTCCATTCAGCCCACAGAGCTCCACTATGTCTACCTGTACTGAGACACTGTCCATTCAGCCCACAGAGCTCCACTATGTCTACCTGTACCGAGACACTGTCCATTCAGCCCACAGAGCTCCACTATGTCTACCTGTACTGAGACGCTGTCCATTCAGCCCACAGAGCTCCACTATGTCTACCTGTACTGAGACACTGTCCATTCAGCCCACAGAGCTCCACTATGTCTACCTGTACCGAGACACTGTCCATTCAGCCCACAGAGCTCCACTATGTCTACCTGTACTGAGACGCTGTCCATTCAGCCCACAGAGCCCTACTATGTCTACCTGTAACGAGACGCTGTCCATTCAGCCCACAGAGCTCCACTATATCTACCTGTAACGAGACGCTGTCCATTCAGCCCACAGAGCTCCACTATATCTACCTGTAACGAGACGCTGTCCATTCAGCAGTAGTGAATCACGTGCACGGCCTTAGTGTGTAGATTTTTCTTCATTCCTTGGTCGACTTTGTTTGTCTTTAATGCCGTCTTTGTCGTCTTTGTCGATTGAATGCCTAAGTAATTTCTTTGATGTTTGCCTTTGATTTAAATGTGTAGGATTTCTCTGGCATAGTTTGCTTTGCAGTCAGCTGTTGTATGATCTTCTTACTTTCACATTGATGTTGGTATTTGAAGTGGGCATTGATAGTGTGTATTAAACATCTATTTCATTGACTTTGGTATTTGAAGTGGGCCTTGATAGTGAGTATTATAGATCTATGTCATTGACGGTGGTATTTGAAGTGGGCCTTGATAGTGAGTATTAAACATCTATTTAATTGACGTTGGTATTTGAAGTGGGCATTGATAGTGAGTATTATATATCTATGTCATTGCTCTGTATGTACAGTTCCATCAGTAGGCTAAATGAGTCAATGTAGCCTACAGATGGTGAGGATGAGAACTACATTGTACACGCCAATCCACAGACCTTGTACACCTATTATAACACTAATATTGTGGTGATATTGTCTGGGGGACATTTTTGTTTGTTTGGCAAAAAATAAATAACGCAGCCCCCCCCACCCGCAAATGACTTCCTGCGCCACCGCCAAACTACTTCCTGCGCCACCGCCAAACTACTTCCTGCACCAACCCCAAACTACTTCCTGCACCAACCCCAAACTACTTCGTGCACCAACCCCAAACTACTTCCTGCACCAACCCCAAACTACTTCCTGCACCACCCCCAAACTAATTCCTGCACCACCCCCAAACTACTTCCTGCACCACCCCCAAACTACTTCCTGCACCACCCCAAACTACTTCCTGCACCACCCCCACACTACTTCCTGCACCATCGCCAAACTACTTCCGGCGCCACACACAAACTACTTCCTGCGCCACCTCCAAAACTACTTCCTGCGGCTATGCATTCCTGACGCATCTCAGAGATGAAGTATAGAGAGAGAAGCAACTGACAGCGGGCTAACTTTAACACTAATGTATTATATGGTTTAATACTAATGTACTGTATGGCTTAATACTAATGTACTGTATGGCTTAATACTAATGTACTGTATGGCTTAACACTAATGTACTGTATGGCTTAATACTAATGTACTGTATGGCTTAACACTAATGTACTGTATGGCTTAATACTAATGTACTGTAGGGCTTAATACTAATGTACTGTATTGCTTAATACTAATGTACTGTATGGCTTAATACTAATGTACTGTATGGCTTAATACTAATGTACTGTGTGGCTTAATACTAATGTACTGTAGGGCTTAATACTAATGTACTGTAGGGCTTAATACTAATGTACTGTACGGCTTAATACTAATGTACTGTATGGCTTAATACTAATGTACTGTATGGCTTAATACTAATGTATTATATGGCTTAATACTAATGTATTATATGGCTTAATACTAATGTACTGTATGACTTAATACTAATGTACTGTATGGCTTAATACTAATGTACTGTAGGGCTTAATACTAATGTACTGTATGGCTTAATACTAATGTACTGTATGACTTAATACGAATGTACTGTATGGCTTAATACTAATGTACTGTATGGCTTAATACTAATGTACTGTATGGCTTAATACTAATGTACTGTATGGCTTAATACTAATGTACTGTAGGGCTTAATACTAATGTACTGTAGGGCTTAATACTAATGTACTGTATGGCTTAATACTAATGTACTGTATGGCTTAATACTAATGTACTGTATGGCTTAACACTAATGTACTGTATGGCTTAACACTAATGTACTGTATTGCTTAATACTAATGTACTGTATGGCTTAATACTAATGTACTGTATGGCTTAATACTAATGTACTGTATGGATTAATACTAATGTACTGTACGGCTTAATACTAATGTACTGTATGGCTTAACACTAATGTACTGTATGGCTTAACACTAATGTACTGTATGGCTTAACACTAATGTACTGTACGGCTTAATACTAATGTACTGTAGGGCTTAACATTAATGTACTGTATGGCTTAATACTAATGTACTGTATGGCTTAATACTAATGTACTGTAGGGCTTAACACTAATGTACTGTATGGCTTAACACTAATGTACTGTATGGCTTAATACTAATGTACTGTAGGGCTTAACACTAATGTACTGTATGGCTTAATACTAATGTACTGTATGGCTTAATACTAATGTACTGTATGGCTTAATACGAATGTACTGTACGGCTTAATACTAATGTACTGTATGGCTTAATACTAATGTACTGTATGGCTTAACACTAATGTACTGTAGGGCTTAATACTAATGTACTGTATGGCTTAACACTAATGTACTATATGGCTTAATACTAATGTACTGTGTGGCTTAACACTAATGTACTGTATGACTTAATACTAATGTACTGTATGGCTTAATACTAATGTATTGTATGGCTTAATACCAATGTACTGTATGGCTTGGAGGTACAGTGTATGTGGAAAGTATTCAGACCCCTTGACTTTTTCCACATTTTGTTACATTACAGCCTTTTCTAAAATTGATGAAATCGTTTTTTCCCCCACATCATTCTTCACACAATATCCCAAAATGACAAAGCAGATTTCTTTGCAAATGTTTAAAAAAACTACTGAAAAATTACATTCACTTAAGTATTCAGACCCTTTACTCAGTACTTTGTTAAAGCACCTTTGGCAGCGGTTACAGCCTAGAGTCTTCTTTGGTATGACGCTACAAGCTTGGCACACCTGTATTTGGGGAGTTTCTCCCTTTCTTCTCTGCAGATCCTCTCAAGCTCGGTCAGGTAGGATTGGGAGCGTCTCTCCAGAGATGTTCGATCGGGTTCAAGTCCGGTCTCTGGCAGGGCCACTCAAGGACATTCAGAGACTTGTTGTTGTATTCAGAGACACTCCTGCGTTGTATTGTCTGTGTGCTTAGGGTTGTTGTCCTGTTGGAAGGTGAACCTTCACCCCAGTCTGAGTTCCTGGGCGCTCTGGAGCAAGTTTTCATCAAGAAGCTCTCTGTACTTTGCTCCGTTCATCTTTTCCTCGATCCTGACTAGTCTCCCAGTCCCTGCCACTGAAAAACATCCCCACAGTATGATGCTGCCATCACCATGCTTCACTGTATGGATGGTGACAGGTTTCCTCCAGACGTCACGCTTGGCATTCAGCCCAAATAGTTCAATCTTGGTTTTATCAGAGCAGATAATCCTGTTTCTCATGGCCTGAGATTCTTTAGGTGCCTTTTGCAAACTCCAAGTGGGCTGTCATGTGCCTTTTACTGAGGAGTGGCTTCTGTCTGGCCACATCCCCATAAAGGCCTGATTGGTGGAGAGATAGTTGTCCTTCTGGAAGGTTCTTCCATCTCCACAGAGAAACTCTAGAGCTCTGTCAGAGTGGCCAGAGTGGTCACCTCCCTTACCAAGACCCTTCTCCCCTGATTGGTCAGTTTTGCCGGGCGGCCAGCTCTAGGTAGAATCTTGGTGGGTCCAAACGTATTCCATTTAAGAATGATGGAGGCCACTGTGTTCTTGGGGACCTTCAATGCCGTAGATTTGCTTTGGCACCTGTCCCCACATCTGTGCCTCGACAAAATCCTGTCTCGGAGCTCAAACCTCATGGCTTGGTTTTTTGCTCTGATATGCACTGTCAGCTGTGGGACCTTATATAGACAGGTGTGTGCCTTTCCAAATCATGTCCAATCAATTGAATTTACCACAGGTGGACTCTAATCAAGTTGTAGAAACATCTCAAGGATGATCAATGGAAACAGGATGCACCTGAGCTCAATTTCCAGTCTCATAGTAAAGGGTCTGAATACTTATGTAAATAAGGTATTTCTGTTTAGTTTTTTCTTTTATATATTAATTTGCAAACATTTCTAAAAACCTGTTTTCCCTTTGTCATTATGTGGTATTGTGTTTAAATCGATGAAGAAAATGTTTTATGTAATTCATTTTAGAATAAGGTGTGTAAAGTAACAAAATGTGGAAAAAGTCAAAAGAGGTCTGAATACATTCCGAAGGCTCTGTCTTTACTTCCAGTTTAAACCTTGGGATGATCTTCCTGTTGGTTTCAGGTGGGAGGTACTGTATGTGTTACCTGAACTTAAATCGTTATACCGCCACAACTTCAGGCAAAGAAGTAGGAAGCAGGAAGTAGGAAGTAGGAAGTGTAGAAATGCTGCTGCTTCACGCGAACATCAACTTTGACTCAAGGTAAAGCAGCTGTGTTTCCTTTACGTTTCCAACGACGTTTCCAACGACGTGTGAGAGAGAGAGAGAAAGAGAGAATTTGTGACATTTCTTTTCAGAAGAAATTCGTATTCTCGATTCCTAGTTGTTACTTCATGAGTTGCATATTAAAAGGCATATTCCAGCCGAGTTGATAATTGATCGTAGGGTAAAAGTAATTTACATGTCGATATTCTCTTTTGACTCGGTACAAATTACAGCAGACAGGCATCAGACCGTCCACGTTTCATCCTCCTAGACACCTTTTAAATGTTAATCTAGAAGACCACTTTTGAAGTTGAGGTTTCCAGGTAAAACAAGGGGCCCAGTGTTCCCTACGTATGTGCACTACATTTGACCAGGACCTATAGGGACACCCATTGGGATCTGGTCAAAAGTAGGGCACTCTATATATGGAGAAGGGTGCTATTTAGGACGCAGATTACCTCCACAGATGTAATGAATAAGATGCAGGGCCTTTTCTTTGAACAGCGTCCAAATTTATTTTTCTACCCAAGACCAATACTGCCTTTAAAAGGAAGACTCTCGCTTTCATGTTCAAACCTTATGACAAAAAGGCCATTGGCCTCAGTGTCCATTATGGATAAGTTTATGACAAAAAGGCCATTGGCCTCAGTGTCCATTATAGAAAAGGTTATGACAAAAAGGCCATGGCCTCAGTGTCCATTATAGATAAGTTTATGACAAAAAGGCCATGGCCTCAGTGTCCATTATGGATAAGGTTATGACAAAAAGGCCATGGCCTCAGTGTCCAGTATAGATAAAGTTATGACAAAAAGGCCATGGCCTCAGTGTCCATTATGGATAAGGTTATGACAAAAAGGCCATGGCCTCAGTGTCCATTATAGATAAAGTTATGACAAAAAGGCCATGGCCTCAGTGTCCATTATGGATAAGGTTATGACAAAAAGGCCATGGCCTCAGTGTCCATTATGGATAAAGTTATGACAAAAAGGCCATGGCCTCAGTGTCCATTATGGATAAGGTTATGACAAAAAGGCCATGGCCTCAGTGTCCATTATGGATAAGGTTATGACAAAAAGGCCATGGCCTCAGTGTCCATTATGGATAAGGTTATGACAAAAAGGCCATGGCCTCAGTGTCCATTATGGAAAAGGTTATGACAAAAAGGCCATGGCCTCAGTGTCCATTATAGATACGTTTATGACAAAAAGGCCATTGGCCTCAGTGTCCATTATGGATTAGGATATGACAATATTTCATCAACAAAATAATGGCCGATATATTCTTGAGTAGAAAAAAACGGTTGACTTCTTCGGCGAGTTGACTTGAAACCTTGAACACCCGTGATTAAAATAAAGAAAAAAGAAAAAGTTTTGACAGCTTATGCAATATATAAACTTACTTTTGACCTGGACTACAGTTAAAAGTCAACGACTAACCAAGAACAGTTAATATTGTTTAGTAGTTGTCGGCTCGCAGCGTCCCCGCCACAGTAACAAAGCACATCTAAGTATCCCGTCTGACCTCGGCGTGTGTTTCCTAAGGAACTCATCGGAGAGAACTAGACGGACAATGGCATTCCTTCTATTTCATCGGCGCTCTCTTCTGAAAGGGTTACAGAACTCATTCCCCAAAAGACATTCATATCCTACAGCCACTCCAAGGCTCTCGCTCAACTACCAACGTCAAACAAGCAAGGTGAACTTAATTTTTTTATTTTTTTATTGAGATGGTTGAGCAGAATGAACTTCTATGCTGCTCTCATCTGTAAGGGCTGTGGAACTCATTCAGTTACCCATTTGACGCCTTATAGCCTCTCCAAGGCCGATGCTCAACAACTATCAATGTCTGTCAGTCAGTTGAACGTTGCTTTGTTGAAATGCGTTGGTTGAGCTGTGTGCTGAGAAGTTAGTGTCTCTACTTCTCATTGGTTGAGCTGTGTGCTGAGAAGTGACTGCAGAATGTCTCTACTTCTCATTGGTTGAGCTGTGTGCTGAGAAGTGACTGCAGAATGTCTCTACTTCTCATTGGTTGAGCTGTGTGCCGAGAAGTGACTGCAGAATGTCTCTACTCCTCATTGGTTGAGCTGTGTGCTGAGAAGTGACTGCAGAGTGTCTCTACTCCTCATTGGTTGAGCTGTGTGCTGAGAAGTGACTGCAGAATGTCTCTACTCCTCATTGGTTGAGCTGTGTGCTGAGAAGTGACTGCAGAATGTCTCTACTCCTCATTGGTTGAGCTGTGTGCCGAGAAGTGACTGCAGAGTGTCTCTACTCCTCATTGGTTGAGCTGTGTGCTGAGAAGTGACTGCAGAATGTATCTACTCCTCATTGGTTGAGCTGTGTGCTGAGAAGTGACTGCAGAATGTATCTACTCCTCATTGGTTGAGCTGTGTGCTGAGAAGTGACTGCAGAATGTATCTACTCCTCATTGGTTGAGCTGTGTGCTGAGAAGTGACTGCAGAATGTATCTACTCCTCATTGGTTGAGCTGTGTGCTGAGAAGTGACTGCAGAATGTATCTACTCCTCATTGGTTGAGCTGTGTGCTGAGAAGTGACTGCAGAATGTATCTACTCCTCATTGGTTGAGCTGTGTGCCGAGAAGTGACTGCAGAGTGTCTCTACTCCTCATTGGTTGAGCTGTGTGCTGAGAAGTGACTGCAGAATGTCTCTACTCCTCATTGGTTGAGCTGTGTGCTGAGAAGTGACTGCAGAGTGTCTCTACTCCTCATTGGTTGAGCTGTGTGCCGAGAAGTGACTGCAGAGTGTCTCTACTCCTCATTGGTTGAGCTGTGTGCCGAGAAGTGACTGCAGAGTGTCTCTACTCCTCATTGGTTGAGCTGTGGGCTGAGAAGTGACTGCAGAATGTCTCTACTCCTCATTGGTTGAGCTGTGTGCCGAGAAGTGACTGCAGAGTGTCTCTACTCCTCATTGGTTGAGCTGTGTGCCGAGAAGTGACTGCAGAGTGTCTCTACTCCTCATTGGTTGAGCTGTGTGCTGAGAAGTCACTGCAGAGTGTCTCTACTCCTCATTGGTTGAGCTGTGTACTGAGAAGTGACTGCAGAGTGTCTCTACTCCTCATTGGTTGAGATGTGTGCTGAGAAGTGACTGCAGAGTGTCTCTACTCCTCATTGGTTGAGCTGTGTGCCGAGAAGTGACTGCAGAGTGTCTCTACTCCTCATTGGTTGAGCTGTGTGCCGAGAAGTGACTGCAGAATGTATCTACTCCTCATTGGTTGAGATGTGTGCTGAGAAGTGACTGCAGAGTGTCTCTACTCCTCATTGGTTGAGCTGTGTGCTGAGAAGTGACTGCAGAATGTCTCTACTCCTCATTGGTTGAGCTGTGTGCTGAGAAGTGACTGCAGAATGTATCTACTCCTCATTGGTTGAGATGTGTGCTGAGAAGTGACTGCAGAGTGTCTCTACTCCTCATTGGTTGAGCTGTGTGCCGAGAAGTGACTGCAGAATATCTCTACTCCTCATTGGTTGAGCTGTGTGCTGAGAAGTGACTGCAGAATATCTCTACTCCTCATTGGTTGAGCTGTGTGCTGAGAAGTGACTCCCCAGTTGTCTTACATCACAGAACTAGAATGAGATTCAATTATTTATTTTTTATGTCCACATTCAGTTCAGGATCATAGCAATGGACAATGTTAGCACAGGAACCACTGTACCAATGGCGTTCGGTTGAACTGAACTGCAGTTGTTGGCCTGTAATGATAGCGCCGTGAACACGTCAGCCGTTTTTACAGTCGGTAACGGACTTGACGTCACAAGGATCACGAAACGACAGCATGCCCTACCTTCCATATAGGTTCACACAATACAAGTGGGTTAAAGAACTTTCCCATCATATAATTGCTGAACATTTTTGTGGTGGTGGTGGGGGGGGGGGGGGGGGGGGGGGGTGGTGATATTGATTTACTCTCGTGTGGCTACTCCATAAATTATATTTATTCCCCTTAATTTCATTCTCTTTTATCAGCGAGAGACAGCTGCTTTATTAGTTATTCAATCTATCTGTAATTTCCATTCCGAGACGATCCTGTCAGGTGGAGACGGATGGCCTACTCAGCTTCAGGAGAGTCTGTCCTTACGCTAATCGTCAAGGACCTTGTTCTCAAAGGTGAAACTTTTAGTAGGCCAGTAACTGCTACTGTTGTAGGTCGTGTGTGTGTAGTGAGGTGCGTACTGGCGGCAGAGAAGTCAGGCGCAGGAGAGCGGAAAAACTGATTTACAACGGTTGTCGTTTAATAACCATGAAACCGCCGTCAACAGATCTATACAATAAATGGGTCAAACAGAACCCGGTAAATACCAGCATACCGTTTCATAAGCGCTACAACAAACAATTACCGACAAGGACATGAGGGGGGAAACAGAGGGTTAAATACACAACATGTAATTGATGGGATTGGAACCAGGTGTGATGGAAGACAAGACAAAACCAATGGAAAATGAAAAGAGGATCAGCGATGGCTAGAAGGTCGGTGACGTCGACCTGACCGAACGCCGAACGAACAAGGAGGGGGACCGACTTCGGCGGAAGTCGTGACAATGTAACTGTCCTTACGGTAGTCATCAAGGAGCTTGTCCTCAAACGTGTAACTTTAGTACGCCAGTAACTGCTACTGTGGAAGGTCATGTAACTCATGTAGGGCTGGTTTTCCAGACACAGATTAAGTCTAGTCTTGGACTGAAAGACATGTTGGGTGGACTTTGTTAATTAAAAGTGCTTCTTTGTCCAGGACTAGACTTAAATATAGGTCTGGGAAACTGGCCTGGACAGTGGACTTTGTTAATTAAAAGTGCCTCTTTGTCCAGGACTAGACTTAAATATAGGTCTGGGAAACTGGCCTGGACAGTGGACTTTGTTAATTAAAAGTGCCTCTTTGTCCAGGACTAGACTTAAATCTGGGTCTGGGAAACTGGCCTGGACTGTGGACGGTTTAATTAAACTAAGACGGTTTGTCAGGAAACACAGAAACAATGTAATGATACCCAGTTATAAGTTATTATTATGACAGGAAGAAAAAGAAGAAGAAGCATTAGAAGAAGAAGAAGTAGAAGAAGAAGAAGAGGAAGCATAATAATAACAATAATAATAATAAGAAGAAGAAGAATACTTTATTGTCCATTATCTTGCAGAGAACAGAAATTTGTATTTTTGCTCACAACCCATCAAACTCATTTCACCCACAACCCAGCTGTATAATTGTTCCCAATCCTAAAACGGACTATAAACCACCTATACAGTACAAAGTGTTGTGTGTAATGACAACGACAACATAAACAGTATAATACGTATGAAACTGTTCAAGACGCTGCACCTTGATGCTGTAACTGTGACTGGACAGGGGATGGATTAGTCAGAGCATTAGGAGAAAGAGGAGAGATAGGGAGGAGGAGGAGGAGGAGAGATAGGGAGGAGGAGGAGAAAGAGGAGAGATAGGGAGGAGGAGGAGGAGAGATAGGGAGGAGGAGGAGAAAGAGGAGAGATAGGGAGGAGGAGGAGAAAGAGAAGAGATAGGGAAGAGGAGGAGAAAGAGGAGAGATAGGGAGGAGGAGGAGGAGGAGAGATAGGGAAGAGGAGGAAAAGAGGAGAGATAGGGAGGAGGAGGAGAAAGAGGAGAGATAGGGAGGAGGAGGAGAAAGAGGAGAGATAGGGAGGAGGAGGAGAAAGAGGAGAGATAGGGAGGAGGAGGAGAAGAGGAGACACAGGGAGGAGGAGGAGGAGGAGGAGGAGGAGGAGGAGGAGGAGGAGGAGGAGGAGGAGGAGAAAGAGGAGAAAGAGGAGAAAGAGGAGAGATAGGGAGGAGGAGGAGGAGAAAGAGGAGAGATAGGGAGGAGAAGGAGAAGAGGAGAGACAGGGAGGAGGAGGAGAGAGAGAGAGAGACAGGGAGGAGGAGGAGAGAGAGAGAGAGACAGGGAGGAGGAGGAGAAGAGGAGAGATAGGGAGGAGGAGGAGAAAGAGGAGAGATAGGGAGGAGGAGGAGGAGGAGGAGGAGAAAGAGGAGAGATAGGGAGGAGGAGGAGGAGGAGGAGGAGGAGGAGAAAGAGGAGAGATAGGGAGGAGGAGGAGAAGAGGAGAGACAGGGAGGAGGAGGAGAAAGAGGAAAGGCAGGGAGGAGGAGGATGAGAAAGAGGAGAGATAGGGGGGAGGAGGAGGAGAAAGAGGAGAGACAGGGAGGAGGAGGAGAAAAAGGAGAGATATGGAGGAGGATGAGAAAGAGGAGAGACAGGGAGGAGGAGGAGAAAGAGGAGAGATAGGGAGGAGGAGAAAGAGGAGAGACAGGGAGGAGGAGGAGAAGAGGAGAGATAGGGAGGAGGAGGAGAAAGAGGAGAGATAGGGAGTAGGAGGAGAAGAGGAGAGACAGGGAGGAGGAGGAGAAAGAGGAGAGACAGGGAGGAGGAGGAGAAGAGGAGATAAAAGGAGGAGGAGGAGAGAGAGAGAGAGACAGGGAGGAGGAGGAGAGAGAGAGAGAGACAGGGAGGAGGAGGAGAAGAGGAGAGATAGGGAGGAGGAGGAGAAAGAGGAGAGATAGGGAGGAGGAGAAAGAGAAAGAGAGAGAGACAGGGAGGAGGAGGAGAAAGAGAGAGAGACAGGGAGGAGGGAGAAGGAGAAAGAGGAGAGATAGGGAGGAGGAGGAGAAAGAGGAGAGACAGGGAGGAGGAGGAGAAAGAGGAGAGATAGGGAGTAGGAGGAGAAAGAGGAGAGATAGGGAGGAGGAGAAAGAGAGAGAGAGACAAGTCCTCAGTCTCTCTCTCTCTCTCTTTCTCTCCCTCTAGTTTTCAGACGTGTTTATTTATTAAAGCTAAATAATGGTTTGGTTTCATTTTTTATCTCCTAGGCCCCCTTCGTCTTCTAAAGTGTTCACAGTGGGGTGGATGGAGGCAGCAGTGGTTCCTATTTGGGAGATACTTTTGAAGTCAGCTGTATTGAATAGTAATGTTAAATTACCCCATAATGTAATCCCTTCTTGACTGTCTCTCTCCTCCAGTGAGAGTCAATGTCATCAATAACAGAGCTATTACTACTTATTACCGCAGACACAGGGCCCTGAAAGAGAGACCCACGCTCTGGATGTCTCCCAAATCACACCCTATTCCCTATATAGTGCACTACTTTTAACCAGAGCCTTATAGAACCCTATATATAGTGCACTACTTTAGACCAGAGCAATATAGAACCCTATTCCCTCTCTAGTGCACTACTCCTGACCAGAACCCAAATGACACCCTATTCCCTCTCTAGTGCACCCTATTCCCTCTCTAGTGCACTACTCCTGACCAGAACCCTAATGGTACCCTATTCCCTCTCTAGTGCACTACTCCTGACCAGAACCCAAATGGTACCCTATTCCCTCTCTAGTGCACCCTATTCCCTCTCTAGTGCACCCTATTCCCTCTCTAGTGCACCCTATTCCCTCTCTAATGCACCCTATTCCCTCTCTAGTGCACTACTCCTGACCAGAACCCAAATGGCAAGCTAACCCTCTCTAGTGCACCCTATTCCCTCTCTAGTGCACCCTATTCCCTCTCTAGTGCACTACTCCTGACCAGAACCCAAATGGCACGCTAACCCTCTCTAGTGCACCCTATTCCCTCTCTAGTGCACCCTATTCCCTCTCTAGTGCACTACTCCTGACCAGAACCCAAATGGCACCGTATTCCCTCTCTAGTGCACCCTATTCCCTCTCTAGTGCACCCTATTCCCTCTCTAGTGCACTACTCCTGACCAGAACCCTAATGGCACCCTATTCCCTCTCTAGTGCACTACTCCTGATCAGAACCCAAATGGCACCGTATTCCCTCTCTAGTGCACTACTCCTGACCAGAACCCATATGGCACCCTATTCCCTCTCTAGTGCACCCTATTCCCTCTCTAGTGCACCCTATTCCCTCTCTAGTGCACTACTCCTGACCAGAACCCTAATGGCACCCTATTCCCTCTCTAGTGCACTACTCCTGACCAGAACCCAAATGGCACCCTATTCCCTCTCTAGTGCACTACTCCTGACCAGAACCCAAATGGTACCCTATTCCCTCTCTAGTGCACCCTATTCCCTCTCTAGTGCACCCTATTCCCTCTCTAGTGCACCCTATTCCCTCTCTAATGCACCCTATTCCCTCTCTAGTGCACTACTCCTGACCAGAACCCAAATGGCAAGCTAACCCTCTCTAGTGCACCCTATTCCCTCTCTAGTGCACCCTATTCCCTCTCTAGTGCACTACTCCTGACCAGAACCCAAATGGCACGCTAACCCTCTCTAGTGCACCCTATTCCCTCTCTAGTCCACCCTATTCCCTCTCTAGTGCACTACTCCTGACCAGAACCCAAATGGCACCGTATTCCCTCTCTAGTGCACCCTATTCCCTCTCTAGTGCACCCTATTCCCTCTCTAGTGCACTACTCCTGACCAGAACCCTAATGGCACCCTATTCCCTCTCTAGTGCACTACTCCTGACCAGAACCCAAATGGCACCGTATTCCCTCTCTAGTGCACTACTCCTGACCAGAACCCATATGGCACCCTATTCCCTCTCTAGTGCACCCTATTCCCTCTCTAGTGCACCCTATTCCCTCTCTAGTGCACTACTCCTGACCAGAACCCTAATGGCACCCTATTCCCTCTCTAGTGCACTACTCCTGACCAGAACCCAAATGGCACCCTATTCCCTCTCTAGTGCACTACTCCTGACCAGAACCCAAATGGCACCGTATTCCCTCTCTAGTGCACTACTCCTGACCAGAACCCATATGGCACCCTATTCCCTCTCTAGTGCACCCTATTCCCTCTCTAGTGCACCCTATTCCCTCTCTAGTGCACTACTCCTGACCAGAACCCTAATGGCACCCTATTCCCTCTCTAGTGCACTACTCCTGACCAGAACCCAAATGGCACCCTATTCCCTCTCTAGTGCACTACTCCTGACCAGAACCCAAATGGTACCCTATTCCCTCTCTAGTGCACCCTATTCCCTCTCTAGTGCACCCTATTCCCTCTCTAATGCACCCTATTCCCTCTCTAGTGCACTACTCCTGACCAGAACCCAAATGGCAAGCTAACCCTCTCTAGTGCACCCTATTCCCTCTCTAGTGCACCCTATTCCCTCTCTAGTGCACTACTCCTGACCAGAACCCAAATGGCACGCTAACCCTCTCTAGTGCACCCTATTCCCTCTCTAGTGCACCCTATTCCCTCTCTAGTGCACTACTCCTGACCAGAACCCAAATGGCACCGTATTCCCTCTCTAGTGCACCCTATTCCCTCTCTAGTGCACCCTATTCCCTCTCTAGTGCACTACTCCTGGCCAGAACCCTAATGGCACCCTATTCCCTCTCTAGTGCACTACTCCTGACCAGAACCCAAATGGCACCGTATTCCCTCTCTAGTGCACTACTCCTGACCAGAACCCATATGGCACCCTATTCCCTCTCTAGTGCACCCTATTCCCTCTCTAGTGCACCCTATTCCCTCTCTAGTGCACTACTCCTGACCAGAACCCTAATGGCACCCTATTCCCTCTCTAGTGCACTACTCCTGACCAGAACCCAAATGGCACCCTATTCCCTCTCTAGTGCACTACTCCTGACCAGAACCCATAGGGAATAGGGTTTCATTTACAACGCGGTCCAGAAGCTCATCCAGGCAGCTGGAGGTCTTGACTTGCTCTCTTCAAGGTCACCCACAGTTCTGCCATCTTTATCCTTCATTTATTGTGTATTTTTTATATTTTTTTGCTCCAATGGCCTCCACTCATCTCAGGTTCCAAGTGAGGGTGATGCGCTCCAATTGACAAGGCCGTATTCCCAGAATGCAGCGTGGCTGTCGCCACTCAGCAGGAACAGAGAATCAATCATCAGCTGTGTCGAGGTGAAAGGTGCCCACAGGACCAGCCCGCCACACTGACACACATAGCCAGACACACACACACACACACACACATACATGCACACACACACACACACACACACACACACACACACACACACACACACACACACACACACACACACACACACACACACACACACACACACACACACACACACACCGAGACACACGCACGCAGACACACACACCGACACGCATACACACACACACCAAGCTACGCACTCACACACACACTGAGACATACACACACACACCGAGACATACACACTCACACCGAGACATATGCACGCAGACACACACACACACCGAGACATACACACTCACACTGAGACATACGCACACAGACCATGCCATCTGCTTGATCCTACACCATGCCACCTGCCTGATCCTACACCATGCCACCTGCCTGATCCTACACCATGCCACCTGCCTGATCCTACACCATGCCACCTGCCAAAAGTGTTGACACTCCGACACTCAGACACTCAGACACTCACACACTCACACACACACACACACACACACACACACACACACACACACACACACACACACACACACACACACACACACACGCACGCACGCACGCACACACACACACGGAGGTTCACTGAGGATTTCCAGAGGGCGTACATGGATGCAGTGAATCACACAGAGACATGTACGCAACACTCCAACAGCCGTAGGGGACGGCTGACGTTTTATGGACTCTTTAACCAACCGTGTTATTTTGATAGTTTTTTTTCTTCTTCGCATCATTTGTAACTTATTTTAGTAACATAACGTTGCTGCTACAACTTCTGGACATCAGAACAGCGATTACTCACCTTGAACTTGGACGAAAAATATCTCCAGACTCCCGACAAGGCCCTTATCCCCGACATTCGCAGGAGAAAAAGACGGAGATATCGCGGAAGGAGATCGGGGAGTCTTGTAGGGATCCGGCGACGAGTGGCTAATCTGCCTTTGCCATCGGCACTATTGGCCAACGTACAATCGCTGGATAATAAAGTGGACCAACTACAAGTATATATGCCCGACAAACGGGACATTTAAAAAGTGTAATATCTTATGTTTCACCGAGTCGTGGCTGAACGACGACATGAATAACATACAGCTGGCAGGTTATACTCTGTATCAGCAGGATAGAACAGCAGTCTCTGGTAAGACCAGGGGTGGCAGGTTATACTCTGTATCAGCAGGATAGAACAGCAGTCTCTGGTAAGACGAGGGGTGGCAGGTTATACACTGTATCAGCAGGATAGAACAGCAGCCTCTGGTAAGACCAGGGGTGGCAGGTTATACTCTGTATCGGCAGGATAGAACAGCAGCCTCTGGTAAGACAAGGGGTGGCAGGTTATACTCTGTATCGGCAGGATAGAACAGCAGCCTCTGGTAAGACAAGGGGTGGCAGGTTATACTCTGTATCGGCAGGATAGAACAGCAGCCTCTGGTAAGACAAGGGGTGGCAGGTTATACACTGTATCGACAGGATAGAACAGCAGCCTCTGGTAAGACAAGGGGTGGCGGTCTATGTATATTTGTAAACAACAGCTGGTACACGAAATCTAAGGAAGTCTCAAGGTTTTGCTCACCTGAGGTAGAGTATCTCATGATAAGCTGTAGACCACATTATCTACCTAGAGAGTTTTCATCTATATTCGTCGTAGCTGTCTACTTACCACCACAGACCGATGCTGGCACTAAGACCGTACTCTATATGCTAAATACGGCCATAAGCAAACAGGAAAATGTTCATCTAGAGGTGGCACTCCTAGTGGCCGGGGACTTTAATGCAGGGAAAATTAAATCTGTTTTTCCTCAATTCTACCAGCATGTTAAATGTGCAACCAGAGGGGAAAATAACTAGACCCCCTTTACTCCACACACAGAGATGCTTACAAAGCTCTCCCTCGACTTCCATTTGGCAAATCTGAAAATAACTCTATGCTCCTGATTCCTGCTGACAAGCAAAAACTAAAACAGGAAGCACCAGTGACTCGGTCAATAACAAAAAAGTGGTCAGATGGCACAGATGCTAAGCTACAGGAGTGTTTTGCTAGCACAGACTGGAATATGTTCTGGGATTCTTCCAATAGCATTGAGGAGTACACCACATCAGTCACTTGCTTCATCAGTAAGTGCATCGATGACCCGGAAGCCTATAAGAATTCCTGCTTTGCCCTCCGACGAAGCGTCAAACAGGAAAAGCTTCAATACAGGACAAAGATCGAATTGTACTACACCAGCTCCGACGCTCGTCGGATGTGGCAGGGCCTGCAAACTATTACAGACTGCAAAGGGAAGCACAGCCAAGAGCTGCCCAGTGACACAAGCCTAACAGTTGAGCTAAATCTCTTCCCAGAAACATTATCCCAGAAACCATAGACCCACTACAATTTGCATACCGCCCCAACAGATCCACAGATGATGCTATCTGTATTGCACTCCACACTGCCCTTTCCCACCTGGACAAATGGGACACCTACAGTATGTGAGAATGCGATTCATTGACTACAGCTCAGCGTTCAACACCACAGTGCCCTCAAAGCACTAAACTTAAAGACCCTTGGACTAAACACCTCCCTCTGCAACTGGATCCTGAACTTCTTGACTAGCTGTTCAACATACCTGGCTGTAAATAGCTGTTCCTATAACAACATACCTGGCTGTGACTAGCTGTTCCTATAGCAACATACCTGGCTGTGACTAGCTGTTCCTATAACAACATACCTGGCTGTGACTAGCTGTTCCTATAGCAACATACCTGGCTGTGACTAGCTGTTCCTATAACAACATACCTGGCTGTGACTAGCTGTTCCTATAACAACATACCTGGCTGTGACTAGCTGTTCCTATAACAACATACCTGGCTGTGACTAGCTGTTCCTATAGCAACATACCTGGCTGTGACTAGCTGTTCCTATAACAACATACCTGGCTGTGACTAGCTGTTCCTATAGCAACATACCTGGCTGTGACTAGCTGTTCCTATAACAACATACCTGGCTGTGACTAGCTGTTCCTATAACAACATACCTGGCTGTGACTAGCTGTTCCTATAACAACGTACCTGGCTGTGACTAGCTGTTCCTAAAACAACATACCTGGCTGTGACTAGCTGTTCCTATAACAACATACCTGGCTGTGACTAGCTGTTCCTATAACAACATACATGGCTGTGACTAGCTGTTCCTATAACAACATACCTGGCTGTGACTAGCTGTTCTTATAACAACATACCTGGCTGTGACTAGCTGTTCCTATAGCAACATACCTGGCTGTGACTAGCTGTTCCTATAACAACATACCTGGCTGTAACTAGCTGTTCCTATAGCAACATACCTGGCTGTAACTAGCTGTTCCTATAACAACATACCTGGCTGTAACTAGCTGTTCCTATAGCAACATACCTGGCTGTGACTAGCTGTTCCTATAACAACATACCTGGCTGTAACTAGCTGTTCCTATAGCAACATACCTGGCTGTGACTAGCTGTTCCTATAACAACATACCTGGCTGTAACTAGCTGTTCTTATAGCAACATACCTGGCTGTGACTAGCTGTTCCTATAACAACATACCTGGCTGTGACTAGCTGTTCCTATAACAACATACCTGGCTGTGACTAGCTGTTCCTATAACAACATACCTGGCTGTAACTAGCTGTTCCTATAGCAACATACCTGGCTGTGACTAGCTGTTCCTATAACAACATACCTGGCTGTAACTAGCTGTTCCTATAGCAACATACCTGGCTGTGACTAGCTGTTCCTATAACAACATACCTGGCTGTGACTAGCTGTTCCTATAGCAACATACCTGGCTGTGACTAGCTGTTCCTATAACAACATACCTGGCTGTGACTAGCTGTTCCTATAACAACATACCTGGCTGTGACTAGCTGTTCCTATAGCAACATACCTGGATGTGACTAGCTGTTCCTATAGCAACATACCTGGCTGTGACTAGCTGTTCCTATAACAACATACCTGGCTGTGACTAGCTGTTCCCATAACAACATACCTGGCTGTGACTAGCTGTTCCTATAACAACATACCTGGCTGTGACTAGCTGTTCCTATAACAACGTACCTGGCTGTGACTAGCTGTTCCTATAACAACATACCTGGCTGTGACTAGCTGTTCCTATAACAACATACCTGGCTGTGACTAGCTGTTCCTATAACAACATACATGGCTGTGACTAGCTGTTCCTATAACAACATACCTGGCTGTGACTAGCTGTTCTTATAACAACATACCTGGCTGTGACTAGCTGTTCCTATAGCAACATACCTGGCTGTGACTAGCTGTTCCTATAACAACATACCTGGCTGTAACTAGCTGTTCCTATAGCAACATACCTGGCTGTGACTAGCTGTTCCTATAACAACATACCTGGCTGTAACTAGCTGTTCCTATAGCAACATACCTGGCTGTGACTAGCTGTTCCTATAACAACATACCTGGCTGTAACTAGCTGTTCCTATAGCAACATACCTGGCTGTGACTAGCTGTTCCTATAACAACATACCTGGCTGTAACTAGCTGTTCTTATAGCAACATACCTGGCTGTGACTAGCTGTTCCTATAACAACATACCTGGCTGTGACTAGCTGTTCCTATAACAACATACCTGGCTGTGACTAGCTGTTCCTATAACAACATACCTGGCTGTAACTAGCTGTTCCTATAGCAACATACCTGGCTGTGACTAGCTGTTCCTATAACAACATACCTGGCTGTAACTAGCTGTTCCTATAGCAACATACCTGGCTGTGACTAGCTGTTCCTATAACAACATACCTGGCTGTGACTAGCTGTTCCTATAGCAACAGACCTGGCTGTGACTAGCTGTTCCTATAACAACATACCTGGCTGTGACTAGCTGTTCCTATAACAACATACCTGGCTGTGACTAGCTGTTCCTATAGCAACATACCTGGATGTGACTAGCTGTTCCTATAGCAACATACCTGGCTGTGACTAGCTGTTCCTATAACAACATACCTGGCTGTGACTAGCTGTTCCCATAACAACATACCTGGCTGTGACTAGCTGTTCCTATAACAACATACCTGGCTGTGACTAGCTGTTCCTATAGCAACATATTATGCTGTTCTATCATGCAATGTCAGTTGAGAAAAACAAGTGTTTGTTGTTTGATGTAACGTCTCAGTTATAGTATTTCAAACAGATGTGGTAGTTTCACAGCTTTAATATAAAATATTAATATAAAAACACTGTTGTATTCAGATGCACCCCTTTTGTTGCTGTAACATGCACAAACGTGTTCATGTCTTAAACTATGTTGGTGGGGGTTGGGGACAATACAACTGTACTTCCAAAACACAACAGCAGTATTCTGTTCGGACTTAATAAAGACAGCAATACACCTATATACACCAATACACCTATATACACCTACAGTGGGGAGAACAAGTATTTGATACACTGCCGATTTTGAAGGTTTTCCTACTTACAAAGCATGTAGAGGTCTGTAATTTTTATCATAGGTACACTTCAACTGTGAGAGACGGAATTTAAAACAAAAATCCAGAAAATCACATTGTATGATTTTTAAGTAATTAATTCGCATTTTATTGCATGACATAAGTATTTGATCACCTACCAACCAGTAAGAATTCCGGCTCTCACAGACCTGTTAGTTTTTCTTTAAGAAGCCCTCCTGTTCTCCACTCATTACCTGTATTAACTGTACCTGTTTGAACTCGTTACCTGTATAAAAGACACCTGTCCACCCACTCAATCAAACAGACTCCAACCTCTCCACAATGGCCAAGACCAGAGAGCTGTGTAAGGACATCAGGGATAAAATTGTAGACCTGCACAAGGCTGGGATGGGCTACAGGACAATAGGCAAGCAGCTTGGTGAGAAGGCAACAACTGTTGGCGCAATTATTAGAAAATGGAAGAAGTTCAAGATGACGGTCAATCACCCTCGGTCTGGGGCTCCATGCAAGATCTCACCTCGTGGGGCATCAATGATCATAAGGAAGGTGAGGGATCAGCCCAGAACTACACGGCAGGACCTGGTCAATGACCTGAAGAGAGCTGGGACCACAGTCTCAAAGAAAACCATTAGTAACACACTACGCTGTCATGGATTGAAATCCTGCAGCGCACGCAAGGTCCCCCTGCTCAAGCCAGTGCATGTCCAGGCCCGTCTGAAGTTTGCCAATGACCATCTGGATGATCCAGAGGAGGAATGGGAGAAGGTCATGTGGTCTGATCAGACAAAAATAGAGCTTTTTGGTCTAAACTCCACTCGCCGTGTTTGGAGGAAGAAGAAGGTTGAGTACAACCCCAAGAACACCATCCCAACCGTGAAGCATGGAGGTGGAAACATCATTCTTTGGGGATGCTTTTCTGCAAAGGGGACAGGACGACTGCACCGTATTGAGGGGAGGATGGATGGGGCCATGTATCGCGAGATCTTGGCCAAAAACCTCCTTCCCTCAGTAAGAGCATTGAAGATGGGTCGTGGCTGGATCTTCCAGCATGACAACGACCCGAAACACACAGCCAGGGCAACTAAGGAGTGGCTCCGTAAGAAGCATCTCAAGGTCCTGGAGTGGCCTAGCCAGTCTCCAGACCTGAACCCAATAGAAAATCTTTGGAGGGAGCTGAACGTCCGTATTGCCCAGCGACAGCCCCGAAACCTGAAGGATCTGGAGATGGTATGTATGGAGGAGTGGGCCAAAATCCCTGCTGCAGTGTGTGCAAACCTGGTCAATAACTACAGGAAACGTATGATCTTTGTAATTGCAAACAAAGGTTTCTGTACCAAATAATAAGTTCTGCTTTTCTGATGTATCAAATACTTATGTCATGCAATAAAATGCAAATTAATTACTTAAAAATCATACAATGTGATTTTCTGGATTTTTGTTTTAGATTCCGTCTCTCACAGTTGAAGTGTACCTATGGTAAAAATTACAGACCTCGACATGCTTTGTAAGTAGGAAAACCTGCAAAATCGGCAGTGTATCAAATACTTGTTCTCCCCACTGTATAAACACCAATACACCTATATACACCAATACACACCAATACACCTATATACACCAATACACCTATATACACCTATAAACACCAATACACCAATACACACCAATACACCTATATACACCAATACACACCAATACACCTATATACACCAATACACCTATATACACCTATATACACCAATACACCTATATACACCTATAAACACCAATACACCTATACACACCAATACACCTATATACACCAATACACACCAATACACCTATATACACCAATACACATATATACACCAATACACATATATACACCAATACACCTATATACACCAATACACATATATACACCAATACACCAATACACATATATACACCAATACACATATATACACTAATACACCAATACACCTATATACACCAATACACCAATACACCTATATACACCAATACACCTATATACACCAATACACCTATATACACCAATAGACCAATACACCTATATACACTAATACACCTATATACACCTATATACACCAATACACCTATATACACCAATACACCAATACACCTATATACACCAATACACCTATATACACCAATAGACCAATACACCTATATACACTAATACACCCATATACACCTATATACACCAATACACCTATATACACCTATATACACCAATACACCTATATACACCAATAGACCAATACACCTATATACACTAATACACCCATATACACCTATATACACCAATACACCCATATACACCTATATACACCAATACACCTATATACACCTATATACACCAATACACCTATATACACCTATATACACCAATACACCTATATACACCAATACACCTATATACACCAATAGACCAATACACCTATATACACCAATACACCAATACACCTATATACACCAATACACCTATATACACCAATAGACCAATACACCTATATACACTAATACACCCATATACACCTATATACACCAATACACCGATACACCTATATACACCAATACACCTATATACACCTATATACACCAATACACCTATATACACCAATACACCTATATACACCTATACACCAATACACCTATATACACATATATACACCAATACACCTATATACACCTATATACACCAATACACCTATATACACCTATATACACCAATACACCTATATACACATATATACACCAATACACCTATATACACCTATATACACCAATACATCTATATACACCTATATACACCAATACACCAATACACCTATATACACCTATATACACCTATATACACCAATACACCTATATACACCTATATACACCAATACACCTACATACACCTATATACACCTATATACACCAATACACCTACATACACCTATATACACCAATTCACCTATATACACCAATACACCAATACACCTATATACACCTATATACACCTATATACACCAATAAACCTATTGTTGATCAACAGTGACGCTGGGAGAATGTAGTTGTTATTTATAACACGAACGTGTTGCTTTGTTACATCAGTTCATCTTAATTAAATAATGTTAAAGATAAGATTTGTTCATTGTTTATTTTAGGGGGTGGGGGTTAATAAATTACTACTCTTCCGTGCTAATTGGGAAAAGAACATGTGAAGTATTCTACTCCGGTCGTAATCAGCGTAACACTCCCATTACGAGGATAATACAATATAACATGCATTTCCCTTCTTGTTCCCTGAAGGGGGCATTATGATTATTTTAAATGTTAAATAGCTTCTATTCCCCCCCCACCGCCCACACGCCCCCCCCCCCCACGCCAGAAATACGTTCTTCCATAAAACATCAATTACTTGGATTTATGTCACAATGCTGCGTAGATTACCAAATAAATAAATGCATTCCAAATGGCACCCTCATTCCCTATGTAGTGCACTACTTTTCACCAGAGCCCTGTGGGGCCCTAGGGCACTATGTAGGGAATAGGGTGCCGTTCGGGACAGAGACCATAGTTTCACAGCAGCAAGAATAATGAGCTGTAAAAGAACATAGATCAAGATGGATTCAAGACTGAGATTTAGACGGATCTTTTACTTCATTAAAAAGCAGAAGAACAGAGGCCTAATGAGTATGATATATGTTCAGAAGTTCCTTTGACAATAGTAATGGAACATTTTCACATTGATCTTAATGAATTTTAGAGACAATCGAAAGCAGTCTGCTATATAGGGGAGGGGGGGGGGATAAATATGCTATTTGGGACACAAAACCATACTCCTCCTCAGATTGAAAGGTTTTGGATTAATTACAATGGTAATAGATGAGATTTGGGATGATAAGATAAGACAAAGTAGTTGTCTGATAGAGCAATATGCTGCAGTTATGACTTGAACAAGCGAGCAGCAGCACAGGGAAATACTCTTTAATTTCACTGTTCGCTTCCATACCAACCGTCGATAGTTTCAAGTTCAAGTCTCGAGATGGTTTGCGTTATTGTCACCCCCTGGCCATAGAGAGGCTTTTGTTCTCTATTTTGGTTAGGCCAGGGTGTGACTAGGGTGGGCATTCTAGTTTCTTTATTTCTATGTTTTCTATTTATTTGTGGTTTGGCCGGGTGTGGTTCTCAATCAGAGGCAGCTGTCTATCGTTGTCTCTGATTGAGAATCATACTTAGGTAGCTCGTTTTCCCACCTGGGGTTGTGGGTAGTTATTTTCTGTTTAGTGTTTTTCTCACTTTGTTATTTTGTTCTAGTGTTCAGTGTAAATAAAAATCATGACCACTTACCACGCTGCGCTTTGGTCCGATCCTTCTACATGCAACGATGACCGTTACAATTATGTCATATCTTTAAATCGGTAATCTTAATCCCCAGAGCTTTAGCATTAACAGTAAGAAGGTTCTGGTACAAATATGTTCAAAATTATAGGTTTCCTTGTAAATAAAAACGAAACAAACTGAACCAGTTGCTTCATCAACGTTATTCTTTGAGTTGAGTGGATTTCAAATCGACCAGAATTTGAGCTAATGTGTTCAAGTTTGTTTAATAAACGTACTCTGTTCGAACTGAGCTAAATTTGGAAAAAGCTTGTTGAGTAAAATAAAATAAAACAATGTTTGCCTTTTGGGATGGCAACACTTTATGTTGGGTCAGCAAATGTTGAGTAAATTCACAATCCTGTTGCAGCCGGCTGCCTTAAAATTGTACGTTGAATCCACAAACTCTTCTCCATGTTCAGTAACATTGCTTTAGGGTGTAACTAGCCCCTCAAAGAAAGACCTTACGAATAATGTATGTTTTATATTGTAATAACGAATACTGTTTTACACTGGGAAAATAAGGTAGAAGACAGTTTTACACTGGGACAATAAGGTAGAAGACAGTTTTAAACTGGGAAAATAAGGTAGAAGACAGTTTTACACTGGGAAAATAAGGTAGAAGACAGTTTTACACTGGGACAATAAGGTAGAAGACAGTTTTAAACTGGGAAAATAAGGTAGAAGACAGTTTTACACTGGGAAAATAAGGTAGAAGACAATTTCAAGTTGAATTGTATGTTCACTCAGCGTAAAATTCAACTTGAGAATGTATGTTGGGTCAGCCATATTGCCCAAAGGTTGACTTTATGTTGGGTCAGCCATATTGCCCAAAGGTTGACTTGATGTTGGGTCAGCCATATTGCCCAAAGGTTGACTGTATGTTGGGTCAGCCATATTGCCCAAAGGTTGACTTTATGTTGGGTCAGCCATATTGTCCAAAGGTTGACTTTATGTTGGGTCAGCCATATTGCCCAAAGGTTAACTTTATGTTGGGTCAGCCATATTGCCCAAAGGTTGACTTTATGTTGGGTCAGCCATATTGCCCAAAGGTTGACTTTATGTTGGGTCAGCCATATTGCCCAAAGGTTGACTTTATGTTGGGTCAGCCATATTGCCCAAAGGTTGACTGTATGTTGGGTCAGCCATATTGCCCAAAGGTTGACTGTATGTTGGGTCAGCCATATTGCCCAAAGGTTGACTGTATGTTGGGTCAGCCATATTGCCCAAAGGTTGACTGTATGTTGGGTCAGCCATATTGCCCAAAGGTTGACTTTATGTTGGGTCAGCCATATTGCCCAGAGGTTGACTTTATGTTGGGTCAGCCATATTGCCCAAAGGTTGACTGTATGTTGGGTCAGCCATATTGCCAAAAGGTTGACTTCATGTTGGGTCAGCCATATTGTCCAAAGGTTGACTTCATGTTGGGTCAGCCATATTGCCCAAAGTTTGACTTCATGTTGGGTCAGCCATATTGCCCAAAGGTTGACTTCATGTTGGGTCAGCCATATTGCCCAAAGGTTGACTTTATGTTGGGTCAGCCATATTGCCCAAAGGTTGACTTTATGTTGGGTCAGCCATATTGCCCAAAGGTTGACTTCATGTTGGGTCAGCCATATTGCCCAAAGGTTGACTTTATGTTGGGTCAGCCATATTGCCCAAAGGTTGACTTTATGTTGGGTCAGCCATATTGCCCAAAGGTTGACTTTATGTTGGGTCAGCCATATTGCCCAAAGGTTGACTTTATGTTGGGTCAGCCATATTGCCCAAAGGTTGACTTTATGTTGGGTCAACCATATTGCCCAAAGGTTGACTTCATGTTGGGTCAGCCATATTGCCCAAAGGTTGACTTTATGTTGGGTCAGCCATATTGCCCAAAGGTTGACTTTATGTTGGGTCAGCCATATTGCCCAAAGGTTGACTTTATGTTGGGTCAGCCATATTGCCCAAAGGTTGACTTGATGTTGGGTCAGCCATATTGCCCAAAGGTTGACTTTATGTTGGGTCAGCCATATTGCCCAAAGGTTGACTTTATGTTGGGTCAGCCATATTTCCCAAAGGTTGACTGTATGTTGGGTCAGCCATATTGCCCAAAGGTTGACTTTATGTTGGGTCAGCCATATTGCCCAAAGGTTGACTTTATGTTGGGTCAGCCATATTGCCCAAAGGTTGACTTTATGTTGGGTCAGCCATATTGCCCAAAGGTTGACTTTATGTTGGGTCAGCCATATTGCCCAAAGGTTGACTTTATGTTGGGTCAGCCATATTGCCCAAAGGTTGACTTTATGTTGGGTCAGCCATATTGCCCAAAGGTTGACTTTATGTTGGGTCAGCCATATTGCCCAAAGGTTGACTTTATGTTGGGTCAGCCATATTGCCCAAAGGTTGACTTTATGTTGGGTCAGCCATATTGCCCAAAGGTTGACTTTATGTTGGGTCAGCCATATTGCCCAAAGGTTGACTGTATGTTGGGTCAGTCATATTGCTCAAAGGTTGAGCAAACTCACAATCCTACTGCAGCTTGTTGCCTTTACAATTGTACTTTGAATAAAAAAAAATATATATATACATTCTTTCTTAAAGTGTGTAAAAATCAAACATTGAGAAATAATCTCAAACAATCAAAGTTTGCTTCAGCGTTGACAAAAGGAGGAGGATTATTAAATAGGAGATTCGTGTAGTCATTGTTCCATATGACCTGCCCTCTATGGGAAACCTTTTAGATTAGCCTACTTACTATAGATTAGAGCACTTTCTACCAAGGCTTTGTTCGGGATTCATAAGGAGGTCATGAATGTTAGAGAATGTTTCTGTGAAGTGAAAAATGTCCTCCATTTCCTTTAAAAAAAAAAAATCTGAATAGAACATACAAGTTCCAAATGGAACTCTCTTCCCTGGTTAGTGCACTACTTTTTGACCAGGGCCCATAGGATATAGGGTGCTGTTTTTGGGACACAACCCACAGTACCCTTTTGTCTGGTTATTGTCACAGGTCACTATGTGAACGTTCTCTATAGTTTGATAAGAAAATGTTGAAGCCAAAAGGCCCTTTAAAGAAGAAGAAGACTTTGTGATTCATTTGAAGGATTTTAGCATTCTTATTTAGATGAGCTTCCCATGTTGTGGTTACTTATTGGCCTGAGACATGATTGACAGCTTGAACCCGCCCACTCTACTGGGAAGCGAAAAGTCAATATGGGGGCAGGTAGTTTGGCAAGCTAAAGGGGAAGTCCTAGCACTGGTTGGTGAGGCTATACAGTTTCCAATCACCACCACCACCATTTCATGTTATACTTTACACGTAACACACCGATGTACAAAAGGCGTTGCGTGGTCCTTGAAAGTTTAATTT
Organism: Salvelinus alpinus; assembly: GCF_045679555.1. Classification (NCBI taxonomy): domain Eukaryota; kingdom Metazoa; phylum Chordata; class Actinopteri; order Salmoniformes; family Salmonidae; genus Salvelinus; species Salvelinus alpinus. The sequence goes on from NC_092095.1 coordinate 77,820,551, forward strand.
AGTTATGAATGAAGACGTGTGGCAAACTACAGAAGGAGAACAAAGGAACATAAAAGGTGGGTTGAATCTTCATCAACTATTGCTATGTCAGTGGCTAATTTAGACTTGGAAGACACTAGGACACGTTGTAAACTTTACGCTCCGTGCCAGTGAATGGCTACGGTGAAACAAAGAGCATGGAGAGCATTCAAAACAATGGATTTGCGACACGGGATTTAATGAATAAACAAAAAGGGCTTGGAGCTCATAAAATATTTGGATAAAAAAAGATGAATTGTGCATTTTTAACAGGGAATATTGAAATGTTTGCAAATGTTGTTGATTGTTTGCTATTTATTGGGGGATTGTGAATATTATGAAAAATCGTTGGAATGTGTGTTTTGTTAATCTAGTCGGCTCAATGCTCACAGAATGGAAACACTAAAAACATCCTGATCAAAACAACTGAACAAAAATTCGACATTGCAAATACAAAGTTTGGATCGTACAAGTGACTGAAGTGTGTTTTTGCATAAATGATGGTTGACATGGACCATTTTTTTTGGAGCCTATGGCTGCAGAGCAAAAAACTGACTAAGCTTATTGGCTCTAGTAGGGCGAAGCTTGTAACGTTGACAAGGAAACAAAATGAAATAAATACGCTCATTGTTAGTAAAGAAAATGTTGACAAAAAAGTGCCATTTTGTTGCTGATAGGTTTTAAAGTATACTAAATTAATTCATACAGCTTCATCAATCCATTCAAGCTCAATTATCAGATGATGAAAAAGGTGTGAAATGGATTGGTTTGACCCCCAGAAAATGATAACATTTGATGAATTTATGGACAATGTGTTTGGTGATGCAAAAATTCTCTGGTCACTGAACATCCCCTGGTTTCCTGCTACAAACTAAAACAGACTGGAGGTATGTGGTCTCGATGACACAGCTTTACACCCGTAGCGAAATTCCCATCACAAAGGAAAGTATCACGTTATAAGAATACATCAGACGATGGTCATATTTGAATGAGGTCACTTTTAACAGTATTGATGCAGATGTGGGACTTGTCATTGGTGTTAATGCCCCCCCGAGGCATTAGAGCCCTGGGTAATCATTAGGAATCAAGATAAGAGAGCCTATGCAGTAAAAACGGTCCTTGGTCGGGTGGTAAACGGACCGCTCGGCAGCAGTAGCTGTCGTGACGGAAACGAGGGGGCGTGGCAGTGAGACGGAGCATCAGTCGAGAGCCTTTTTAAAACAGCCGCTGATCAAACATTATACAACAGAGACTTTCCCAGAGCAAGTTCATAATGAGAAAAGTGAATTATCTGTTGGAGACCAGCGCCTCGTTCAAATTGCTATCTAACTCTGTTACACTTAAAAGAAAGACACTACCACCTTTAACTGCCCTTTTGGAAGTAGGAAGTGAATATGCCACATGATCGCCACATTGCAGAGCAACGTGCTCACAAACTACAAAAGGAAGTTATAAAATAACAGTGTTCTTTGAGGACTATAAAGGATTTCAAAATGAATGGACATACTGTACATGAAGCAAGGGCATGGATAAATGGTTCCTCAGAACTAGCTGCTCTGGCAGGATGGACGTCGGTGGTACGTGGGTGGTACATTCCACACCATGGAGTGTACCACACAACAAAGAAAAGATCCAGACTCTCTCTGTCATAAGGCAAAGGTCCAGACCCTCTCTGTCATAAGGTGAAGGTCCAGACCCTCTCTGTCAGAAGGCAAAGGTCCAGACCCTCTCTGTCATAAGGTGAAGGTCCAGACCCTCTCTGTCAGAAGGCAAAGGTCCAGACCCTCTCTGTCATACGGCAAAGGTCCAGACCCTCTCTGTCATAAGGCAAAGGTCCAGACCCTCTCTGTCATAAGGCGAAGGTCCAGACCCTCTCTGTCATAAGGCAAAGGTCCAGACCCTCTCTGTCATAAGGTGAAGGTCCAGACCCTCTCTGTCAGAAGGCAAAGGTCCAGACCCTCTCTGTCATACGGCAAAGGTCCAGACCCTCTCTGTCGTAAGGCGAAGGTCCAGACCCTCTCTGTCATAAGGCAACGGTCCAGACCCTCTCTGTCATAAGGCAAAGGTCCAGACCCTCTCTGTCATAAGGCAAAGGTCCAGACCCTCTCTGTCATGAGGCAAAGGTCCAGACCCTCTCTATCACAAGGCGAAGGTCCAGACCCTCTCTGTCATAAGGCAAAGGTCCAGACTCTCTCTGTCATAAGGCAAAGGTCCAGACTCTCTCTGTCATAAGGCAAAGGTCCAGACTCTCTCTGTCATAAGGCAACGGTCCAGACCCTCTCTGTCATAAGGCAAAGGTCCAGACCCTCTCTGTCATAATGTGAAGGTCCAGACCCTCTCAATGGAGGTAATTGACATCAAAAGCCTAACCCGGCAGACTATGCTTCTCAAAGAATGAACGCAGAGACATTTCTCCAATCAAATCGATGGATAACCGGCCCATAAATCCCGTTGAAGTGTAAGGCTCCATGGCCAAAACCTCAAGAGGAAAATCAAAGAGATTTCATTAGATGACCCAGAGGTCAAGAATATCTCTGTGAATCATGTAACAGTCAAGGAACTTCAGGATCCAACAGCTGGACTCCTGGAACATTTCTCAGAGTGGAGATGTTTTATAAAAAATAACTATAGCTCAGCTACTGAAAGTAAGACTTGTTCTGTAGCAACTGTTTTCAGAAGAGAACATAATTGACCACAAAGTAAAAGATGAAAAAAAAGGCTGTAGAAAAGCATATGAAGAAGTTCATAGAGCTTCCTTGGATCCGGAAAAGCTCGTCCGTCGACGACGTGGCGACACAGGTTGAGAAATCCACGGTAGGATGCAGCCAGTGGCAATCTTTCCCTTCAGGAGATTACCGATCTGGAGGAAGATGGGCTTGTAAAGAAGAAAATACAACAGCACCATATATAGACTGGATCCTATTCTGCAGGATGGAACTCCTGAGAGTTGGAGGAAGGGGGAGGAAGGATGGGGCGACGCACAATTGGCATAGCGTCGTCCGGGTTAGGGAGGGTTTGGCCGGTAGGGATATCCTTGTCTCAGTATGTAAAATGTAATAAAATGTATGCACTCTACTGTAAGTCGCTCTGGATAAGAGCGTCTGCTAAATAACTAAAATGTAATGTAAAAATGATGGAACTACTGAGAGTTGGAGGAAGGATGGAACTACTGAGAGTTGGAGGAAGGGGGAGGAAGGATGGAACTACTGAGAGTTGGAGGAAGGGGGAGGAAGGATGGCACTACTGAGAGTTGGAGGAAGGGTGAGGAAGGATGGCAATGCCAGAGGATTTCAAACAACCAGTCAGTTGATGGTAAATGCAGCCACCTATCCACACTCATCTTGAGAAACATATACAAGCAGATCGGACAAAGTGGACGGAATCATATGCTCTCCAAAATAAGACACAGGTATTGCATAGTGAATCATATCCTCTCCAAGATAAGACAGAGATATTGAATAGTGAATCATATGCTCTCCAAAATAAGACAGAGGTATTGGATAGTGAATCATATGCTCTCCAAGATAAGACATAGGTATTGGATAGTGAATCATATCCTCTCCAAGTTAAGACAGAGGTATTGGATAGTGAATCATATGCTCTCCAAGATAAGACATAGGTATTGGATAGTGAATCATATCCTCTCCAAGATAAGACAGAGGTATTGGATAGTGAATCATATGCTCTCCAAGAAAAGACAGAGGTATTGGATAGTGAATCATATGCTCTCCAAGATAAGACAGAGGTATTGGATAGTGAATCATATCCTCTCCAAGATAAGACAGAGGTATTGAATAGTGAATCATATGCTCTCCAAAATAAGACAGAGGTATTGGATAGTGAATCATATCCTCTCCAAGATAAGACAGAGGTATTGAATAGTGAATCATATGCTCTCCAAAATAAGACAGAGGTATTGGATAGTGAATCATATCCTCTCCAAGTTAAGACAGAGGTATTGGATAGTGAATCATATCCTCTCCAAGTTAAGACAGAGGTATTTGATAGTGAATCATATCCTCTCCAAGATAAGACAGAGGTATTGAATAGTGAATCATATCCTCTCCAAGTTAAGACAGAGGTATTGAATAGTGAATCATATGCTCTCCAAAATAAGACAGAGGTATTGGATAGTGAATCATATCCTCTCCAAGTTAAGACAGAGGTATTGGATAGTGAATCATATCCTCTCCAAGTTAAGACAGAGGTATTTGATAGTGAATCATATCCTCTCCAAGATAAGACAGAGGTATTGAATAGTGAATCATATCCTCTCCAAGATAAGACAGAGGTATTTGATACTGAATTCTAATTCTGTTACAAAGATAATATTTAAAAACTGACCTCCACAAGATTCGTGTATCAACTCTGACTTTTCACCATTTCCATATGTGGGCACTTTGGACCGATTAGAGGTGAAGCCGCTCCTAGATCACACGATATGGTGTTATATTCACATGTCTAGCCAGCCTCCTCATCCTTCTTCAAGTTGATATGGTGTTATATTCACATGTCTAGCCAGCCTCCTCATCCTTCTTCAAGTTGATATGGTGTTATATTCACATGTCTAGCCAGCCTCCTCATCCTTCTTCAAGTTGATATGGTGTTATATTCACATGTCTAGCCAGCCTCCTCATCCTTCTTCAAGTTGATATGGTGTTATATTCACATGTCTAGCCAGCCTCCTCATCCTTCTTCAAGTTGATATGGTGTTATATTCACATGTCTAGCCAGCCTCCTCATCCTTCTTCAAGTTGATATGGTGTTATATTCACATGTCTAGCCAGCCTCCTCATCCTTCTTCAAGTTGATATGGTGTTATATTCACATGTCTAGCCAGCCTCCTCATCCTTCTTCAAGTTGATATGGTGTTATATTCACATGTCTAGCCAGCCTCCTCATCCTTCTTCAAGGAGCATTTTTCTTGAAACAGATTCATGTTTTTTTTTCAGTGCCATTGTCAGATTTATCTGCAGGAAAAGGGGGTCAAGTGAAAGGAAATGATGTCAGATAACTGCACCTATTATGTTAGCGAGCGAGAAATTCAATTTTGAAAAGATTCAAAACAACTTGTTTCCTGATTATTATTTTTAACTTTTTTATTTAACAAGTCCATTTAGAACAATTTCTTATTTACAATGACTACCAACACCAGCCAATCCCGCGACGCTGGGACAATTGTACACATCCCTATGGGACTCCCAATCAAAGCCAGATGTGATTCAGCCTGGATTTGAACCAGGGACTGTAGTGTCGCCTTTTGCAATGAGATGCAGTGCCTTAGATCCCTGTGCCACTCAGGAGCCAGGTATTCAACCCACGCACTGGATCCAACCCACGCTCTGGATCCAACCACAGAGGTGGTTTGTGGGAGTGACAGATCTGCCAGGTGAGGTCCATGCTAACATCGGCCCTGAGACAGCAGCCATTGGATGACGAAGGCTTGCAAATAGATTTATTTGAAGTGGAAGCCATCTTGAACGACCGCCCAATCACTGCTGTATCTGACGATCCCAATCACCTTGAAGCTCTCACATCAAATCCCTTACTGCTGTTGAAAATAAAAACTATTGGACTATTTGTTACCCGATTCAGGAAACTAGGCGTATGGATAACATGTAAACACAGGAAACTAGGCGTAGGGATAACATGAACACACAGGAAACTAGGCGTATGGATAACATGTAAACATAGGAAACTAGGCGTATGGATAACAGGAACACACAGGAAACTAGGCGTATGGATAACATGTAAACATAGGAAACTAGGCGTATGGATAACAGGAACACACAGAAAACTAGGCGTATGGATAACATGTAAACACAGGAAACTAGGCGTATGGATAACATGAACACACAGGAAACTAGGCGTATGGATAACATGTAAACACAGGAAACTAGGCGTATGGATAACATGAACACACAGGAAACTAGGCGTATGGATAACATGTAAACACAGGAAACTAGGCGTATGGATAACATGTAAACACAGGAAACTAGGCACACACACACACACACACACCCACATTATCTCTATCAGTACACCACACATCATAACCTTCATTGATTTCCCCCCACAATAGTATCAGATAGAAAAACATTGGAAACGGATGTGATGACATCTGGCTCTTGGCCTTATAGGCTGTGTTCCAAATAGAACCCTATTCCCTACTAAGTGCACTACTTTTGACCAGGACCCATAGGGATTCTGGTCAAAAGTAGTGCGCTATATAGGGAATAGAGTGCTATTTATGGTGTAGTGAAGTGCCCTTGTGTGTCAAACTGTAATTTTTATTAAACACCATTTATTAACTAAGTTTTCTAACTCCATCTATTCCCTTCATAATAATAATTGCAGCGTCTAATAAAAAAAAAAAAATGTATTTATCTGGATTAACCTTGTCAATACGCTGCTAACTCTCCAACCAAACAATAATTTACATAAATTCAATACTCATATATTGCTAAACGTATTTTGTCACAAGTATCTCGAGGCGCTATTACACAATTCAAGGATATATGTTGAGTAATGCGTGTATTTTCTTGGAAATACTGAAGCACGTTCGTGACACAGGTCAGTACGTTTTCCCTCCATGCGGCACGCGGCAATATTTGATTTTGATAATCCGTGTAGAAACCTTTTTAAATTAGTCTACCGTATAATTTGATATTGATCGGAGAAAGAGAATGCGATAGGCTCAATAATACTAATTGGACAGGTCATTCACTGTGTAAAAGGTCACAGTCTAAACACACACTTAATAACATGGACGTGGCATTAATGAGTTATCATGAAGTCTTTTCATGTACCCTTCATGCTACAGACAGGGGGAACTTTGACCCGCAGAGGCATTTTTTAAAATGTATTATAGCCTAAAGAGGGTTTATTTAATTCTTCAAAAATGTTCATGACTTTGTCAATCAACTTGTTCTTAATAAATCCAAATCGTTGTTTTATTGTTTTTCCATGTCAAGTTCTTTTTGGGGTTATTTTGATCCCAGGCCGAATACACTTAATTCTGCCTTTAGTAATTTGACGAACGAGGTCCTTTGTTTTTGTAACGTCGGTTTCTCTGGAGACATAATAAATGCTCCATACCACCTGAGGGTGGTAGAGGACCTGTATCAGGGATGTTTGAACATGTGGTCCCGTGTGGCTCAGTTGGTAGAGCATGGCGCTTGCAACGCCAGGGTTGTGGGTTCAATTCCCACAGGGGGACCAGGATGAATATGTATGAACTTTCCAATTTGTAAGTCGCTCTGGATAAGAGCGTCTGCTAAATGACTTAAATGTAAATGTAAACTCATCATCCACAGAGATATAGGATCCCCATGTTCTCATCTAAGATTAGTTTTTTTTCTCTACGTATCACATGACTGTGTACAAACCCCCCCCCCAAAATAACTGTATTTGTCGATGGAGTACAAAAGACTGCCTGTGGTATAAATACTTGACTGAACGTTAAAACAGAACTCAGATGAACTCTGAATCTACACAGAGAGTAGTGGCGGTCGATGTCGTTCAAGATGACGGAGGTCTATTTATATTCCCAAGTTTATATTCCCTAATACAGCCTATTGGATGACTGTCATTCATATCCCAGTCACCCAGTTCAATGTAACATCGATAGGTTTAGGCTACTACATGATACTCAAATGTTCCCTGTACACATCATGAGGTTACTACAACCTAGCCTATAAATGAAAGTTTTATAACGTAGGTGAACACAAAATAAAGGTTGGAGGACGTCTTCCCGGGAAGTCTTCATGATTACTGTGTACGTCTATGGAAGGGGGTGAAAACCATGAGTCTCCTAGGTTTTGTATTGAAGTCAATGTACCCAGAGGAGGACGGAAGCTAGCTGTCCTCGGGCTACAGCATGGTGCTACCCTACAGAGTGCTGTTGAGGCTACTGTAGACCTTCATTGCAAAACAATGTGTTTTAATCAATTGTTTGGTGACGTGAATATATTTTGTATAGTTTTATATTAAAAAGATAAATGTTTTGGTAATTTTCTTTAATATTTTTCTGGAATTCACTCAGTAGGATAGTTATCTTCCTCCTCTGAAAAGCCTCCGCTGATAGAGAACTGTGTTGGTGTGTAATTCGCCAAAAAGCTCCTATGTAAAAAAGGTTTTATTTGAATCCAGGTTTCTCTAAAGTCATAATAACAAGGTATCTATGCCACCAGAGGTAATACAGAATACAGTAAGACAGAATACAGTAAGACAGAATACAGTAAGACAGGATACAGAAAGACATGATACAGTAAGACATGATACAGTAAGACATGATACAGTAAGACAGAATACAGTAAGACAGAATACAGTAAGACAGGATACAGTAATACAGTAAGACAGGATACAGTAAGACAGGATACAGAAAGACATGATACAGTAAGACATGATACAGTAAGACATGATACAGTAAGACAGAATACAGTAAGACAGAATACAGTAAGACAGAATACAGTAAGACAGAATACAGTAAGACAGGATACAGTAATACAGTAAGACAGGATACAGTAAGACAGGATACAGTAAGACAGGATACAGTAATACAGGATACAGTAAGACAGGATACAGTAAGACATGATACAGTATGACAGAATACAGAAAGACAGAATACAGAAAGACAGAATACAGTAAACCAGAATACAGTAACACAGAATACAGTAATACAGAATACAGTAAGACAGAATACAGTAAGACAGGAAACGGAAAGACAGGAAACAGAAAGACAGAATACAGAAAGACAGGATACAGAAAGACAGAATACAGTAAACCAGAATACAGTAATACAGAATACAGTAAGACAGAATACAGTAATACAGAAAGTCCTTTAAATGTACACATGCTGCTGTATTGGGGTGTATTCTCTCCTGAAAAATAGTAAAACAATTACATGTTTTATAAATACCAGAATACCAATAATATACACCAATATTCTGTATGTGCAACTTGTTATGTGATTTGGGTTGCCATAACATTTTGTTTGAAGTGACTTTGGGACGTGGGCATGCTTTTAGAATGATCCTGCCATAGGCTCTAATAGTCCCATTGTTTCACTAGCAGTGATGCTAATGTTGGCTGTGGGGTATGTAAATAATGAAAACCAAGCCATGTTTTTGGTCATTGTCTCTCATAATCAATGGACGAAACACGTTTTTTTGTCAATAAAATAAAGTATATGTCAAACTTTGGTGTACCGCCCCTTTAAATGGCATATACAGTGGGGAGAACAAGTATTTGATACACTGCCGATTTTGCAGGTTTTCCTACTTACAAAGCATGTAGAGGTCTGTAATTATTATCATAGGTACACTTCAACTATGAGAGACGGAATCTAAAACAAAAATCCAGAAAATCACATTGTATGATTTTTAAGTAATTAATTTGCATTTTATTGCATGACATAAGTATTTGATACATCAGAAAAGCAGAACTTAATATTTGGTACAGAAACCTTTGTTTGCAATTACAGAGATCATACGTTTCCTGTAGTTCTTGACTAGGTTTGCACACACTGCAGCAGGGATTTTGGCCCACTCCTCCCTACAGATCTTCTCCAGATCCTTCAGGTTTCGGGGCTGTCGCTGGGCAATACGGACTTTCAGCTCCCTCCAAAGATTTTCTATTGGGTTCAGGTCTGGAGACTGGCTAGGCCACTCCAGGACCTTGAGATGCTTCTTACGGAGCCACTCCTTAGTTGCCATGGCTGTGTGCTTCGTGTCGTTGTCATGCTGGAAGACCCAGCCACGACCCATCTTCAATGCTCTTACTGAGGGAAGGAGGTTGTTGGCCAAGATCTCGCGATACATGGCCCCATCCATCCTCCCCTCAATACGGTGCAGTCGTCCTGTCCCCTTTGCAGAAAAGCATCCCCAAAGAATGATGTTTCCACCTCCATGCTTCACGGTTGGGATGGTGTTCTTGGGGTTGTACTCATACTTCTTCTTCCTCCAAACACGGCGAGTGGAGTTAGACCAAAAAGCTCTATTTTTGTCTCATCAGACCACATGACCTTCTCGCATTCCTCCTCTGGATCATCCAGATGGTCATTGGCAAACTTCAGACAGGCCTGGACATGCACTGGCTTAAGCAGGGGGACCTTGCGTGCGCTGCAGGATTTTAATCCATGACGGCGTAGTGTGTTACTAATGGTTTTCTTTGAGACTGTGGTCCCAGCTCTCTTCAGGTCATTGACCAGGTCCTGCCGTGTAGTTCTGGGCTGATCCCTCACCTTCCTCATGATCATTGATGCCCCACGAGGTGAAATCTTGCATGGAGCCCCAGACTGAGGGTGATTGACCGTCATCTTGAACTTCTTCCATTTTCTAATAATTGCGCCAACAGTTGTTTCCTTCTCACCAAGCTGCTTGCCTATTGTCCTGTAGCCCATCCCAGCCTTGTGCAGGTCTACAATTTTATCCCTGATGTCCTTACACAGCTCTCTGGTCTTGGCCATTGTGGAGAGGTTGGAATCTGTTTGATTGTGTGTGGACAGGTGTCTTTTATACAGGTAACGAGTTCAAACAGGTGCAGTTAATACAGGTAATGAGTGGAGAACAGGAGGGCTTCTTAAAGAAAAACTAACAGGTCTGTGAGAGCCGGAATTCTTACTGGTTGGTAGGTGATCAAATACTTATGTCATGCAATAAAATGCTAATTAATTATTTAAAAATCATACAATGTGATTTTCTGGATTTTTGTTTTAGATTCCGTCTCTCACAGTTGAAGTGTACCTATGATAAAAATTACAGACCTCTACATGCTTTGTAAGTAGGAAAACCTGCAAAATCGGCAGTGTATCAAATACTTGTTCTCCCCACTGTATATGTCAGAATTAATATTTACTTGAACATTCTGAAGACTAAACTATACTACAGTCAAATGACGGTAAATCTGCTTTTTTGGTACTAATGTGGATTGAACTTTGAAAAAAAACTTGCACATTATTTAAGGGAAACATATATTTTATTTTTGACAGAATTTGGAAATTGCCTGTAATTTGGTAAGATAACAGTCTATTTTGCAATTTAAAAAAATTCAGATAATGTTATTTACATGTCGAATGTCGTTTTGATAAGAATGAAGTTGCTATTTTCTGTGATTGTTGGTTTTTCTAGTAATGTCTTCCTGGGGTTAAACCTATAGAACATGATGTCACAATCACAAGTCTGAATTTGGTTTTTCCAATAATGTCTTCCTGGGGTTAAACCTATAGAACATGATGTCACAATCACAAGTCTGAATTTGGTTTTTCCAATAATGTCTTCCTGGGGTTAAACCTATAGAACATGATGTCACAATCACAAGTCTGAATTTGGTTTTTCAAATAATGTCTTCCTGGGGTTAAACCTATAGAACATGATGTCACAATCACAAGTCTGAATTTGGTTTTTCCAGTAATGTCTTACTGGGGTTAAACCTATAGAACATGATGTCACAATCACAAGTATGAATTTAAATACCCAGCAACTTAGTTGAACAAACAATCTATTTACAATGTTAAAGCGGATCTACCCCCATCACCCCCCCTATAATTTAAAACAAATAATAATTCCCAACAACTTCCTAATCAAATCAAAAATCGAATTAACATATATTTAAAGTGTTCCACAAAAAATATTTTCACAAGACGCTTTATATAAAAGTAAAACGAGGTGAAGGAAAAAACTACTTCCCTTTTTAAAGTAAATTAAATTAAGCTTTATTGAACCAAGGATAATTAGCTTGCCAAAATCAAGGAAGTGAAATAGCCCAATGATCTTCTCCTTCCCTGCATCCCAAATGGACCCTTTTCCCTGTACAGCGCACTAGTTAGGATCAGCGTCAAGGTGCCATTTGGGTCGTACATGCTCAGACCCGGTTCTAATTAAATCCCACCCCAGTTTGTGAGATTCCAGTTCAGCACAAAGCCCAGTGTGTTGTCAACATAGAGAACACTCGTAAAAACCCAGAGGTCGCTGTCCAAGTGAGTCTCAGGGGACTAACAAAACCCTGCACCCAAAGTGAATCTCGGCTCGTCCAAAGACACACACACACACACACACACACACACACACACACACACACACACACACACACACACACACACACACACACACACACACACACACACACACACACACACACACACACACACACACACACACACACACACACACACACACACACACACACACACACACACACACACACACACACACACACACACACACAAAATTACACACACACACACACACACACACACACACACACACACACACACACACACACACACACACACACACACACACACACACACACACACACACACACACACACCCACACACACACACACACACACACACACACACACACACACACACACACACACACACACACACACACACACACACACACACACACACACACACACACACACACACACACACACACACACACACACACACACACACACACACACACACACACACACACGTGTAAAGCCTGCCACACCGTCGCAGCCTTCCTCTCCCGCAGGCGGTGAGTACCAGCAGAATGATGCATGTATCAGACACCTCAAAAAGACAGCCCCCCCCCCCCCCCCCCCCCCGCTCTGGCACCGCATTCTAACGGGGACGCTTCCAGAACCCAACAGCAGTTCCAGGTTCCAGAACCCATAAACTATAAACTGGGTCGACAGAGACGGAACAGGGAACGTCGGGATCGTTTAATGTCTGAGTCCTGAAACCTCGGTTTGCCAAGTTGGATTCCGGGCAAAGAACCATTCGTCATTAGGAGCTCTTTGCCAACTACCAACGACCAACTGCAAGGACGTATGCAAATGAGAATGATCGCTGCTGGGATGGGGTTTTGGCCCTGATTGGTGCTGATGACACCGGTCTGGGGTACGGTGTGGGGTGGTACAGACCTACAGAGTAGACAGACACCCCACTGCTAACGTCCTGATTGGTGCTGATGACACCGGTCTGTGGTACGGTGTGGGGTGGTACAGACCTACAGAGTAGACAGACACCCCACTGCTAACGTTTTAAACCATGTTTCTAACCTGCCTTTTGTCCTGATCTTGTCCACATTCTAGAAGATTAAAAAAAACACATTGTGATCTGATTGTGTTCTGATCTTTCTGACAACATTGTGTCTGGATATTTTACAAGTGTAAACGGATCTGGACAGTGAAAACCTTTTTAAATGATCAGTATCCCTCTAAAATCATTGACAGGAGACGCCATTGATTTATGGCATCAAAACTTGTCTTAAAAATGAATAAACAAACATTATTTTGAAAGAATATTCCGGTCAAGTAATTTGCTTACAGGGAGTGACCAGGATATCTGGTCACCATGCGGACACAGTGGATAGAGAGGAGACACTATTGACCAGGGCTGCTATTGACCAGGGCTGCTCTCTGAAACGGCTCTTTAGATAGGACGCCGCTATTGACCAGGGCTGCTCTCTGAAACGCCTCTTTAGATAGGACGCCGCTATTGAACAGGGCCAGTTGAGGCACTGTATCGGGAACAGGGTTACAATTGGGAAGCATCCATAGTGATGCTGGAGAGACATAGTGATGCTGGATACACAGTGATGCTGGAGAGACACAACGATGCTGGAGAGACACAGCGATGCCGGGGAGACATAGTGATGCTGGAGAGACATAGCGATGCTGGAGAGACATAGCGATGCTGGAGAGACATAGCGATGCTGGAGAGACATAGTGATGCTGGAGAGACATAGTGATGCTGGAGAGACATAGTGATGCTGGAGAGACAAAGTGATGCTGGAGAGACACAGTGATGCTGGAGAGACATAGTGATGCTGGAGAGACATAGTGATAATGGAGAGACATAGTGATGCCGGAGAGCCATAGTGATGCCGGAGAGACATAGGGATGCCGGAGAGACATAGTGATGCTGGAGAGACATAGTGATGCTGGAGAGACACAGTGATGTTGGAGAGACATAGTGATGCTGGAGAGACACAGTGATGCTGGAGAGACATAGTGATGCTGGAGAGACATAGTGATGCTGGAGAGACATAGCGATGCCGGAGAGACATAGCGATACTGGAGAGACACAGTGGTGCTGGAGAGACACCGTGATGCTGGAGAGACATAGCGATGCTGGAGAGACATAGTGATGCTGGAGAGACATAGTGATGCTGGAGAGACATAGTGATGCTGGAGAGACATAGTGATGCTGGAGAGACACAGTGATGCTGGAGAGACATCATGATGCTGGAGAGACATAGTGATGCTGGAGAGACACAGTGGTGCCGGAGAGACAATGTGATGCTGGAGAGACATAGTGATGCTGGAGAGACATAGTGATAATGGAGAGACATAGTGATGCCGGAGAGCCATAGTGATGCCGGAGAGACATAGGGATGCTGGAGAGACATAGTGATGCTGGAGAGACATAGTGATGCTGGAGAGACACAGTGATGTTGGAGAGACATAGTGATGCTGGAGAGACACAGTGATGCTGGAGAGACATAGTGATGCTGGAGAGACATAGTGATGCTGGAGAGACATAGTGATGCTGGAGAGACATAGCGATGCCGGAGAGACATAGCGATACTGGAGAGACACAGTGGTGCTGGAGAGACACCGTGATGCTGGAGAGACATAGCGATGCTGGAGAGACATAGTGATGCTGGAGAGACATAGTGATGCTGGAGAGACATAGTGATGCTGGAGAGACATAGTGATGCTGGAGAGACACAGTGATGCTGGAGAGACATGATGCTGGAGAGACATAGTGATGCTGGAGAGACACAGTGGTGCCGGAGAGACAATGTGATGCTGGAGAGACATAGTGATGCTGGAGAGACATGGTGATGCTGGAGAGACATAGTGATGCTGAAGAGGCATAGTGATGCTGAAGAGACATAGTGATGCTGGAGAGACATAGTGATGCTGGAGAGGCATGGTGATGCTGGAGAGGCATAGTGATGCTGGAGAGACATAGTGATGCTGGAGAGACACAGTGATGCTGGAGAGACATAGTGATGCTGGAGAGACATAGTGATGCTGGAGAGACATATCGATGCTGGAGAGACATAGTGATGCTGGAGAGACACCGTGATGCTGGAGACAAAGTGATGCGGGAGAGTCATAGGGATGATGAAGAGACATAGTGATGCTGGAGACATAGTGATGCTGTAAACACAGTGATGCTGGAGACCATAGTGATGCTGGAAACATAGTGATGCTGGAGACATAGTGATGCTGTAAACACAGTGATTTTGGAGAGATAGTGATGCTAGAGACATAGTGATGCTGGAGACATAGTGATGCTGTAAACATCTATGAATGATATTACTGGTAGATCGTGTACAGATGTGTGAACTAGGTAGATAATGAAGACGTCACCACACAGCAGTGTGATGTAATTACATGGCCTAGAGTGTAATAATAATGTAGGCAGGAATGAACACGTCAACCTGTCATCTCACACCTGAGAAGTATTGAAGAGACAGAAGCCGAGCTCACTGAGTTTAGCTGTAATGTACTGTATCCTACTGTAGTTCTGTACTGTACCCTACTGTCCCCTACTGCTCTGTACTGTACTGTACCCTACAGTTGTGTTATTTTTCTAGATGTTTCACTTGAAATTTTTCTCCTCTGCTGTCGGTCAGTTATCATCACATCATTGCCATCAGATTCTAGCATGTCTATGGAGGTCTCCGACAGCTTGGTATTGAGATTCTAGCATGTCTATGGAGGCCTCCAACAGCTTGGTGATGAGATTCTAGCATGTCTATGGAGGGCTCCAACAGCTTGGTGATGAGATTCTAGCATGTCTATGGAGGCCTCCAACAGCTTGGTGATGAGATTCTAGCATGTCTATGGAGGCCTCCGACAGCTTGGTGATGAGATTCTAGCATGTCTATGGAGGCCTCCAACTGCTTGGTGATGAGATTCTAGCATGTCTATGGAGGGCTCCAACAGCTTGGTGATGAGATTCTAGCATGTCTATGGAGGCCTCCAACAGCTTGGTGATGAGATTCTAGCATGTCTATGGAGGCCTCCGACAGCTTGGTGATGAGATTCTAGCATGTCTATGGAGGCCTCCAACTGCTTGGTGATGAGATTCTAGCATGTCTATGGAGGCCTCCGACAGCTTGGTGATGAGATTCTAGCATGTCTATGGAGGCCTCCAACTGCTTGGTGATGAGATTCTAGCTTGTCTATGGAGGCCTCCAGCAGCTTGGTGATGAGATTCTAGCATGACTATGGAGGCCTCCAGCAGCTTGGTGATGAGATTCTAGCATGTCTATGGAGGCCTCCAACTGCTTGGTGATGAGATTCTAGCATGTCTATGGAGGCCTCCAGCAGCTTGGTGATGAGATTCTAGCATGTCTATGGAGGCCTCCAACTGCTTGGTGATGACATTCTAGCTTGTCTATGGAGGCCTCCAACTGCTTGGTGATGAGATTCTAGCTTGTCTATGGAGGCCTCCAGCAGCTTGGTGATGAGATTCTAGCATGTCTATGGAGGCCTCCAGCAGCTTGGTGATGAGATTCTAGCATGTCTATGGAGGCCTCCAACTGCTTGGTGATGAGATTCTAGCATGTCTATGGAGGCCTCCAGCAGCTTGGTGATGAGATTCTAGCATGTCTATGGAGGCCTCCGACAGCTTGGTGATGAGATTCTAGCATGTCTATGGAGGCCTCCGACAGCTTGGTGATGAGATTCTAGCATGTCTATGGAAGTCTAGAGCAGCTTGGTGATGAGATTCTAGCATGTCTATGGAGGCCTCCGACAGCTTGGTGATGAGATTCTAGCATGTCTATGGAGGCCTCCAGCAGCTTGGTGATGAGATTCTAGCATGTCTATGGAGGCCTCCAGCAGCTTGGTGATGAGATTCTAGCATGTCTATGGAGGCCTCCAACAGCTTGGTGATGAGATTCTAGCATGTCTATGGAGGCCTCCAACAGCTTGGTGATGAGATTCTAGCATGTCTATGTAGATCTAGAGCAGCTTGGTGATGAGATTCTAGCATGTCTATGGAGGCCTCCAACAGCTTGGTGATGAGATTCTAGCATGTCTATGGAGGCCTCCAACAGCTTGGTGATGAGATTCTAGCATGTCTATGGAGGCTTCCAACAGCTTGGTGATGAGATTCTAGCATGTCTATGGAGGCCTCCAACAGCTTGGTGATGAGATTCTAGCATGTCTATGGAGGCCTCCGACAGCTTGGTGATGAGATTCTAGCATGTCTATGGAGGCCTCCAACAGCTTGGTGATGAGATTCTAGCATGTCTATGGAGGCCTCCAACAGCTTGGTGATGATATTCTAGCAGGTCTATGGAGGCCTCCAACAGCTTGGTGATGACATTCTAGCAGGTCTATGGAGGCCTCCAACAGCTTGGTGATGAGATTCTAGCATGTCTATGTAGATCTAGAGCAGCTTGGTGATGAGATTCTAGCATGTCTATGGAGGCCTACAACAGCTTGGTGATGAGGTAGACATGTGACTCTGGACTGGCTGTGGTAGTGGATGGTTGGAGGATGAGAGAGGGAGTAGATTCAGTCGATCACAGAAACACACGTTCACTCACCCGTCAGGCATAATCAATGAGGAAAAACACATTGAACTAGCCATACTGTTCTCCAGGTTAGCCAGGGGAAGGCCTTGCTTTCCCAATACAGAGCTATAAACACTTCAAAACTCTTTGGCACCCGTCTTTCCTCTGTATCACATGAAATACAATACATTACAGGTTATTACTACACAACACATCATATACCAACACCAGAGTACCATCTTCCCCAGGCATGGGAGGAGTTAGAGTTATTAAATATGGATTACTATCACAATGATGGATAGGAACACAGTGTCAACAGCCTGAGACACAGAAGACTTAGAGAGAGAGAAGGAGAGAGAGAGAAGGAGAAAGAGAGAAGGAGAGAGAAAGAAGGAGAGAGAGAGACTCAGATAGGGAGAAAGGGACAGAGAGAGAGAGAGAGAAAGGGACAGAGAGAGAGAGAGAGAGAGAGAGAGAGAGAGAGAGAGAGAGAGAGAGAGAGAGAGAGAGAGAGAGAGAGAGAGAGAGAGAGAGAGAGAGAGAGAGAGAGAGAGAGAGAGAGAGAGAGAGAGAGAAGGACAGAGAGAGAAGGACAGAGAGAGAAGGACAGACAGAGACAGAGACAGAGACAGAGACAGAGACAGAGAGAGAGAAGGAGAGAAAGAGATAGAGACAGAGAGAAAGAGATAGAGACAGAGAGATAGAGACAGAGAGAGAGGGACACAGATAGGGAGAAAGGGACACAGAGAGAGAGACAGAGAGAGAGACAGAGAGAGAGACTCAGATAGGGAGAAAGAGAGAGAGAGAGAGAGAGAGAGAGAGAGAGAGAGAGAGAGAGAGAGAGAGAGAGAGAGAGAGAGAGAGAGAGAGAGAGAGAGAGAGAGAGAGAGAGAGAGAGAGAGAGAGAGAGAGAGAGAGAGAGAGAGAGAGAGAGAGAGTGATAAAAGGTCTGAGCTGAAAAGAGAGCGAGTGTGGTCTGGTGTTGACACTTTGTGACCAGCGGGCTCCAGGGGTCAATAGCTCCACAGAGCCTCCATTGATTAAGGTAATCTCAGAACAGAAACAGAAAGGGAGGGCTGGTTTGCAGCGATGAAGGGAACGAGAAAAGGTCCAAGCTGAAATGAGAGCGAGTGGGGTCTGGTGTTGACACTTTGTGACCAGCGGGCTCCAGGGGTCAATAACTCCAGAGCCTCCATTGATTAAGGTAATCTCAGAACAAAAACAGAAAGGGAGGGCTGGATTGCAGCCAGGGAGCAGAAGAGGAGGAGGAGAAGGAAATATATGGTGAACTCTACTCAGCCCCATATATATCATCTCTGATGTATGGTGGACTCTACTCAGCCCCATATATATCATCTCTGATGTATGGTGGACTCTACTCAGCCCCATATATATCATCTCTGATGTATGGTGGACTCTACTCAGCCCCATAGATATCATCTCTGATTTATGGTGAACTCCACTCAGCCTCAATATATATCATCTCTGATATATGGTGAACTCCACTCAGCCCCAATATATATCATCTCTGATGTATGGTGAACTCTGCTCAGCCCCAATATATATCATCTCTGATGTATGGTGAACTCCACTCAGCCCCAATATATATCATCTCTGATGTATGGTGAACTCCACTCAGCCCCAATATATATCATCTCTGATGTATGGTGAACTCTACTCAGCCCAATATATATCATCTCTGATGTATGGTGAACTCCACTCAGCCCCATATATATCATCTCTGATGTATGGTGAACTCCACTCAGCCCCATATATATCATCTCTGATATATGGTGAACTCTACTCAGCCCCATATATATCATCTCTGATGTATGGTGAACTCCACTCAGCCCCATATACAGTGGGGAGAACAAGTATTTGATACACTGCCGATTTTGCAGGTTTTCCTACTTACAAAGCATGTAGAGGTCTGTAATTTTTATCATAGGTACACTTCAACTGTGAGAGGCGGAATCTAAAACAAAAATCCAGAAAATCACATTGTATGATTTTTAAGTAATTAATTTGCATTTTATTGCATGACATAAGTATTTGATCACCTACCAACCAGTAAGAATTCCGTCTCTCACAGACCTGTTAGTTTTACTTTAAGAAGCCCTCCTGTTCTCCACTCATTACCTGTATTAACTGCACCTGTTTGAACTCATTTCCTGTATAAAAGACACCTGTCCACACACTCAATCAAACAGACTCCAACCTCTCCACAATGGCCAAGACCAGAAAGCTGTGTAAGGACATCAGGGATAAAATTGTAGACCTGCACAAGGCTGGGATGGGCTACAGGACAATAGGCAAGCAGCTTGGTGAGAAGGCAACAACTGTTGGCGCAATTATTAGAAAATGGAAGAAGTTCAAGATGACGGTCAATCACCCTCGGTCTGGGGCTCCATGCAAGATCTCACCTCGTGGGGCATCAATGATCATGAGGAAGGTGAGGGATCAGCCCAGAACTACACGGCAGGACCTGGTCAATGACCTGAAGAGAGCTGGGACCACAGTCTCAAAGAAAACCATTAGTAACACATTACGCCGTCATGGATTAAAATACTGCAGCGCACGCAAGGTCCCCCTGCTCAAGCCAGCGCATGTCCAGGCCCGTCTGAAGTTTGCCAATGACCATCTGGATGATCCAGAGGAGGAATGGGTGAAGGTCATGTGGTCTGATGAGACAAAAATAGAGCTTTTTGGTCTAAACTCCACTCGCCGTGTTTGGAGGAAGAAGAAGGATGAGTACAGCCCCAAGAACACCATCCCAATCGTGAAGCATGGAGGTGGAAACATCATTCTTTGGGGATGCTTTTCTGCAAAGGGGACAGGACGACTGCACCGTATTGAGGGGAGGATGGATGGGGCCATGTATCGCGAGATCTTGGCCAACAACCTCCTTCCCTCAGTAAGAGCATTGAAGATGGGTCGTGGCTGGGTCTTCCAGCATGACAACGACCCGCAACACACAGCCAGGGCAACTAAGGAGTGGCTCCGTAAGAAGCATCTCAAGGTCCCGGAGTGGCCTAGCCAGTCTCCAGACCTGAACCCAATAGAAAATCTTTGGAGGGAGCTGAAAGTCCGTATTGCCCAGCGACAGCCCCGAAACCTGAAGGATCTGGAGAAGGTCTGTATGGAGGAGTGGGCCAAAATCCCTGCTGCAATGTGTGCAAACCTGGTCAAGAACTACAGGAAACGTATGATCTCTGTAATTGCAAACAAAGGTTTCTGTACTAAATATTAAGTTCTGCTTTTCTGATGTATCAAATACTTATGTCATGCAATAAAATGCTAATTAATTACTTAAAAATCATACAATGTGATTTTCTGGATTTTGGTTTTAGATTCCGTCTCTCACAGTTGAAGTGTACCTATGATAAAAATGACAGACCTCTACATGCTTTGTAAGTAGGAAAACCTGCAAAATCGGCAGTGTATCAAATACTTGTTCTCCCCACTGTATATCATCTCTGATGTATGGTGAACTCTACTCAGCCCCATATATATCATCTCTGATGTATTGTGAATTCCACTCAGCCCCATATCATCTCTGATGTATGGTGAACTCTACTCAGCCCCCATATATATCATCTCTGATGTATGGTGAACTCCACTCAGCCCCAATATATATCATCTCTGATGTATGGTGAACTCTACTCAGCCCCATATCATCTCTGATGTATGGTGAACTCCACTCAGCCCCATATATATCATCTCTGATGTATGGTGAACTCTACTCAGCCCCATATCATCTCTGATGTATGGTGAACTCTACTCAGCCCCATATCATCTCTGATGTATGGTGAACTCCACTCAGCCCCATATATATCATCTCTGATGTATGGTGAACTCTACTCAGCCCCATATCATCTCTGATGTATGGTGAACTCCACTCAGCCCCATATATATCATCTCTGATGTATGGTGAACTCCACTCAGCCCCATATCATCTCTGATGTATGGTGAACTCCACTCAGCCCCATATCATCTCTGATATATGGTGAACTCTACTCAGCCCCATATATATCATCTCTGATGTATGGTGAACTCTACTCAGCCCCATATCATCTCTGATGTATGGTGAACTCCACTCAGCCCCATATATATCATCTCTGATGTATGGTGAACTCCACTCAGCCCCATATCATCTCTGATGTATGGTGAACTCCACTCAGCCCCATATCATCTCTGATGTATGGTGAACTCCACTCAGCCCCATATATATCATCTCTGATGTATGGTGAACTCCACTCAGCCCCATATCATCTCTGATGTATGGTGAACACCACTCAGCCCCATATATATCATCTCTGATGTATGGTGAACTCCACTCAGCCCCATATCATCTCTGATGTATGTTGAACTCATCCCCAATAGATGTCATCCCCACTCAACTCTATGGATAACCCATGTAATGTATTCCAAACGGCAGCCCATTCCCCTTTATAGTGCACTGCTTCTGAAATAGAGAACATAGGCTGTTGCCCACAGGGCTGTGGCCTAAAGTAGTGGATTGTATAAGGGGGCATGGTGCCGTTTGTGATAGAGCCAACTCTTATGTTGGGTAAACATGATACAGTACATGAAAGTGCAGAGAGCTTGCCAAAGGGTGTCTCTAGCAACGAGATTCAACTCGGTGTATACATGTGAATGGGATGTACGGTTTAGTCCGTCCCTACGGTATCCCTATGAGAGGTTTAGCTTCATGTCTATAAGACCTAAAGACTGCATCATATTCCTCTTTCCCCGCGTCAAAGCTGGGCATAAAACCGATTGGCCCCTGAGGTAATTCTTTACCCCAGCGACACGCAACAACAACAATAAAAGGGAATGGAAATATCTGTGTTGGAAGAGGTCAAACAGCTGTACTTTGAGCATGGAGAATTGGATTAAGTTGGATATATTTAAACATCATCTGTCTAATAACGGGTACAAAAAACACTTGAAGTAAATACAGGGATTAACCTTTCATGAGCCTCTACCCCGGGTCCGGGATCACCCCCCACCCCCCACACACTGATTAGCATAGCTAGCATAGCTTCACAAGTAGATAGTAGCATCTAAATATCATTAAATCACAAGTCCAAGACACCAGATGAAAGATACAGATCTTGTGAATAAACCCATCATTTCTGTTTTTTTAAATGTTTTACAGGGAAGACACAATATGTAAATCTATTAGCTAAACACGTTAGCAAAATACACAATTTCTTTGTCCACCATTTTTTCTCTCCACCAGTAGCTATCACCAATTCGGCTAAACTAAGATATTGATAGCCACTAACCAAGAAAAAAACTCATCAGATGACAATCTGATAACATATTTATGGTATAGGATAGGTTTTGTTAGAGAAATGTGCATATTTCAGGTAGAAATCACAGTTTACAATTGCACCCACCATCACAACTCGACTAGAATTACTATAGAGAGCAACGTGTATGACCAATTTACTCATCATAAAACATTTCATAAAAATAGACAAAGCATAGCAATGGAAAGACACAGTTCTTGTGAATTCAGACAATATTTCAGATTTTCTAAGCGTTTTACAGCGAAAACACAATAAATCGATAAGTTAGCATACCACATGTGCAAACGTTACCAGAGCATCGATTCAAGCCAAAGAGAGCTATAACGTAATCATCGCCAAAATATATTAATTTTTTCACTAACCTTCTCAGAATTCTTCCGATGACACTCCTGTAACATCATTTTACAACATACATATACAGTTTGTTCGAAAAGGTGCATATTTAGCCATACAAAACCGTGGTTATACAGTGAAAATTGTAGGAAATCAAGCCTCAAAATGTCGGACGTCATCTTTCAGAGTGATCTAGTTTAATCGAAAGCTAATCATATACTTGACTAAAAAATACAGGGTTGACAGGAATCGAAAGACAAATTAGTTCTTAATGCAATCGCTGATTTACATTTCTAAAATTATCCTTACTTTCTTATACAGCGTTCGCCAAGAGACGCTATAACAAACAAAATGGCGTAATATGCGTTTAAAATATTTCGACAGAACAACGATTTATCATATTAAATATTTCTTACTATGAGGTGATTTTCCATCAGATTCTTGGGCAATGTATCCTTTCTTGGTTCTAATCTTCTTTTGGTCGATAGATGTCCTCTGTCCTTCGAAATGTCCACTAACGATCGAACGGGACCCCGAAACGTGCCCAAAGTTTCAGAGTGCACGACAAAGAAATTCCTCAAAATCGCACTAAACGGATATAAATTGCTATAAAACGGTTAAAATTAACTACATTATGATGTTTCTAACAACTATAACGAGTAAAAACATGACCGGAGAAATATCACTGGGTAAACAACCATTTGGAAGGAGGCAGGTCTGATGTCCATCTTGCGCAAGACGCATGCAGGAAGAGAGCGGTACTTCCACGTTTTCGTGTTTTATAGTGGCTCTGATTGCGCAATCGAATCCATTCAAAACGTCATGACGTACTGACACCCAGAGGAAGACGTAGGCAGTGTCGGTTTCTCCATAGCGTTTACAGGCAGACTTAAAACCGACCCCAGATCAGGGGTCAAAATTTCTGAAATCTGACTCCCTGTCAGGAAAAGTGCTGTAGAAGTAGTTCTGTACCACTCAGAGACAAAATTCCAACGGCTATAGAAACTAGAATGTGTTTTCTATCCAATAATAACAATAATATGCATATTGTACGATCAAGAATTGAGCACGAGGCAGTTTAATTTGGAGACCAAAAAATGCTAATGCGGAACAGCACCCCCTATAGTTGCAAGAAGTTTTTAAGGAACAATAGCATGTGATTGTGAGAGTCAGACCCCCCTGAAAATCAATTGTTGTGTTGGGAGGCAGTCGATGGAACCTATCAGCAAAGCTGTTGGGTTATTTAGTAGAGCTGCTGGTTATTCAGTAGAGCTGTTGGTTATTCAGTAGAGCTGCTGGTTATTCAGTAGAGCTGCTGGTTATACAGTAGAGCTGCTGGTTATTCAGTAGAGCTGCTGGTTATTCACTAGAGCTGCTGGTTATTCAGTAGAGCTGCTGGTTATACAGTAGAGCTGCTGGTTATACAGTAGAGCTGCTGGTTATTCAGTAGAGCTGCTGGTTATTCAGTAGAGCTGCTGGTTATTCAGTAGAGCTGCTGGTTATTCAGTAGAGCTGCTGGTTATTCAGTAGAGCTGCTGGTTATTCAGTAGAGCTGCTGGTTATTCAGTAGAGCTGCTGGTTATATAGTAGAGCTGCTGGTTATTCAGTAGAGCTGCTGGTTATACAGTAGAGCTGCTGGTTATCCAGTAGAGCTGCTGGTTATTCAGTAGAGCTGCTGGTTATTCAGTAGAGCTGCTGGTTATTCAGTAGAGCTGCTGGTTATACAGTAGAGCTGCTGGTTATTCAGTAGAGCTGCTGGTTATACAGTAGAGCTGCTGGTTATCCAGTAGAGCTGCTGGTTATTCAGTAGAGCTGCTGGTTATTCAGTAGAGCTGCTGGTTATACAGTAGAGCTGCTGGTTATCCAGTAGAGCTGCTGGTTATTCAGTAGAGCTGCTGGTTATTCAGTAGAGCAGCTGGTTATTCAGTAGAGCAGCTGGTTATACGGTAGAGCTGCTGGTTATTCAGTAGAGCTGCTGGTTATTCAGTAGAGCTACTGGTTATTCAGTAGAGCTGCTGGTTATTCAGTAGAGCTGCTGGTTATTCAGTAGAGCTGCTGGTTATACAGTAGAGCTGCTGGTTATTCAGTAGAGCTGCTGGTTATTCTGTAGAGCTGCTGGTTATTCAGTAGAGCTGCTGGTTATACAGTAGAGCTGCTGGTTATTCAGTAGAGCTGCTGGTTATTCAGTAGAGCTGCTGGTTATTCAGTAGAGCTGCTGGTTATACAGTAGAGCTGCTGGTTATTCAGTAGAGCTGCTGGTTATTCAGTAGAGCTGCTGGTTATTCAGTAGAGCAGCTGGTTATTCAGTAGAGCAGCTGGTTATACGGTAGAGCTGCTGGTTATTCAGTAGAGCTGCTGGTTATACAGTAGAGCTGCTGGTTATTCAGTAGAGCAGCTGGTTATACGGTAGAGCTGCTGGTTATTCAGTAGAGCTGCTGGTTATTCAGTAGAGCTACTGGTTATTCAGTAGAGCTGCTGGTTATTCAGTAGAACTGCTGGTTATTCAGTAGAGCTGCTGGTTATACAGTAGAGCTGCTGGTTATTCAGTAGAGCTGCTGGTTATTCTGTAGAGCTGCTGGTTATACAGTAGAGCTGCTGGTTATTCAGTAGAGCTGCTGGTTATTCAGTAGAGCTGCTGGTTATACAGTAGAGCTGTTGGTTATTCAGTAGAGCTGCTGGTTATTCAGTAGAGCTGCTGGTTATTCAGTAGAGCTGCTGGTTATTCAGTAGTGCTGCTGGTTATTCAGTAGAGCTGCTGGTTATTCAGTAGAGCTGCTGGTTATTCAGTAGTGCTGCTGGTTATTCAGTAGAGCTGGTAACAGCACAAGGTCACAACACTAAAGGGAGGTTACTCTCTTGTTCCTACCAAAAGACCCAGTCAGTTTTTATTGAGCAACAAAACTCCCTATTTGAATAATGGCCATAGTGTGATGCTGGGAGGGCTAGCAGCGATATAGTACATGTGTTTGAGGAATGAACATTAGGCCAACAGAAAGCTGTGATTACGTTATACTGCTGCTGCCATCACAAGAATGATGATACTGGAGGCAGCTCAAATGGCACACTACGGCTCCTAGGTGAAAGTAGTGCACTACACAGGGAATAGTGTTCCAGCAATCTAAGGGTCCTAGGTGAAAGTAGTGCACTAGATAGGGTTCCAGCACCCTATGGGTTCTAGGTGAAAGTAGTGCACTACATAGGGAATAGGGTTCCAGCACCCAACGGTTCCTAGGTGAAAGTCCTACACTGCATAGAGTCAATGAGATACTGATAATTAGTTTGGGGTTGACTGACTTGCTTTGGGGATGACTGACGGGCTTTGGGGATGACTGACTGGCTTTGGGGATGACTGACTGGCTTTGGGGATGACTGACTGGCTTTAGGGATGACTGACTGGCTTTGGGGATGACTGACTGGCTTTAGGGATGACTGACTGGATTTAGGGATGACTGACTGGCTTTGGGGATGACTGACTGGATTTAGGGATGACTGACTGGCTTTGGGGATGACTGACTGGCTTTAGGGATGACTGACTGGCTTTAGGGATGACTGACTGGCGTTGGGGATGACAGATTGGCTGTGTCAGTGAAAACCTAAAACAAACCATCCGGGAACTAACACCGAGTTAAACATTTTGTGTGATTTCTCATCGTAACTAAAAGGTCGAGGCACTGTAGATATTTCTAGTTGTTGGATAATTGTCCAATTCTGTAGCCACGATCAAATTATGTCAGTACAAAAGCCACAAGGATCTAGTTTATTGCTAGAGAATAAAATAAAATCGATAGATACTGACAGAAAAGTAATTAGCACAACATGAATGATCTTTTTTAACTCAATAATACTGTAATTAAACTCAATAATACTGTAATTAAACTCAATAATACTGTAATTAAACTCAATAATACTGTAATTAAACTCAATAATACTGTAATTAAACTCAATAATACTGTAATTAAACTCAATAATACTGTAATTAAACTCAATAATACTGTAATTAAACTCAATAATACTGTAATTAAACTCAATAATACTGTAATTAAACTCAATAATACTGTAATTAAACTCAATAATACTGTAATTAAACTCAATAATACTGTAATTAAACTCAATAATACTGTAATTAAACTCAATAATACTGTAATTAAACTCAATAATACTGTAATTAAACTCAATAATACTGTAATTAAACTCAATAATACTGTAATTAAACTCAATAATACTGTAATTAAACTCAATAATACTGTAATTAGCATTATGTCAGTCAACATTGTGATTGGAATGTGTGGTTTTATCATTGACACGCTGTGGTCATTCAGTTGCAGACTGTTTTCTTTCATTTGGTTCCTTGTGAACAGGAAGGAGCCTGTTAAGGAGGAAAGGGGGGGGGGGGGGGAGTTCATCGGGGTACATCTGAATAACGATGTGTATAAATTAACCACGGTTGACCTTCCTGGTTTTTCAGCTGCAGTCAAGCCAATAACCTGATAAGAGACTGGATACGATAAGAGACACGCTCAATGGAAACTCCCTGGGATATTCTAACATTTAACAAGGAAAAAGGTGTCTGTCTGTGTGTGTGTGTTTGTGCGTGTCTGACTGTGTGTGTGTGTGTGTCTGTGACCGTGTGTGTGTGTGTTTGCGTGTCTGACTGTGTGTGTGCGTTTGCGCGTCTGACTGTGTGTGTGTTTGTGCGTTTCTGACTGTGTGTGTGTTTGTGCGTTTCTGACTGTGTGTGTGTGTATGCGAATGTGACTGTGTGTGTGTGAGTGTGTGTAACTGTGTGAGTGTGTGTAACTGTGTGAGTGTGTGTAACTGTGTGCGTTCCTGTGTGTGCGTATGTGACTGTGACTGTGTGTGTGTGTGTGTGCGTATGTGACTGTGTTTGTGTGTGTGTGTGTGCGTATGTGACTGTGACTGTGTTTGTGTTTGTGTTTGTGTGTGTGTGTGTGTGTGTGTGTGTGTGTGTGTGTGTGTGTGTGTGTGTGTGTGTGTGTGTCTGACTATGTAACTGTGTCTGTGTGTGTAAGTGTGTGTGTCTTGTTGTTTAAATGTGCCTTCCTCTAACTGACACACCTGGACCATGCTTAGATTCAGGGAGTCCAGATTGTGAGACGGGGGACTGGAAACACAATTAACGGCTGCATTACCTAGAGTAGACGGGGGAGAAGAGGGGGGAGGAGAGGGAGGGAGGAGAGGGCTGGCAGGCACAGTCCCAGGCTGCATCCTAAACGCCACCCTGTTCCCTATATACGCCCCGTTGTCCCTGGGCACGAGTAGCATTCTAAACAGAGACTAGGGTGGCATTAGGGACGCGTCCCCAAATGAAGAGGAACATGTGGTTCTGTCCCTCCCCCGTCTGTTTCCCTCACAAAAAGAGAGGGCCTTGAAACCTAACGACATCCTGTGTGTGTGTGTGTGTGTGTGTGTGTCGACATCAGGTGTGTGTGTGTGTGCGTGTGCGTAAGAGAGGTTCTTTAACACTAACGACATCAGGTGTTTCTCTCCAGGCACAACTCTTAAAATCAACTCAAAATGCAATCAGCCTTTTAAATAATCCCATCCTGTAGTTGACTAGAGGCAGTTGGGAGGTTTAACTGTCATCCTGTCTTTGACAAGAGGGAGTTGGGAGGTTTAACTGTCATCCTGTCGTTGACTAGAGGGAGTTGGGAGGTTTAACTGTCATCCTGTCGTTGACTAGAGGGAGTTGGGAGGTTTAACTGTCATCCTGTCATTGACTAGAGGGAGTTGGGAGGTTTAACTGTCATCATGTCATTGACTAGAGGGAGTTGGGAGGTTTAACTGTCATCCTGTCATTGACTAGAGGCAGTTGGGAGGTTTAACTGTCATCCTGTCATCGACTAGAGGGAGTTGGGAGGTTTAACTGTCATCCTGTCATTGACTAGAGGGAGTTGGGAGGTTTAACTGTCACCCTGTCGTTGACTAGAGGGAGTTGGGAGGTTTAACTGTCATCCTGTCGTTGACTAGAGGGAGTTGGGAGGTTTAACTGTCATCATGTCATCGACTAGAGGGAGTTGGGAGGTTTAACTGTCACCCTGTCGTTGACTAGAGGGAGTTGGGAGGTTTAACTGTCATCCTGTCATTGACTAGAGGGAGTTGGGAGGTTTAACTGTCATCCTGTCATCGACTAGAGGCAGTTGGGAGGTTTAACTGTCATCCTGTCGTTGACTAGAGGGAGTTGGGAGGTTTAACTGTCATCCTGTCGTTGACTAGAGGGAGTTGGGAGGTTTAACTGTCATCCTGTCATTGACTAGAGGGAGTTGGGAGGTTTAACTGTCATCCTGTCATTGACTAGAGGGAGTTGGGAGGTTTAACTGTCATCCTGTCATCGACTAGAGGCAGTTGGGAGGTTTAACTGTCATCCTGTCGTTGACTAGAGGGAGTTGGGAGGTTTAACTGTCATCCTGTCGTTGACTAGAGGGAGTTGGGAGGTTTAACTGTCATCCTGTCATTGACTAGAGGGAGTTGGGAGGTTTAACTGTCATCCTGTCATTGACTAGAGGGAGTTGGGAGGTTTAACTGTCATCCTGTCATCGACTAGAGGCAGTTGGGAGGTTTAACTGTCATCCTGTCAGTGACTAGAGGGAGTTGGGAGGTTTAACTGTCATCCTGTCGTTGACTAGAGGGAGTTGGGAGGTTTAACTGTCATCCTGTCGTTGACTAGAGGGAGTTGGGAGGTTTAACTGTCATCCTGTCATTGACTAGAGGGAGTTGGGAGGTTTAACTGTCATCCTGTCATTGACTAGAGGGAGTTGGGAGGTTTAACTGTCATCCTGTCATTGACTAGAGGGAGTTGGGAGGTTTAACTGTCATCCTGTCATTGACTAGAGGGAGTTGGGAGGTTTAACTGTCATCCTGTCATCGACTAGAGGCAGTTGGGAGGTTTAACTGTCATCCTGTCAGTGACTAGAGGGAGTTGGGAGGTTTAACTGTCATCCTGTCATTGACTAGAGGGAGTTGGGAGGTTTAACTGTCATCCTGTCGTTGACTAGAGGGAGTTGGGAGGTTTAACTGTCATCCTGTCGTTGACTAGAGGGAGTTGGGAGGTTTAACTGTCATCCTGTCATTGACTAGAGGGAGTTGGGAGGTTTAACTGTCATCCTGTCGTTGACTAGAGGGAGTTGGGAGGTTTAACTGTCATCCTGTCGTTGACTAGAGGGAGTTGGGAGGTTTAACTGTCATCATGTCATTGACTAGAGGGAGTTGGGAGGTTTAACTGTCATCATGTCACTGACTAGAGGGAGTTGGGAGGTTTAACTGTCATCCTGTCATTGACTAGAGGGAGTTGGGAGGTTTAACTGTCATCCTGTCATCGACTAGAGGGAGTTGGGAGGTTTAACTGTCATCCTGTCATTGACTAGAGGGAGTTGGGAGGTTTAACTGTCATCCTGTCATCGACTAGAGGCAGTTGGGAGGTTTAACTGTCATCCTGTCATCGACTAGAGGGAGTTGGGAGGTTTAACTGTCATCCTGTCAGTGACTAGAGGGAGTTGGGAGGTTTAACTGTCATCCTGTCATCGACTAGAGGGAGTTGGGAGGTTTAACTGTCATCCTGTCATTGACTAGAGGGAGTTGGGAGGTTTAACTGTCATCCTGTCATCGACTAGAGGGAGTTGGGAGGTTTAACTGTCATCCTGTCAGTGACTAGAGGGAGTTGGGAGGTTTAACTGTCATCCTGTCATCGACTAGAGGCAGTTGGGAGGTTTAATTGTGTAACTGGACAAGTGTTAGAGTTACCATATCTGGAGAGAGCCTTACAGAAATGTATCTGGTCCTTATGCAGCCTTGAAAGACGGAGAATAGTGAGTTGGGAGTTTTGGTATTTGTGATATCAGGAAATATGTGGTAGAGAGAGAGAGAGATAAGAAGTCACTTTCCATGCAAATAAAGCATATTGAATTGAGAAAGGGAGATACACACAGAGAGAAATGAAGAAAGGTGGATGTAAATGTCTTTGTGTTTGACTTCCAGGCAGGTTGAAACCACCTCCCCATGACTCCAATGCATCTTCATACTACCTCTACCACCACCACCCTCCACTACATCCTCATACTACCTCTACCACCACCACCCCCATGTCTCCACTATATCCTCACACTACCACCACCACCACCACCCTCCACTACATCCTCATACTACCTCTACCACCACCATGTCTCCACTATATCCTCACACTACCACCACCACCACCACCCTCCACTACATCCTCATACTACCTCTACCACCACCTCCCCATGACTCCAATGCATCTTCATACTACCTCTACCACCACCACCCTCCACTACATCCTCATACTACCTCTACCACCCCCATGTCTCCACTACATCCTCATACTACCTCTACCACCACCACCCCATGTCTCCACTATATCCTCATACTACCTCTCCCACCACCACCCCCATGTCTCCACTATATCCTCATACTACCTCTCCCACCACCACCCCCATGTCTCCACTATATCCTCATACTACCTCTACCACCACCTCCCTCCACTATATCCTCATACTACCTCTACCACCACCACCCCATGTCTTCACTACATCCTCATACTACCTCTCCCACCACCACCCCCATGTCTCCACTATATCCTCATACTACCTCTACCACCACCTCCCTCCACTATATCCTCATACTACCTCTCCCACCACCACCCCATGTCTCCACTATATCCTCATACTACCTCTACCACCACCACCCTCCACTACATCCTCATACTACCTCTACCACCACCTCCCTCCACTATATCCTCATACTACCTCTCCCACCACCACCCCATGTCTCCACTATATCCTCATACTACCTCTACCACCACCTCCCTCCACTATATCCTCATACTACCTCTACCACCACCACCCTCCACTACATCCTCATACTACCTCTACCACCACGACCCTACACTATATCCTCATACTACCACTACCACCACCCCATGTCTCCACTATATCCTCATACTACCTCTACCACCACCACCCCCATGTCTCTACTATATCCTCATACTACCTCTCCCACCACCACCCCCATGTCTCCACTATATCCTCATACTACCTCTACCACCACCACCCTCCACTATATCCTCATACTACCTCTACCACCACCACCCCATGTCTCCACTACAGCCTCATACTACCTCTACCACCACCCCCATGTCTCCACTACATCATCATACTACCTCTACCACCACCACCCCATGTCTCCACTATATCCTCATACTACCTCTACCACCACCACCCTCCACTACATCCTCATACTACCTCTACCACCACCACCCCATGTCTCCACTACATCCTCATACTACCTCTACCACTACCACCCTCCACTACATCCTCATACTACCTCTACCACTACCACCCTCCACTACATCCTCATACTACCTCTACCACTACCACCCTCCACTACATCCTCATACTACCTCTACCACCACCACCCTCCACTACATCCTCATACTACCTCTACCACTACCACCCTCCACTACATCCTCATACTACCTCTACCACCACCACCCTCCACTGCATCCTCATACTACCTCTACCACCACCACCCCATGTCTCCACTACATCCTCATACTACCTCTACCACCACCACCCCATGTCTCCACTATATCCTCATACTACCTCTACCACCACCACCCTCCACTACATCCTCATACTACCTCTACCACTAGCACCCTCCACTACATCCTCATACTACCTCTACCACCACCACCCTTCACTATATCCTCATACTACCTCTACCACCACCACCCTCCACTACATCATCATACTACCTCTACCACCACCACCCTCCACTACATCCTCATACTACCTCTCCCACCACCACCCCATGTCTCCACTACATCCTCATACTACCTCTACCACCACCACCCTCCACTACATCCTCATACTACCTCTACCACCACCACCCTCCACTACATTCTCATACTACCTCTACCACCACCACCCTCCACTATATCCTCATACTACCTCTACCACCACCACCCCATGTCTCCACTACATCCTCATACTACCTCTACCTCTACCACCCCATGTCTCCACTACATCCTCATACTACCTCTACCTCTACCACCCTCCACTACATCCTCATACTACCTCTACCACCCTCCACTACATCCTCATACTACCTCTACCACCACCACCCTCCACTATATCCTCATACTACCTCTACCTCTACCACCCTCCACTACATCCTCATACTACCTCTCCCACTGAAAGGTAGCATGTTTAGCCACACTGTGTAGCCATGCTCCAGCAGCAGATGTGTAGGCGGTTGGAGGTGATTATCTTTGGCGTGAATGGTAGGATTAGTTAAAGACAGGGGCCAGGGAGCGACCGGCAACACACACAGCGTTTAGTCACACTGTCAGAGGCCTGCTTACTGAGTTTCACACTAAGCACGGTCCTGGGGAGAAGTCTAGCTAACCTAACTAATAGTGCTACAGCGTCGGAACACACTGCAAACATTGGAACACACTACTCCAACTTTGGAACACACTACTCCAACATTGGAACACCCTACTAGAACGGAACACACTACTCCAACATTGGAACACACTACTCCAACATCCGAACACACTACTCCAACATTGGAACACACTACTCCAACATCCGAACACACTACTCCAACATTGGAACACACTACTCCAACATTGGAACACACTACTCCAACATCCGAACACACTACTCCAACATTGGAACACACTACTCCAACATCCGAACACACTACTCCAACATTGGAACACACTACTCCAACATTGGAACACACTACTCCAACCTTGGAACACCCTACTAGAACGGAACACACTACTCCAACATTGGAACACACTACTCCAACCTTGGAACACCCTACTAGAACGGAACACACTACTCCAACATTGGAACACACTACTCCAACATTGGAACACACTACTCCAACATTGGAACACACTACTCCAACATTGGAACACACTACTCCAACATCGGAACACACTACTCCAACATTGGAACACACTACTCCAACATTGGAACACACTACTCCAACCTTGAAATACACTACAACATTGGAACACACTACTCCAACAGGTAGTACCCTCTCTGGAAAGGGTTCTACATGGAACCCAAAAGGGCTTAACCTGGAAACAAAAAGGATTCTACCTGGAACCCCAAAAAATGTTTTTCCTATAGGGACAGCTGAATACCCCTTATAGATTGTAGAGATCACCTTTTTTTTCTATGAGGGTACCTACAGCAAGGGCTGCTGTTCTGCTGAAACACAAACTCCAGACTGTGGCTGTAATGAACTCTGTCGTGTTGTAGCTAATTGGATGACCTGTCACTCAAGTTGTATAATAGATGACCCTCCAGCTACATATACGGCGCATCACTTGAAGCAGGTGCAGCTGGTACACAGGTGGAACAACATCACTTCTGATGAAGAAGTGTCAAATTTGGCTCCACTAGTCCAGAGATGATTGATATCACAGCCGCGCATTAACGAGTTACCTACAGGTGTAATTTACCTCTTTCTCCCCCCTTCTCTCTCTCTCTCTCTCTCGCTCTCTCTCAGCTCCCCCTTCTCTCTCTCTCTCTCAGCTCTCTCTCTCTCTCTGTCACTCTCTCACCCCCCTCCCTCTCGGTGTGTGTGTGTGTTTACCTAGCTCTTTTTAATCAAAGTAAGCAGCTGTTTGTCTCTCCAGTGAGTGGAGAGTGTGTGTGTGTTTGTGGAAGGAAGAGCAAGAGAGGCAGTGAGAGAGAGAGACATAAGAAAAAATAGGGAGGAAGGTCGACAGAATAACAAAAGAGACAAGGAGGGATGAGAGAGAGAGAGAAACACAGACAGAAAAAGGAGAGAGAGGGAGGAGGGGTGAGGGGTGAGACAATGAGAGAGAGAGAGAGAGAGGGAGGAGGGGTGAGGTGCGAGACAATGAGAGAGAGAGAGAGAGAGAGAGAGAGAGAGAGAGAGAGAGGAGGGGCGAGGGGTGAGACAATGAGAGAGAGAGAGGGAGGAGGGGTGAGGGGTGAGACAATGAGAGAGAAACACAGACAGAAAAAGAAGAGAGAGAGAGAGAGGGAGGAGGGGTGAGAGAGAGAGAGAGGGGGAGAGGAATGAGGGTTGAGAGAGAGAGAGAGAGAGAGAGGGAGGAAGGGTGAGGGGTGAGGGGTGAGACAATGAGGGAGAGAGGAAATCATTACAGTTGACGGGGACTTGGTCGAAGCTCAAGCAGCTCAATAACGGCATTGTTTGTTCCCACGGAAGATCCCCTTTAGCAATGCAACCAGTGCAAGAGGCTCTCTGTTTCTCTTTCCTTCTCCTCCTTCCCCAACCTTCACTCCAAAAAAACATATCCTCTCCTCTTCCTCACGTATCGACAAAATATGCGTTACTTTTCTTATCTTGGCCACTAATGTTTTAAAAATCGCTTTTTAAAAAACAAGAGCATGACAAGTATATAACGTTGGTGAATGCACTGAATATAGTCAACGTTTAAAAAATACAGGCAGACATTAATTATGCTTGTGTTATTTTACACTGTAGGGTATGGAGAACAGGCGCACACACACACACGGATCCATTTAAGGGTATGGAGAACAGGCGCACACACACACACACACACACACACACACACACACACACACACACACACACACACACACACACACACACACACACACACACACACACACACACACACACACACACGGATCCATTAATCTACCAAACACATACATGCATATAATTATATTGTCCTTCTCATCCATCAGCCAAAAACACATGAAAACACACAATTCATTAATCGGCCATAAACACAAGCACATGATTAAACATTATTTATCCATCGGCCATAAACCCATGAACACACAATTCATCCATCAGCCATAAATAAATAAACACACATTATTCATCCATCAGCCATAAACACATGAACACACAATTCATTCATCAGCCATAAACACATGAACACACAATTCATCCATCAGCCATAAACACATGAACACACAATTCATCCATCAGCCATAAACACATGAACACAAAATTCATTCATCAGCCATAAACACATGAACACACAATTCATCCATCAGCCATAAACACATGAACACACAATTCATTCATCAGCCATAAACACATGAACACAAAATTCATCCATCAGCCATAAACACATGAACACAAAATTCATCCATCAGCCATAAACACATAAACACACAATTCATCCATCAGCCATAAACCCATAAACACACAATTCATTCAAA
This sequence comes from Salvelinus alpinus, assembly GCF_045679555.1. Taxonomy (NCBI): domain Eukaryota; kingdom Metazoa; phylum Chordata; class Actinopteri; order Salmoniformes; family Salmonidae; genus Salvelinus; species Salvelinus alpinus. Next base: position 77,857,002 of record NC_092095.1, read on the forward strand.
ACAAAAGCTTTTGTCATTCTACAGCGGGTTTATTACACCTGTAAGACGGACTTCATATTTTTTTGCCGGTCCACTAAAAAAGGATTTCTGTACATCGGGAGATCACCTGCAAATAGGTTTTGTTTATATTCATGTTTACCAATACTGATACCTGTTACGTTGGAGTTCTGTCTAATTGTTTCTGGAAGAGGTTCAAGAGAAGGGGGAGAGGGGGATCTCTCTGTCACGTGCCCATTTCATAAGATCGTGTCTTTTCATCAACTCAACAACTGTTTATCTTTTTTTTGTTTTTGTTTTACGGCTATGATTACAGATGAGATATTAATTGAGGTGGAGGTAAACCGTTTACAATTGACAATACGTGAATGGTTATCCAATATATTCCATTGTATTGTATCTGTCTACTTCTACATTGCACAGATATACACTTAGTCACTGTCCTTGAAACACTTACAACTAAACTAACATATATTTTATGTGGGTGGTAAACACTTTTTTTATTTTTATAATGGTTGTAAACAGACATTTGTTTTATATGGTAGTAAAGAAACATGAATTTTAAATGGTGGTAAACAAACATGTATTTTTTTACGGTAGGTCTATAAATAAATGACACTTTGTAACCTATAAAACTAACTTGTTTTAACAAAGCTTGACTGATTCCTCATCTATTGTACGTACTCATACAGCTCTGAATGTTCTCCAGTGTTTACAGGACAGTAGAAACAGTATGTATTGTACTCATACATCTCTGAATGATCTGCAATGTTAACAGGACAGTAGAAACAGTATGTATTGTACTCATACATCTCTGAATGTCCCCCAGTGTTAACAGGACAGTAGAAACAGTATTGTACTCATACATCTCTGAATGATCTCCAGTGTTAACAGGACAGTAGAAACAGTATGTATTGTACTCATACATCTCTGAATGATCTCCAGTGTTAACAGGACAGTAGAAACAGTATGTATTGTACTCATACAGCTCTGAATGTTCTCCAGTGTTAACAGGACAGTAGAAACAGTATTGTACTCATACAGCTCTGAACGTTCTCCAGTGTTAACAGGACAGTAGAAACAGTATTGTACTCATAGATCTCTGAATGTTCTCCAGTGTTAACAGGACAGTAGAAACAGTATGTATTGTACTCATACATCTCTGAATGATCTCCAGTGTTAACAGGACAGTAGAAACAGTATTGTACTCATACATCTCTGAATGTTCTCCAGTGTTAACAGGACAGTAGAAACAGTATGTATTGTACTCATACATCTCTGAATGTGCCCCAGTGTTAACAGGACAATAGAAACAGTATGTATTGTACTCATACATCTCTGAATGTGCCCCAGTGTTAACAGGACAGTAGAAACAGTATGTATTGTACTCATACATCTCTGAATGTTCTCCAGTGTTAACAGGACAGTAGAAACAGTATTGTACTCATACATCTCTGAATGTTCTCCAGTGTTAACAGGACAGTAGAAACAGTATTGTACTCATACAGCTCTGAATGATCCCCAGTGTTAACAGGACAGTAGAAACAGTATTGTACTCATACATCTCTGAATATTCTCCAGTGTTAACAGGACAGTAGAAACAGTATTGTACTCATACATCTCTGAATGTTCTCCAGTGTTAACAGGACAGTAGAAACAGTATTGTACTCATACATCTCTGAATGATCTCCAGTGTTAACAGGACAGTGGAAACAGTATGTATTGTACTCATACATCTCTGAATGTTCTCCAGTGTTTACAGGACAGTAGAAACAGTATGTATTGTACTCATACATCTCTGAATGTTCTCCAGTGTTAACAGGACAGTAGAAACAGTATTGTACTCATACATCTCTGAAAGTTCTCCAGTGTTAACAGGACAGTAGAAACAGTATTGTACTCATACATCTCTGAATGTTCTCCAGTGTTAACAGGACAGTAGAAACAGTATTGTACTCATACATCTCTGAATGATCTCCAGTGTTAACAGGACAGTGGAAACAGTATGTATTGTACTCATACATCTCTGAATGTTCTCCAGTGTTAACAGGACAGTAGAAACAGTATGTATTGTACTCATACAGCTCTGAATGTTCTCCAGTGTTAACAGGACAGCAGAAACAGTATTGTACTCATACATCTCTGAATGTTCTCCAGTGTTAACAGGACAGTAGAAACAGTATGTATTGTACTCATACAGCTCTGAATGTTCTCCAGTGTTAACAGGACAGCAGAAACAGTATTGTACTCATACATCTCTGAATGTTCTCCAGTGTTAACAGGACAGCAGAAACAGTATGTATTGTACTCATACGTCTCTGAATGTTCCCCAGTGTTAACAGGACAGTAGAAACAGTATGTATTGTACTCATACATCTCTGAATGATCTCCAGTGTTAACAGGACAGTAGAAACAGTATGTATTGTACTCATACATCTCTGAATGTTCCCCAGTGTTAACAGGACAGCAGAAACAGTATGTATTGTACTCATACATCTCTGAATGTGCCCCAGTGTTAACAGGACAGTAGAAACAGTATGTATTGTACTCGTACATCTCTGAATGTTCCCCAGTGTTAACAGGACAGTAGAAACAGTATTGTACTCATACATCTCTGAATGTTCTCCAGTGTTAACAGGACAGTAGAAACAGTGGACGTCCTAATGACGGTAGTAGATGTCTAGGCTTGTCTTGCCGAGTGGACGCCATACCTTCTACAGGGCCTGACACACACGCACGCGCACACACACACACACACACACACAGATAGGGTTTGCGCAGTGCTGACAGAGGTGTCAGATCCAGGGCCCGTGAGGAGCCACTCTGTTCCTGTTCCTCTGACTGTCTGACTGTTGAGGAAGGTAAAGACAGGCTGCGTTCCAAACGGTTCCCCTGTTCAATCTCTACACAGTACACTACTGTTGTCCACAGCCCTGTGTGTTGGGGGGGGATTGTAAGGGAATAGTGTTCCGTTTGGGACGAGGGCCCAAAGACAGTCACAGGAACAGCAGCTAGAACCCTAATGAAGAGAAGACGGGACAGTCACAGGAACAGCAGCTAGCACCCTAATGAAGAGAAGACGGGACAGTCACAGGAACAGCAGCTAGCACCCTAATGAAGAGAAGACGAGACAGTCACAGGAACAGCAGCTAGCACCCTAATGAAGAGATGACGAGACAGTCACAGGAACAGCAGCTAGCACCCTAATGAAGAGAAGACGGGACCTTGACAAAGTATCATTCCAAGAAGCACAGAGGACTCTGATGTGTGTGTGTGTGTGTGTGTGTGTGTGTGTGTGTGTGTGTGTGTGTGTGTGTGTGTGTGTGTGTGTGTGTGTGTGTGTATACATATCCAGCACCACTAGACTCTTCTCTCTCTCTTGACGGTGTAATTAAATCTCCTGTGATCCCATGTAACCTTCTGTTTACTGTCCTGGGAGACCAATAAATCCCACCATATCAGATACACTAACGCAGCCTTCAGACCCAAGCAGCCCATACCAGACAGAGATTCATGTGTGTGTGTCTGTGTGTTTGAGAGAGAGAGAGAGTGTGTGTGTGTATAATGAATGTGTGTGTGTGGGTGTGAGAGACTGTGTGGTGTGTGTGCCTGTGTGTGTGCCTGTGTGTGTGTGTCTCCGAGCAGCTGTCCAATTAAATTGGAAGCGCTGGGAAAAGCCCCCAGGGCGATGACACACGCCGTCCCTGGTGATCTGTCCGCGTCGACCGTCCCACCGACACGTCAAGCCTAAACTTTACACTGAGGATCTACCTGAGTCACAGACAGTCTCCAGGTAACTACCTGTCTGGCCCATGACTTTGTCTCCAAGTCTACTTCCCTTTATCCCAAATGGCACACTATGCCCTATGTAAGGCACTACTTTTAAACCAGGGTCCATAGGGCTCGGCAGAGTGCACTATGTTGAGGGGCGTTTGGAACGCACACTTTGTCTCTCAAAATAGGTTTGTCAGGTATGTGTCAAAGTTTCTATGGAAACGTACACATAAGAAGACAACTTGGTCTGTCAGTCAGTCTGTTAGTCAGTCAGTCAGTCAGTCAGTCAGTCAGTCAGTCTGTTAGTCAGTCAGTCAGTCAGTCAGTCAGTCTGTTAGTCAGCCAGTCTGTTAGTCAGTCAGTCTGTTAGTCAGTCAGTCAGTCAGTCAGTCAGTCAGTCTGTTAGTCAGTCAGTCAGTCAGTCAGTCTGTTAGTCAGTCAGTCTGTCTGTTAGTCAGTCAGTATGTTAGTCAGTCAGTCAGTCTGTCTGTCTATTAGTCAGTCAGTCAGGCAGTCAGTCAGTCTGTCAGTCTGTTAGTCAGTCAGGCAGTCAGTCAGTCAGTCAGTCAGTCTGTTAGTCAGTCAGTCAGTCTGTTAGTCAGTCTGTCAGTCTGTCTGTCTATTAGTCAGTCAGTCAGGCAGTCAGCCAGTCAGTCAGTCAGTCTGTTAGTCAGTCAGTCAGTCAGTCTGTTAGTCAGTCAGTCTGTCTGTTAGTCAGTCAGTATGTTAGTCAGTCAGTCAGTCAGTCAGTCAGTCAGTCAGTCTGTTAGTCAGTCTGTCAGTCTGTCTGTCTATTAGTCAGTCAGTCAGGCAGTCAGCCAGTCAGTCAGTCAGTCTGTTAGTCAGTCAGTCAGTCAGTCAGTCTGTTAGTCAGTCAGTCTGTCTGTTAGTCAGTCAGTCTGTTAGTCAGTCTGTTAGTCAGTCAGTCTGTCAGTCAGTCAGTCAGTCAGTCAGTCTGTTAGTCAGTCAGGCAGTCAGTCAGTCAGTCAGTCAGTCTGTTAGTCAGTCAGTCAGTCTGTTAGTCAGTCTGTCAGTCTGTCTGTCTATTAGTCAGTCAGTCAGGCAGTCAGCCAGTCAGTCAGTCAGTCTGTTAGTCAGTCAGTCAGTCAGTCAGTCTGTTAGTCAGTCAGTCAGTCTGTCTGTTAGTCAGTCAGTCAGTCTGTCTGTCTGTTAGTCAGTTAGTTAGTCAGTCTGTCAGTCTGTCTGTCTGTCTGTTAGTCAGTCAGTCAGTCAGTCTGTTAGTCAGTCAGTCTGTCTGTCTATTAGTCAGTCAGTCAGTCAGTCAGTCTGTTAGTCAGTCAGTCAGTCTGTCAGTCAGTCAGTCAGTCAGTTAGTCAGTCTGTTAGTCAGTCTGTCAGTCAGTCAGTCAGTCAGTTAGTCAGTCTGTTAGTCAGTCAGTCTGTCTGTCTATTAGTCAGTCAGCATATAGATGTCTGTCTGTCTGTCTGTCTGTCTGTCTGTCTGTCTGTCTGTCTGTCTGTCTGTCTGTCTGTCTGTCTGTCTGTCTGTCTGTCTGTCTGTCTGTCTGTCTGTCTGTCTGTCTGTCTGTCTGTCTGTCTGTCTGTCTGTCTGTCTGTCTGTCTGTCTGTCTGTCTGTCTGTCTGTCTGTCTGTCTGTCTGTCTGTCTGTCTGTCTGTCTGTCTGTCCGTCCGTCCGTCTGTCTGTCTGTCTGCATCAGGTTCTGTGTGTTATCAAACAACATTGTGGTTTTAACCAACAAACTGCCCGTAACTTAACGAGCTTTAAATCGTCGGTCAAAAGTCCTTGGTCCGTCGCCTTGTTTCCATAGAGACATAACACATCCAATGAAAACACACCCCCCGTAAGAACAACAAATAGTAAAATAGTATAAAAACCAAAATCACTCAGCAGGTAAACCCTACAGTCACTGTGTTAACGCTGCTGTTAACGAACGCACTGTCTGTCATTCAATCTGATATCACTCAGCAGGTAAATCCTACAGTCACTGTGTTAACGCTGCTGTTAACGAACGCACTGTCTGTCATTCAATCTGATATCACTCAGCAGGTAAATCCTACAGTCACTGTGTTAACGCTGCTGTTAACGAACGCACTGTCTGTCATTCAATCTGATATCACTCAGCAGGTAAACCCTACAGTCACTGTGTTAACGCTGCTGTTAACGAACGCACTGTCTGTCAGTCAATCTGATATCACTCAGCAGGTAAACCCTACAGTCACTGTGTTAACGCTGCTGTTAACGAACGCACTGTCTGTCAGTCAATCTGATATCACTCAGCTGGTAAACCCTACAGTCACTGTGTTAACGCTGCTGTTAACGAACGCACCGCCTGTCAGTCAATCTGATATCACTCAGCTGGTAAACCCTACAGTCACTGTGTTAACGCTGCTGTTAACGAACGCACCGCCTGTCAGTCAATCTGATATCACTCAGCTGGTAAACCCTACAGTCACTGTGTTGACGCTGCTGTTAACGAACGCACTGTCTGTCATTCAATCTGATATCACTCAGCAGGTAAATCCTACAGTCACTCTGTTAACGCTGCTGTTAACGAACGCACTGTCTGTCATTCAATCTGATATCACTCAGCAGGTAAACCCTACAGTCACTGTGTTAACGCTGCTGTTAACGAACGCACTGTCTGTCATTCAATCTGATATCACTCAGCAGGTAAATCCTACAGTCACTGTGTTAACGCTGCTGTTAACGAACGCACTGTCTGTCAGTCAATCTGATATCACTCAGCAGGTAAACCCTACAGTCACTGTGTTAACGCTGCTGTTAACGAACGCACTGTCTGTCAGTCAATCTGATATCACTCAGCTGGTAAACCCTACAGCCACTGTGTTAACGCTGCTGTTAACGAACGCACTGTCTGTCAGTCAATCTGATATCACTCAGCTGGTAAACCCTACAGTCACTGTGTTAACGCTGCTGTTAACGAACGCACCGTCTGTCAGTCAATCTGATATCACTCAGCAGGTAAATCCTACAGTCACTGTGTTAACGCTGCTGTTAACGAACGCACTGTCTGTCATTCAATCTGATATCACTCAGCAGGTAAACCCTACAGTCACTGTGTTAACGCTGCTGTTAACGAACGCACTGTCTGTCATTCAATCTGATATCACTCAGCAGGTAAACCCTACAGTCACTGTGTTAACGCTGCTGTTAACGAACGCACTGTCTGTCATTCAATCTGATATCACTCAGCAGGTAAACCCTACAGTCACTGTGTTAACGCTGCTGTTAACGAACGCACTGTCTGTCATTCAATCTGATATCACTCAGCAGGTAAATCCTACAGTCACTGTGTTAACGCTGCTGTTAACGAACGCACTGTCTGTCATTCAATCTGATATCACTCAGCAGGTAAACCCTACAGTCACTGTGTTGACGCTGCTGTTAACGAACGCACTGTCTGTCATTCAATCTGATATCACTCAGCAGGTAAATCCTACAGTCACTGTGTTAACGCTGCTGTTAACGAACGCACTGTCTGTCATTCAATCTGATATCACTCAGCAGGTAAACCCTACAGTCACTGTGTTAACGCTGCTGTTAACGAACGCACTGTCTGTCATTCAATCTGATATCACTCAGCAGGTAAATCCTACAGTCACTGTGTTAACGCTGCTGTTAACGAACGCACTGTCTGTCATTCAATCTGATATCACTCAGCAGGTAAACCCTACAGTCACTGTGTTAACGCTGCTGTTAACGAACGCACTGTCTGTCATTCAATCTGATATCACTCAGCAGGTAAACCCTACAGTCACTGTGTTAACGCTGCTGTTAACGAACGCACTGTCTGTCATTCAATCTGATATCACTCAGCAGGTAAACCCTACAGTCACTGTGTTAACGCTGCTGTTAACGAACGCACTGTCTGTCATTCAATCTGATATCACTCAGCAGGTAAATCCTACAGTCACTGTGTTAACGCTGCTGTTAACGAACGCACTGTCTGTCATTCAATCTGATATCACTCAGCAGGTAAACCCTACAGTCACTGTGTTAACGCTGCTGTTAACGAACGCACTGTCTGTCATTCAATCTGATATCACTCAGCAGGTAAACCCTACAGTCACTGTGTTAACGCTGCTGTTAACGAACGCACTGTCTGTCATTCAATCTGATATCACTCAGCAGGTAAACCCTACAGTCACTGTGTTAACGCTGCTGTTAACGAACGCACTGTCTGTCATTCAATCTGATATCACTCAGCAGGTAAATCCTACAGTCACTGTGTTAACGCTGCTGTTAACGAACGCACTGTCTGTCATTCAATCTGATATCACTCAGCAGGTAAATCCTACAGTCACTGTGTTGACGCTGCTGTTAACGAACGCACTGTCTGTCATTCAATCTGATATCACTCAGCAGGTAAACCCTACAGTCACTGTGTTAACGCTGCTGTTAACGAACGCACTGTCTGTCATTCAATCTGATATCACTCAGCAGGTAAACCCTACAGTCACTGTGTTAACGCTGCTGTTAACGAACGCACTGTCTGTCATTCAATCTGATATCACTCAGCAGGTAAACCCTACAGTCACTGTGTTAACGCTGCTGTTAACGAACGCACTGTCTGTCATTCAATCTGATATCACTCAGCAGGTAAATCCTACAGTCACTGTGTTAACGCTGCTGTTAACGAACGCACTGTCTGTCATTCAATCTGATATCACTCAGCAGGTAAATCCTACAGTCACTGTGTTAACGCTGCTGTTAACGAACGCACTGTCTGTCATTCAATCTGATATCACTCAGCAGGTAAACCCTACAGTCACTGTGTTAACGCTGCTGTTAACGAACGCACCGCCTGTCAGTCAATCTGATATCACTCAGCTGGTAAATCCTACAGTCACTGTGTTAACGCTGCTGTTAACGAACGCACTGTCTGTCATTCAATCTGATATCACTCAGCAGGTAAATCCTACAGTCACTGTGTTAACGCTGCTGTTAACGAACGCACTGTCTGTCATTCAATCTGATATCACTCAGCAGGTAAATCCTACAGTCACTGTGTTAACGCTGCTGTTAACGAACGCACTGTCTGTCATTCAATCTGATATCACTCAGCAGGTAAATCCTACAGTCACTGTGTTAACGCTGCTGTTAACGAACGCACCGCCTGTCATTCAATCTGATATCACTCAGCAGGTAAATCCTACAGTCACTGTGTTAACGCTGCTGTTAACGAACGCACTGTCTGTCATTCAATCTGATATCACTCAGCAGGTAAACCCTACAGTCACTGTGTTAACGCTGCTGTTAACGAACGCACTGTCTGTCATTCAATCTGATATCACTCAGCAGGTAAATCCTACAGTCACTGTGTTAACGCTGCTGTTAACGAACGCACTGTCTGTCAGTCAATAACATTAGTTTTCTGAACAATGGCTCAGCTCCGGGTGTCTTCTGAGCGCGTGCAAGGTTAGCGCCCGGATCGTTTCCATGGTATCTGGAGTGGAGCAACGTGAAAGATAGAGGAGGAGGACGGAGGGAGGACAACTCAAAATCACATCAACCAACTCAGACAAGAGTGAAATGTAGTTATCACTGTTTGTTGATGGACGACCAACAGACAAGACTCTCACTTTGACCATTCAGGGTGTCGTTGATTAGCTTAGACTCTGTTCTCTCCTTCTTCTTTCTCTGTCGTATTTTACACTTCCACTTCCTGGTCTTCCACTAGGGGTTTTTGTGTGTTTGGTTGAGAGTCCAGCAGATTGGTAGAGACTTGATTTGCCGGTCAGAAGACTCAGAGGAGGAGAAGAGGAATGGACAGACACACGGAGAGAAAGAGAAAGAGAGAGGGGGAGAAAGTGAGAGATGGGGAGGAAGAGAGAGAGAGAGAGAGAGAGAGAGAGAGAGAGGGGTGGGGTGCATGTAGATGGAGACAGATATTTGGACAGTTGGATAATTAACTCCTCATCCAGTCCTCTCTGCTCATCATAGGCCTCTCTCTCTCTCTCTCTCTCTCTCTCTCTCTCTCTCTCTCTCTCTCTCTCTCTCTCTCTCTCTCTCTCTCTCTCTCTCTCTCTCTCTCTCTCTCTCTCTCTCTCTCTCTCTCTCTCTCTCTCTCTCTCTCTCTCTCTCTCTCTCTCTCTCTCTCTCTCTCTCTCTCTCTCTCTCTCTCTCTCTCTCTCTCTCTCTCTCTCTCTCTCTCTCTCTCTCTCTCTCTCTCTCAATTCAATTCAAGGGGCTTTATTGGCATGGGAAACATGTGTTAACATTGCCAAAGCAAGTGAGGTAGGTAATATACAAAAGTCAAATAAACAATAAAAATGAACAGTAAACATTACACATACAGAAGTTTCAAAACAATAAAGACATTACAAATGTCATATTATATATATGCAGTGTTGTAACAATGTACAAATGGTTAAAGCACACAAGTTAAAATAAATAAACATAAATATGGGTTGTATTTACAGTGGTGTTTGTTCTTCACTGGTTGCCCTTTTCTTGTGGCAACAGGTCACAAATCTTGCTGCTTCTCTCTCTCTCTCTCTCTCTCTCTAACCCTCCCACCCACCTCTCTCTCTCTCTCTACCCCCACTCCCTCTTCTCTCATACCCCCCACTCCACAGCCCTGAGTTTGAATGCCAGTCATGTTGATGTAATATATAGTTCAACTCTCCCCTGACTGATTCTTCCCACATGTCCACTGACACTTTCCATCCCCCAGAGTCCAATGCTCCTTATCCCTCCCCCTCCCTCCTCCCCACTCCCCTCCTCTACCATCTCCCCTGGCTCCGTCCCTGTGCTATCAGACAGTCCGCACCCTACGCCCCTACATAGTGTACTACATTTGACTGAGGGCCCAAGCCAAAAGTAATCCACCATCCTGGGGAATAAGGTGTGATTTGGGAGGCAGGCGGTGTGAGGCTGTGAGAAGACATGACCCACTCTCTGGTGAGCCCCGTGTAGTTTTAATTAGACACTGCTTGTCCACACTGGCCATGTTGAGACTCCACATTAAACCTCCACTCAGGTCACCTCACAAAGACGGAGAGGCCTACAGCTATAGCAGTCAGAATGGAAAGGGTAGAAGACATTGAGTCCCAAATGGCACCCTATTGCCTACACAGTGTACTACTGTTGAACAGAGCCCTATGGGCTGCAGTCCTATCCCCTATCATTAAAAGTTCAAAGTAGTGCACTACATAGAAAATAGGTTGCCGGTTGGGATGTGACCATTGTGACAGCGACACTAGAAGTTATTCTCCCGGGGCCAAACACGTACAGGTGAAATAGACAACCCTCAGGACAGACAACCCTCAGGACAGACAACCCTACAACCCTCACGACAGACAACCCTACAACCCTCAGGACAGACAACCCTAAAACCCTCAGGACAGACAACCCTACAACCCTCAGGACCCTACAACCCTCAGGACAGACAACCCTACAACCCTCAGGACAGACAACCCTCAGGACAGACAACTCTACAACCCTCAGGACAGACAACCCTCAGGACAGACAACCCTACAACCCTCAGGACAGACAACTCTACAACCCTCAGGACAGACAACCCTCAGGACAGACAACCCTACAACCCTAAGGACAGACAACCCTAAAACCCTCAGGACAGACAACCCTACAACCCTCAGGACCCTACAACCCTCAGGACAGACAACCCTACAACCCTCAGGACAGACAACCCTACAACCCTCAGGACAGACAACCCTACAACCCTCAGGACAGACAACCCTACAACCCTCAGGACAGACAACCCTACAACCCTCAGGAAAGACAACCCTACAACCCTAAGGACAGACAACCCTCAGGACAGACAACCCTCAGGACAGACAACCCTGCAACCCTCAGGACAGACAACCCTAAAACCCTCAGGACAGACAACCCTACAACCCTCAGGACAGACAACCCTCAGGACAGACAACCCTCAGGACAGACAACCCTACAACCCTCAGGACAGACAACCCTAAAACCCTCAGGACAGACAACCCTACAACCCTCAGGACCCTACAACCCTCAGGACAGACAACCCTACAACCCTCAGGACAGACAACCCTAAAACCCTCAGGACAGACAACCCTACAACCCTAAGGACAGACAACCCTACAACCCTCAGGACACAACCCTCAGGACAGACAACCCCACAACCCTCAGGACACAACCCTCAGGACAGACAACCCCACAACCCTCAGGACAGACAACCCTCAGGACCGCACAACCCTCAGGACAGACAACCCTCAGGACAGACAACCCCTACAACCCTCAGGACAGACAACCCTCAGGACAGACAACTCTA
>NC_092095.1:77874038-77934038 GCF_045679555.1 Salvelinus alpinus
ACAGGCACACAGGCACGCACACACAGGCACGCAGGCACACAGGCACGCACACACAGGCACACACAGGCACACACAGGCACACACAGGCACACACACAGGCACACACACAGGCACACACACAGGCACACACACAGGCACACACACACAGGCACACACACAGGCACACACACACACACACACACACACACACACACACACACACACACATGCACACACACAAAGGGACACACACAGGGACACACACACACACACACACACACACACAGAGGATTCATTCCCACACACTGCGAAGCTAGTAGTATCTGAACCCATTAATCATGTGTATTGAGATGTTGAGTAAATAAGGCTTTGATTGAATCCAAACAGATGAGTCTGTGTGATCGCTGCCGTCCAATCGGATTAGGATGTGCGATCGCTGCCATCCAATCAAATTAGGCCGTGTGATCTCTGTCAAAGTGGAGACGGGATGTGCTAGCCTAGGAAGAGATGGTTACAGGGTCACATACGATGTGTGTGTGTTATGTGAGGTAGTGTGTGTTTTGTGAGGTAGTGTGTGTGTGTGTTTTGTGAGGTAGTGTGTGTTTGTGTTTTGTGAGTTAGTGTGTGTTTTGTGAGGTAGTGTGTGTTTTGTGAGGTAGTGTGTGTGTGTTTTGTGAGGTAGTGTGTGTTCTGTAAGGTAGTGTGTGTTTTGTGAGGTAGTGTTTTGTGAGGTAGTGTGTGTTTTATGAGGTAGTGTGTGTTTTATGAGGTAGTGTGTGTTTTATGAGGTAGTGTGTGTTTTGTGAGGTAGTGTGTGTTTTGTGAGGTAGTGTGTGTTTTGTGAGGTAGTGTGTGTTTTGTGAGGTAGTGTGTGTTTTGTGAGGTAGTGTGTGTTTTGTGAGGTAGTGCGTGTTTTGTGAGGTAGTGCGTGTTTTGTGAGGTAGTGCGTGTTTTGTGAGGTAGTGCGTGTTTTGTGAGGTAGTGCGTGTTTTGTGAGGTAGTGCGTGTTTTGTGAGGTAGTGCGTGTTTTGTGAGGAAGTGCGTGTTTTGTGAGGAAGTGCGTGTTTTGTGAGGTAGTGCGTGTTTTGTGAGGTAGGGCGTGTTTTGTGAGGTAGGGCGTGTTTTGTGAGGTAGGGCGTGTTTTGTGAGGTAGTGTGTGTGTGTTTTGTGAGGTAGTGTGTGTGTGTTTTGTGAGGTAGTGTGTGTGTGTTTTGTGAGGTAGTGTGTGTTTTGTGAGGTAGTGTGTGTTTTGTGAGGTAGTGTGTGTTTTGTGAGTGTTTTGTGAGGTAGTGTGTGTTTTGTGAGGTAGTGTGTGTTTTGTGAGGTAGTGTGTGTTTTGTGAGGTAGTGTGTGTTTTGTGAGGTAGTGCGTGTTTTGTGAGGTAGTGCGTGTTTTGTGAGGTAGGGCGTGTTTTGTGAGGTAGTGCGTGTTTTGTGAGGTAGTGCGTGTTTTGTGAGGTAGTGCGTGTTTTGTGAGGTAGTGCGTGTTTTGTGAGGTAGTGCGTGTTTTGTGAGGTAGTGCGTGTTTTGTGAGGTAGTGCGTGTTTTGTGAGGTAGTGCGTGTTTTGTGAGGTAGTGCTGTAACGGGTGTCGTCCTCCTCTTCCTCGGAAGAGGAGAGGAGAGAAGGATCGGTAGACCAATGCGCAGCGAGGTGTGATGACATAATGATTTATTGAAAAAAAGACAGACGAACATACTTTAGAACTATACTTTAGAAATACAAAATAACAAACGGACAACGTAGACGAAACCTGAACCTGGAACTTACATAAAAGACACGAAGAACTCACGAGCAGGAAACAGACTACATAAACGAAATAACACGCCGAAACAAACCCGTGTGGTGCGCAGACACAAACACAGGAGACAATCACCCACAACCAAACAGTGTGAAACAGCCAACCTATATATGGTTCTCAATCAGAGGAAAACGTCAAACACCTGTCTCTGATTGAGAACCATATAAGGCTAATTACAAGTGACCTAAACATAGAAACACAAAACATAGAATGCCCACCCCAACTCACGCCCTGACCAACTAAACACATACAAAAATAACATAAAACAGGTCAGGAACGTGACAGAACCCCCCCCTCAAGGTGCGAACCCCGGACGCACCACCAAAAGTCTAGGGGAGGGTCTGGGTGGGCATCTGTCCACGGTGGTGGCTCAGGCTCTGGGCGTGGTTCCCATCCCACCATAATACATCCCCACTTTTTTATCCCCCTCACAATGCCCACCCTCCAAATAACCCCACCTAAATTAAGGGGCATCATCAGGATAAGGAGCAGCACCGGAATGAGGGGCAACACCGGAATGAGGGGCAACACCAGAATGAGGGGCAACACCAGAATGAGGGGCAAAACCAGAATGAGGAGCAACACCAGAATGACTGGCGGATCCTGGCTGGCTGGCTCTGGACGCTCTTGGCTGGCGGAAGGCTCTGGACGGTCATGGCTCGCTGACGGCTCTGGACGGTCATGGCTCGCTGACGGCTCTGGACGGTCATGGCTCGCTGACGGCTCTGGACGGTCATGGCTCGCTGACGGCTCTGGACGGTCATGGCTCGCTGACGGCTCTGGACGGTCATGGCTCGCTGACGGCTCTGGACGGTCATGGCTCGCTGACGGCTCTGGACGGTCATGGCTCGCTGACGGCTCTGGACGGTCATGGCTCGCTGACGGCTCTGGACGGTCATGGCTCGCTGACGGCTCTGGACGGTCATGGCTCGCTGACGGCTCTGGACGGTCATGGCTCGCTGACGGCTCTGGACGGTCATGGCTCGCTGACGGCTCTGGACGGTCATGGCTCGCTGACGGCTCTGGACGGTCATGGCTCGCTGACGGCTCTGGACGGTCATGGCTGGCTGAAGGCTCTGGCTGATCCGGTCTGGCGGAAGGCTCTGGCTGATCCGGTCTGGCGGAAGGCTCTGGCTGATCCGGTCTGGCGGAAGGCTCTGGCTGATCCGGTCTGGCGGAAGGCTCTGGCTGATCCGGTCTGGCGGAAGGCTCTGGCTGATCCGGTCTGGCGGAAGGCTCTGGCTGATCCGGTCTGGCGGAAGGCTCTGGCTGATCCGGTCTGGCGGAAGGCTCTAGCGGCTCCTGTCTGGCGGACGGCTCTAGCGGCTCCTGTCTGGCGGACGGCTCTAGCGGCTCCTGTCTGGCGGACGGCTCTGTAGGCTCATGGCAGACGGGCGGCTTTGCAGGCTCATGGCAGACGGGCGGCTTTGCAGGCTCATGGCAGACGGACAGTTCAGACGGCGTATGGCAGACGGGCAGTTCAGGCGCCGCTGGGCAGACGGGCAGTTCAGGCGCCGCTGGGCAGACGGGCAGTTCAGGCGCCGCTGGGCAGACGGGCAGTTCAGGCGCCGCTGGGCAGACGGGCAGTTCAGGCGCCGCTGGGCAGACGGGCAGTTCAGGCGCCGCTGGGCAGACGGCAGACTCTGGCCGGCTGAGACGCACTATAGGCCTGGTGCGTGGTACCGGAACTGGAGGTACCGGGCTAAGGACACGCACCTTCAGGCTAGTGCGGGGAACAACAACAGGGCACACTGGACTCTCGTGGCGCACTCTAGGCCTGGTGCGTGGTACCGGCACTGGTGGCACCGGGCTGAGGGCACGCACATCAGGATTAGTACGGGGAGAAGAAACAGTGTGTACAGGGCTCTGGAGACGCACAGGTGGCTTAGTGCGTGGTGCCGGAACTGGAGGCACTGGGCTGGAGACACGCACCATAGGCAGAGTGCGTGGAGGAGGAACAGGGCTCTGAAAACGCCCTGGAAGCCTGGTGCGTGGTGTAGGCACTGTTGGTACTAGGCTGGGGCGGGGAGGTGGCACCGGAAATACCGGACCGTGCAGGCGTACTGGCTCTCTTGAGCATTGAGCCTGCCCAACCTTACCTGGTTGAATGCTCCCGGTCGCCCGACCAGTGCGGGGAGGTGGAATAACCCGCACCGGGCTATGCACACGTACAGGAGACACCGTGCGCTCTACTGCGTAACACGGTGTCTGCCCGTACTTCCGCTCTCCACGGTTAGCCTGGGAAGTGGGCGCAGGTCTCCTACCTGCCCTTGGCCCACTACCTCTTAGCCCCCCCCCAATAAATTTTTGGGTAGTACTCACGGGCTTTTCAGGCTTCCAGCCACGTCTCCTTGCTGCCTCCTCATACCACCGCTGTTGGGCTCTCGCTGCCTCCATCTCCTCACGAGCGCGGCGATATTCCCCAATGTGCGCCCAGTGTCCTTTTCCCTCCAATACTTCGTCCCAAGTCCACGAGTCCTGGTTGCTCTGTTGAGCTCTCCCCCGCCGCTTGGTCCTAGGTTGGTGGGTGATTCTGTAACGGGTGTCGTCCTCCTCTTCCTCGGAAGAGGAGAGGAGAGAAGGATCGGTAGACCAATGCGCAGCGAGGTGTGATGACATAATGATTTATTGAAAAAAAGACAGACGAACACTGACACGAACTATACTTTAGAAATACAAAATAACAAACGGACAACGTAGACGAAACCTGAACCTGGAACTTACATAAAAGACACGAAGAACTCACGAGCAGGAAACAGACTACATAAACGAAATAACACGCCGAAACAAACCCGTGTGGTGCGCAGACACAAACACAGGAGACAATCACCCACAACCAAACAGTGTGAAACAGCCAACCTATATATGGTTCTCAATCAGAGGAAAACGTCAAACACCTGTCTCTGATTGAGAACCATATAAGGCTAATTACAAGTGACCTAAACATAGAAACACAAAACATAGAATGCCCACCCCAACTCACGCCCTGACCAACTAAACACATACAAAAATAACATAAAACAGGTCAGGAACGTGACAAGTGCGTGTTTTGTGAGGTAGTGTGTGTTTTGTGAGGTAGTGCGTGTTTTGTGAGGTAGTGCGTGTTTTGTGAGGTAGTGCGTGTTTTGTGAGGTAGTGCGTGTTTTGTGAGGTAGTGCGTGTTTTGTGAGGTAGTGCGTGTTTTGTGAGGTAGTGCGTGTTTTGTGAGGTAGTGTGTTTTGTGAGGTAGTGTTTGTTTTGTGAGGTAGTGTTTGTTTTGTGAGGTAGTGTTTATATACGGTGTGTTTCAGTCCCCTCTGAAAGTATTCACACCCTTTTTCTGTATTTAATTTTCAAAAAACATTCGCAAACATTACCTTGTCATTATCTGCGGGTTTTGTGTGTAGATAGGTGAGAGAGAAAAAATACATTATGTTTAATCCATTTTGAATTCAGGCTGTGGAATCAGTCACGGGGTATGAATACTTTCTGAAGGGCACTGTACGCGCACGTGCACACGCACGTGCACAAGCTCACGCACGCAAACTCACAGACGCTATTTATTCTTTCAACTAGGTAACCATACAACCAGCGCCCAGGGGAGAGACAGACAGGAGATTGAGGTGGTGACCGATGTAGGATATTCTGTTGACAGGTAGGATGGGACAGCATTCTGAAATAGATAGATACACTGGAAAGGTTATCAAAGTTAACACTGAAACACAGACACAGCTAAATATAGAGAGAGACGCAGTGGTGGGAGGAGAGGAGGAGGGAGGAGAGGTGGAGAGGAGGAGGGGAGGAGAGGAGGAGAGGTGGAGAGGTGGAGGGGAGGAGAGGTGGAGAGGAGGAGGGAGAAGAGGAGAAGAGGAGGAGGAGAGGAGAAGAGGGGGAGAGGAGAGGAGGAGAGGAGAAGTGGAGGAGGGGAGGAGAGGAGAAGTGGAGGAGGGGAGGAGAGGAGGAGAGGAGGAGAGGAGGAGAGGAGGAGAAGAGAGGAGAGGAGGAGAGGAGAAGTGGAGGAGGGGAGGAGGAGGAGAGGAGGAGAAGTGGAGAAGAGGAGGAGGAGAGAAGAAGAGGGGGAGAGGAGAAGTGGAGGAGGGGAGGAGAGGAGGAGGGGAGGAGAGGAGGAGAGGAGAAGAGGGGGAGAGGAGAAGTGGAGGAGGGGAGGAGAGGAGGAGGGGAGGAGAGGTGTAGAGGAGGAGAAGTGGAGAAGTGGAGAAGAGGAGGAGGAGAGGAGAAGTGGAGGAGGGGAGGAGAGGAGAAGTGGAGGAGAGGTGGAGAGGAGGAGAGGAGGAGAGGAGGAGAAGAGGGGGAGAGGAGAGGAGGATAGGAGAAGTGGAGGAGGGGAGGAGAGGAGGAGAGGAGGAGAGGAGGAGAAGTGGAGAAGTGGAGAAGAGGAGGAGGAGAGGAGAAGAGGGGGAGAGGAGAAGTGGAGGAGGGGAGGAGAGGAGGAGGGGAGGAGGGGAGGAGAAGAGGGGGAGAGGAGAAGTGGAGGAGGGGAGGAGAGGAGGAGGGGAGGAGAGGAGAGGAGAAGAGGAGAGGAGGAGAGGAGAGGAGAAGAGGAGGAGAAGAGGAGGAGGAGAGGAGGAGGAGAGGAGGAGAGGAGGAGAGGAGAAGAGGAGGAGGGAGAGGAGGAGAAGAGGAGAAGAGGAGAAGAGGAGGAGGAGGAGAGGAGGAGAGGAGAGGAGAAGAGGAGGAGAGGAGGAGAGGAGAAGAGGAGGAGAGGAGAGGAGGAGGAGAGGAGGAGGAGAGGAGGAGGAGAAGAGGGAATGAGAGTGGAGAAGTGGAGGTTGTGTGACAATGAGGAAGAAACCAAAATGTTGACTAATGATGAAAACACACCATATTAATTGTATTAAAATGCACACCCTGAAAAACATAAAGAAATAGTTTGAGTGGAAGGGGATTCTCGTTGAGATGGAAACACATGAACAAACAACATGGCCGCTGCCAAAGGAAGTCAAAACCCCATATTGACATTGGTTATGGGTCTACACTAGACTTCATACTACTACATTGTAAGGGACTGTGAATATTCTCATTTTTTTCTCCTATTTTTGAATTCAACACACCTTCCTTGTCACTTCAAAGCAACAACATGAGGCTTGAGTTGGTTCCATGACAGATACATTACATCATTATTATCACTCATGGAACTAAAGCAAGGCTCATTTTTTATGTAACCTTTATTTAACTAGGCAAGTCAGTTAAGAACCATTTCTTATTCACAATGACGGCGCTGGGCCAATCGTGCACCGTTCTATGGAACTCCCCATCACGGCCGGATGTGATGCGGCCTGGATTCAAACCAGGGACTGCAGTGACGCCTCTTTGCACTGAGATGCAGTGCCTTAGATCGCTGTACCACTCAGGAGCTCAGGTTGTCATTACAGATGTAGGATCTTAAATTGAGCTAGTCCTGCAATAGCAGAAAAGTAATACTGCAGCAACAGGAAATGTGAATTATTATGTTGATTTTAATTGATGTTCATTTTCGTAAGGGTTGCCATTTTTTTTTGGGGGGGTGGGGGGGAATCAAGTCTGACATTTCAAAGTGGAAAATACGAACTTTAGAAGCCCTTTTAAACCTCAAACACACTACAAGTTAGCATTTATGGCTTTGCAGGAAAATTCTCAGCAACAAAATAATGATCAAATTAAGATCCTACATCTGTATGAAGAGACATGTCAAGGAGAGCGTGTTGAATTCAAATATAAGGAGACTATATACATGACTGACTAGCTGGCATGACTACATGACTACATGACCACACAACATTGAGTCTACATTTGTACTCTACATTTGTCTGGGTATGTAGTGACAGAGATGGTGTTGTTGATCCTCTTCAGTGACAGAGATGGTGTTGTTGATCCTCTTCAGTGACAGAGATGGTGTTGTTGATCCTCTTCAGTGACAGAGATGATGTTGTTGATCCTCTTCAGTGTAGTGACAGAGATGGTGTTGTTGATCCTCTTCAGTGTAGTGACAGAGATGGTGTTGTTGATCCTCTTCAGTGTAGTGACAGAGATGGTATTGTTGATCCTCTTCAGTGTAGTGACAGAGATGGTGTTGTTGACCCTCTTCAGTGTATTGACAGAGATGGTGTTGTTGATCCTCTTCAGTGTAGTGACAGAGATTGTGTTGTTGACCCTCTTCAGTGACAGAGAAGGTGTTGTTGATCCTCTTCAGTGACAGAGATGGTGTTGTTGACCCTCTTCAGTGACAGAGATGATGTTGTTGAACCACTTCAGTGTAGTGACAGAGATGGTGTTGTTGATCCTCTTCAGTGACAGAGATGGTGTTGTTGATCCTCTTCAGTATAGTGACAGAGATGGTGTTGTTGACCCTCTTCAGTGACAGAGATGGTGTTGTTGATCCTCTTCAGTGACGGAGATGGTGTTGTTGACCCTCTTCAGTGACAGAGATGATGTTGTTGATCCTCTTCAGTATAGTGACAGAGATGGTGTTGTTGATCCTCTTCAGTGACAGAGATGGTGTTGTTGACCCTCTTCAGTGTAGTGACAGAGATGGTGTTGTTGATCCTCTTCAGTGTAGTGACAGAGATGGTGTTGTTGATCCTCTTCAGTGTAGTGACAGAGATGGTGTTGTTGACCCTCTTCAGTGTAGTGACAGAGACGCCATTGTTGACCCTTTTCAGTATAGTGACAGAGATGGTGTTGTTGACCCTCTTCAGTGTAGTGACAGAGACGCCATTGTTGACCCTCTTCAGTGACAGAGAAGGTGTTGTTGATCCTCTTCAGTGACAGAGATGGTGTTGTTGACCCTCTTCAGTGACAGAGATGATGTTGTTGAACCACTTCAGTGTAGTGACAGAGATGGTGTTGTTGATCCTCTTCAGTGACAGAGATGGTGTTGTTGATCCTCTTCAGTATAGTGACAGAGATGGTGTTGTTGACCCTCTTCAGTGACAGAGATGGTGTTGTTGATCCTCTTCAGTGACAGAGATGGTGTTGTTGACCCTCTTCAGTGACAGAGATGATGTTGTTGATCCTCTTCAGTATAGTGACAGAGATGGTGTTGTTGATCCTCTTCAGTGACAGAGATGGTGTTGTTGATCCTCTTCAGTGTAGTGACAGAGATGGTGTTGTTGATCCTCTTCAGTGTAGTGACAGAGATGGTGTTGTTGATCCTCTTCAGTGTAGTGACAGAGATGGTGTTGTTGACCCTCTTCAGTGTAGTGACAGAGACGCCATTGTTGACCCTTTTCAGTATAGTGACAGAGATGGTGTTGTTGACCCTCTTCAGTGTAGTGACAGAGACGCCATTGTTGACCCTCTTCAGTGTATAATTAAGTCACCTCAACACTCCCAGCCGATACTCACGTCTTCAGAAGGAATTCCCCTCGACCACGTCCACCTATTGGAGAAAACACACATTCTTTTCCATTGAACCCCGTTGTATATGTTTTGCTACACAGAAACAACGAAACGTGCTGAGAAGCTGCTGTGCTGTTCAATGTTCATGTAACCAGGTCGAAAACCCCAACCTACAGTTCACAAAGCTCCCACACAGGGAAATAGAGCCTTCTAGAAAATATGGTGAAATGTGGGGACGCGGTGTCCCAGAAGGCCTCACGTAGCTCTGTGTGGAAAACATTCAATCACCGGTAAGACATTTCACTTGTTTACTACAGTCGGTTAGTATCTCCACTCACTACTTGTAGCTGTCTAGTCTGTTAGTAACTCCACTCACTACTTGTAGTTGTATAGTCTGTTAGTATCTCCACTCACTACTTGTAGTTGTATAGTCTGTTAGTAACTCCACTCACTACGTGTAGTTGTATAGTCTGTTAGTAACTCCACTCACTACTTGTAGTTGTATAGTCTGTTAGTATCTCCACTCACTACTTGTAGTTGTATAGTCTGTTAGTAACTCCACTCACTACCTGTAGTTGTATAGTCTATTAGTAACTCCACTCACTACTTGTAGTTGTATAGTCTGTTAGTAACTCCACTCACTACTTGTAGTTGTATAGTCTGTTAGTAACTCCACTCACTACTTGTAGTTGTATAGTCTGTTAGTAACTCCACTCACTACTTGTAGCTGTATAGTCTGTTAGTAACTCCACTCACTACTTGTAGTTGTATAGTCTGTTAGTAACTCCACTCACTACTTGTAGTTGTATAGTCTGTTAGTAACTCCACTCACTACTTGTAGTTGTATAGTCTGTTAGTAACTCCACTCACTACTTGTAGTTGTATGGTCTGTTAGTAACTCCACTCACTACTTGTAGTTGTATAGTCTGTTAGTAACTCCACTCACTTCTTGTAGTTGTATAGTCTGTTAGTAACTCCTCACTACTTGTAGTTGTATAGTCTGTTAGTAACTCCTCACTACCTGTAGTTGTATAGTCTGTTAGTAACTCCACTCACTACGTGTAGTTGTATAGTCTGTTAGTAACTCCACTCACTTCTTGTAGTTGTATAGTCTGTTAGTAACTCCACTCACTACTTGGAGTTGTATAGTCTGTTAGTATCTCCACTCACTACTTGTAGTTGTATAGTCTGTTAGTATCTCCACTCACTACCTGTAGTTGTATAGTCTGTTAGTATCTCCACTCACTACTTGTAGTTGTATAGTCTGTTAGTATCTCCACTCACTACTTGTAGTTGTATAGTCTGTTAGTATCTCCACTCACTACCTGTAGTTGTATAGTCTGTTAGTATCTCCACTCACTACCTGTAGTTGTATAGTCTGTTAGTATCTCCACTCACTACCTGTAGTTGTATAGTCTGTTAGTATCTCCACTCACTACCTGTAGTTGTATAGTCTGTTAGTATCTCCACTCACTACCTGTAGTTGTATAGTCTGTTAGTAACTCCACTCACTACTTGTAGTTGTATGGTCTGTTAGTATCTCCACTCACTACTTGTAGCTGTATAGTCTGTTAGTAACTCCACTCACTACTTGTAGTTGTATAGTCTGTTAGTAACTCCACTCACTACTTTTAGTTGTATAGTCTGTTAGTAACTCCACTCACTACTTGTAGTTGTATAGTCTGTTAGTAACTCCACTCACTACTTGTAGTTGTATAGTCTGTTAGTAACTCCACTCACTACGTGTAGTTGTATAGTCTGTTAGTAACTCCACTCACTACTTGTAGTTGTATAGTCTGTTAGTAACTCCACTCACTACTTGTAGTTGTATAGTCTGTTAGTAACTCCACTCACTACTTGTAGTTGTATAGTCTGTTAGTAACTCCACTCACTACCTGTAGTTGTATAGTCTGTTAGTAACTCCACTCACTACTTGTAGTTGTATAGTCTGTTAGTATCTCCACTCACTACTTGTAGTTGTATAGTCTGTTAGTATCTCCTCACTACTTGTAGTTGTATAGTCTGTTAGTATCTCCTCACTACTTGCAGTTGTATAGTCTGTTAGTATCTCCTCACTACTTGTAGTTGTATAGTCTGTTAGTAACTCCACTCACTACCTGTAGTTGTATAGTCTGTTAGTATCTCCTCACTACTTGTAGTTGTATAGTCTGTTAGTAACTCCACTCACTACTTGTAGTTGTATAGTCTGTTAGTAACTCCTCACTACCTGTAGTTGTATAGTCTGTTAGTATCTCCTCACTACTTGTAGTTGTATAGTCTGTTAGTAACTCCACTCACTACTTGTAGTTGTATAGTCTGATAGTAACTCCTCACTACTTGTAGTTGTATAGTCTGTTAGTAACTCCTCACTACCTGTAGTTGTATAGTCTGTTAGTAACTCCTCACTACCTGTAGTTCTATAGTCTGTTAGTATCTCCTCACTACTTGTAGTTGTATAGTCTGTTAGTATCTCCTCACTACTTGCAGTTGTATAGTCTGTTAGTAACTCCACTCACTACCTGTAGTTGTATAGTCTGTTAGTATCTCCTCACTACTTGTAGTTGTATAGTCTGTTAGTAACTCCACTCACTACTTGTAGTTGTATAGTCTGTTAGTAACTCCTCACTACTTGTAGTTGTATAGTCTGTTAGTAACTCCTCACTACCTGTAGTTGTATAGTCTGTTAGTAACTCCTCACTACCTGTAGTTCTATAGTCTGTTAGTAACTCCTCACTACTTGGAGTTGTATAGTCTGTTAGTAACTCCTCACTACTTGTAGTTGTATAGTCTGTTAGTAACTCCTCACTACCTGTAGTTGTATAGTCTGTTAGTAACTCCTCAGTACTTGTAGTTGTATAGTCTGTTAGTAACTCCTCACTACCTGTAGCTGTCTAGTCTGTTAGTAACTCCACTCACTACTCGTAGTTGTATAGTCTGTTAGTAACTCCACTCACTACCTGTAGTTGTATAGTCTGTTAGTATCTCCACTCACTACCTGTAGTTGTATAGTCTGTTAGTAACTCCTCACTACCTGTAGTTGTATAGTCTGATAGTAACTCCACTCACTACCTGTAGTTGTATAGTCTGTTAGTAACTCCTCACTACTTGTATAGTCTGTTAGTAACTCCACTCACTACCTGTAGTTGTATAGTCTGTTAGTATCTCCACTCACTACCTGTAGTTGTATAGTCTGTTAGTAACTCCTCACTACTTGGAGTTGTAAAGTCTGTTAGTAACTCCTCACTACTTGGAGTTGTAAAGTCTATTAGTAACTCCTCACTACTTGGAGTTGTAAAGTCTGTTAGTAACTCCTCACTACTTGTAGTTGTATAGTCTGTTAGTAACTCCTCAGTACTTGTAGTTGTATAGTCTGTTAGTAACTCCTCACTACCTGTAGCTGTATAGTCTGTTAGTATCTCCACTCACTACCTGTAGTTGTATAGTCTGTTAGTATCTCCACTCACTACCTGTAGTTGTATAGTCTGTTAGTAACTCCACTCACTACTTGTAGTTGTATGGTCTGTTAGTATCTCCACTCACTACTTGTAGCTGTATAGTCTGTTAGTAACTCCACTCACTACTTGTAGTTGTATAGTCTGTTAGTAACTCCACTCACTACTTTTAGTTGTATAGTCTGTTAGTAACTCCACTCACTACTTGTAGTTGTATAGTCTGTTAGTAACTCCACTCACTACTTGTAGTTGTATAGTCTGTTAGTAACTCCACTCACTACGTGTAGTTGTATAGTCTGTTAGTAACTCCACTCACTACTTGTAGTTGTATAGTCTGTTAGTAACTCCACTCACTACTTGTAGTTGTATAGTCTGTTAGTAACTCCACTCACTACTTGTAGTTGTATAGTCTGTTAGTAACTCCACTCACTACCTGTAGTTGTATAGTCTGTTAGTAACTCCACTCACTACTTGTAGTTGTATAGTCTGTTAGTATCTCCACTCACTACTTGTAGTTGTATAGTCTGTTAGTATCTCCTCACTACTTGTAGTTGTATAGTCTGTTAGTATCTCCTCACTACTTGCAGTTGTATAGTCTGTTAGTATCTCCTCACTACTTGTAGTTGTATAGTCTGTTAGTAACTCCACTCACTACCTGTAGTTGTATAGTCTGTTAGTATCTCCTCACTACTTGTAGTTGTATAGTCTGTTAGTAACTCCACTCACTACTTGTAGTTGTATAGTCTGTTAGTAACTCCTCACTACCTGTAGTTGTATAGTCTGTTAGTATCTCCTCACTACTTGTAGTTGTATAGTCTGTTAGTAACTCCACTCACTACTTGTAGTTGTATAGTCTGATAGTAACTCCTCACTACTTGTAGTTGTATAGTCTGTTAGTAACTCCTCACTACCTGTAGTTGTATAGTCTGTTAGTAACTCCTCACTACCTGTAGTTCTATAGTCTGTTAGTATCTCCTCGCTACTTGCAGTTGTATAGTCTGTTAGTATCTCCTCACTACTTTGTAGTTGTATAGTCTGTTAGTAACTCCACTCACTACTTGTAGTTGTATAGTCTGTTAGTAACTCCTCACTACTTGTAGTTGTATAGTCTGTTAGTAACTCCTCACTACCTGTAGTTGTATAGTCTGTTAGTAACTCCTCACTACCTGTAGTTCTATAGTCTGTTAGTAACTCCTCACTACTTGGAGTTGTATAGTCTGTTAGTAACTCCTCACTACTTGTAGTTGTATAGTCTGTTAGTAACTCCTCACTACCTGTAGTTGTATAGTCTGTTAGTAACTCCTCAGTACTTGTAGTTGTATAGTCTGTTAGTAACTCCTCACTACCTGTAGCTGTCTAGTCTGTTAGTAACTCCACTCACTACTCGTAGTTGTATAGTCTGTTAGTAACTCCACTCACTACCTGTAGTTGTATAGTCTGTTAGTATCTCCACTCACTACCTGTAGTTGTATAGTCTGTTAGTAACTCCTCACTACCTGTAGTTGTATAGTCTGATAGTAACTCCACTCACTACCTGTAGTTGTATAGTCTGTTAGTAACTCCTCACTACTTGTATAGTCTGTTAGTAACTCCACTCACTACCTGTAGTTGTATAGTCTGTTAGTATCTCCACTCACTACCTGTAGTTGTATAGTCTGTTAGTAACTCCTCACTACTTGGAGTTGTAAAGTCTGTTAGTAACTCCTCACTACTTGGAGTTGTAAAGTCTGTTAGTAACTCCTCACTACTTGGAGTTGTAAAGTCTGTTAGTAACTCCTCACTACTTGTAGTTGTATAGTCTGTTAGTAACTCCTCAGTACTTGTAGTTGTATAGTCTGTTAGTAACTCCTCACTACCTGTAGCTGTATAGTCTGTTAGTAACTCCACTCACTACTTGTAGTTGTATAGTCTGTTAGTAACTCCACTCACTACCTGTAGTTGTATAGTCTGTTAGTAACTCCTCACTACCTGTAGTTGTATAGTCTGTTAGTAACTCCACTCACTACCTGTAGTTGTATAGTCTGTTAGTAACTCCTCACTACCTGTAGTTGTATAGTCTGTTAGTATCTCCACTCACTACCTGTAGTTGTATAGTCTGTTAGTAACTCCACTCACTACCTGTAGTTGTATAGTCTGTTAGTATCTCCACTCACTACCTGTAGTTGTATAGTCTGTTAGTAACTCCACTCACTACCTGTAGTTGTATAGTCTGTTAGTAACTCCACTCACTACCTGTAGTTGTATAGTCTGTTAGTAACTCCTCACTACCTGTAGTTGTATAGTCTGTTAGTAACTCCTCACTACCTGTAGTTGTATAGTCTGTTAGTAACTCCACTCACTACCTGTAGTTGTATAGTCTGTTAGTAACTCCTCACTACCTGTAGTTGTATAGTCTGTTAGTATCTCCACTCACTACCTGTAGTTGTATAGTCTGTTAGTAACTCCTCACTACCTGTAGTTGTATAGTCTGTTAGTAACTCCTCACTACCTGTAGTTGTATAGTCTGTTAGTAACTCCACTCACTACTTGTAGTTGTATAGTCTGATAGTAACTCCTCACTACTTGTAGTTGTATAGTCTGTTAGTAACTCCACTCACTACGTGTAGTTGTATAGTCTGTTAGTAACTCCACTCACTACTTGTAGTTGTATAGTCTGTTAGTAACTCCACTCACTACTTGTAGTTGTATAGTCTGTTAGTAACTCCACTCACTACTTGTAGTTGTATAGTCTGTTAGTAACTCCACTCACTACCTGTAGTTGTATAGTCTGTTAGTAACTCCACTCACTACTTGTAGTTGTATAGTCTGTTAGTATCTCCACTCACTACTTGTAGTTGTATAGTCTGTTAGTATCTCCTCACTACTTGTAGTTGTATAGTCTGTTAGTATCTCCTCACTACTTGCAGTTGTATAGTCTGTTAGTATCTCCTCACTACTTGTAGTTGTATAGTCTGTTAGTAACTCCACTCACTACCTGTAGTTGTATAGTCTGTTAGTATCTCCTCACTACTTGTAGTTGTATAGTCTGTTAGTAACTCCACTCACTACTTGTAGTTGTATAGTCTGTTAGTAACTCCTCACTACCTGTAGTTGTATAGTCTGTTAGTATCTCCTCACTACTTGTAGTTGTATAGTCTGTTAGTAACTCCACTCACTACTTGTAGTTGTATAGTCTGATAGTAACTCCTCACTACTTGTAGTTGTATAGTCTGTTAGTAACTCCTCACTACCTGTAGTTGTATAGTCTGTTAGTAACTCCTCACTACCTGTAGTTCTATAGTCTGTTAGTATCTCCTCACTACTTGTAGTTGTATAGTCTGTTAGTATCTCCTCACTACTTGCAGTTGTATAGTCTGTTAGTAACTCCACTCACTACCTGTAGTTGTATAGTCTGTTAGTATCTCCTCACTACTTGTAGTTGTATAGTCTGTTAGTAACTCCACTCACTACTTGTAGTTGTATAGTCTGTTAGTAACTCCTCACTACTTGTAGTTGTATAGTCTGTTAGTAACTCCTCACTACCTGTAGTTGTATAGTCTGTTAGTAACTCCTCACTACCTGTAGTTCTATAGTCTGTTAGTAACTCCTCACTACTTGGAGTTGTATAGTCTGTTAGTAACTCCTCACTACTTGTAGTTGTATAGTCTGTTAGTAACTCCTCACTACCTGTAGTTGTATAGTCTGTTAGTAACTCCTCAGTACTTGTAGTTGTATAGTCTGTTAGTAACTCCTCACTACCTGTAGCTGTCTAGTCTGTTAGTAACTCCACTCACTACTCGTAGTTGTATAGTCTGTTAGTAACTCCACTCACTACCTGTAGTTGTATAGTCTGTTAGTATCTCCACTCACTACCTGTAGTTGTATAGTCTGTTAGTAACTCCTCACTACCTGTAGTTGTATAGTCTGATAGTAACTCCACTCACTACCTGTAGTTGTATAGTCTGTTAGTAACTCCTCACTACTTGTATAGTCTGTTAGTAACTCCACTCACTACCTGTAGTTGTATAGTCTGTTAGTATCTCCACTCACTACCTGTAGTTGTATAGTCTGTTAGTAACTCCTCACTACTTGGAGTTGTAAAGTCTGTTAGTAACTCCTCACTACTTGGAGTTGTAAAGTCTGTTAGTAACTCCTCACTACTTGGAGTTGTAAAGTCTGTTAGTAACTCCTCACTACTTGTAGTTGTATAGTCTGTTAGTAACTCCTCAGTACTTGTAGTTGTATAGTCTGTTAGTAACTCCTCACTACCTGTAGCTGTATAGTCTGTTAGTAACTCCACTCACTACTTGTAGTTGTATAGTCTGTTAGTAACTCCACTCACTACCTGTAGTTGTATAGTCTGTTAGTAACTCCTCACTACCTGTAGTTGTATAGTCTGTTAGTAACTCCACTCACTACCTGTAGTTGTATAGTCTGTTAGTAACTCCTCACTACCTGTAGTTGTATAGTCTGTTAGTATCTCCACTCACTACCTGTAGTTGTATAGTCTGTTAGTAACTCCACTCACTACCTGTAGTTGTATAGTCTGTTAGTATCTCCACTCACTACCTGTAGTTGTATAGTCTGTTAGTAACTCCACTCACTACCTGTAGTTGTATAGTCTGTTAGTAACTCCACTCACTACCTGTAGTTGTATAGTCTGTTAGTAACTCCTCACTACCTGTAGTTGTATAGTCTGTTAGTAACTCCTCACTACCTGTAGTTGTATAGTCTGTTAGTAACTCCACTCACTACCTGTAGTTGTATAGTCTGTTAGTAACTCCTCACTACCTGTAGTTGTATAGTCTGTTAGTATCTCCACTCACTACCTGTAGTTGTATAGTCTGTTAGTAACTCCTCACTACCTGTAGTTGTATAGTCTGTTAGTAACTCCTCACTACCTGTAGTTGTATAGTCTGTTAGTAACTCCACTCACTACTTGTAGTTGTATAGTCTGATAGTAACTCCTCACTACTTGTAGTTGTATAGTCTGTTAGTAACTCCTCACTACCTGTAGTTGTATAGTCTGTTAGTAACTCCTCACTACCTGTAGTTCTATAGTCTGTTAGTATCTCCTCACTACTTGTAGTTGTATAGTCTGTTAGTATCTCCTCACTACTTGCAGTTGTATAGTCTGTTAGTATCTCCTCACTACTTGTAGTTGTATAGTCTGTTAGTAACTCCACTCACTACCTGTAGTTGTATAGTCTGTTAGTATCTCCTCACTACTTGTAGTTGTATAGTCTGTTAGTATCTCCACTCACTACTTGTAGTTGTATAGTCTGTTAGTATCTCCTCACTACTTGTAGTTGTATAGTCTGTTAGTATCTCCTCACTACTTGCAGTTGTATAGTCTGTTAGTATCTCCTCACTACTTGTAGTTGTATAGTCTGTTAGTAACTCCACTCACTACCTGTAGTTGTATAGTCTGTTAGTATCACCTCACTACTTGTAGTTGTATAATCTGTTAGTAACTCCACTCACTACTTGTAGTTGTATAGTCTGTTAGTAACTCCTCACTACCTGTAGTTGTATAGTCTGTTAGTATCTCCTCACTACTTGTAGTTGTATAGTCTGTTAGTAACTCCACTCACTACTTGTAGTTGTATAGTCTGATAGTAACTCCTCACTACTTGTAGTTGTATAGTCTGTTAGTAACTCCTCACTACCTGTAGTTGTATAGTCTGTTAGTAACTCCTCACTACCTGTAGTTCTATAGTCTGTTAGTATCTCCTCACTACTTGTAGTTGTATAGTCTGTTAGTATCTCCTCACTACTTGCAGTTGTATAGTCTGTTAGTATCTCCTCACTACTTGTAGTTGTATAGTCTGTTAGTAACTCCTCACTACTTGTAGTTGTATAGTCTGTTAGTAACTCCTCACTACCTGTAGTTGTATAGTCTGTTAGTAACTCCTCACTACCTGTAGTTGTATAGTCTGTTAGTAACTCCTCAGTACTTGTAGTTGTATAGTCTGTTAGTAACTCCTCACTACCTGTAGCTGTCTAGTCTGTTAGTAACTCCACTCACTACTTGTAGTTGTATAGTCTGTTAGTAACTCCACTCACTACCTGTAGTTGTATAGTCTGTTAGTATCTCCACTCACTACCTGTAGTTGTATAGTCTGTTAGTAACTCCTCACTACCTGTAGTTGTATAGTCTGATAGTAACTCCACTCACTACCTGTAGTTGTATAGTCTGTTAGTAACTCCTCACTACTGGTATAGTCTGTTAGTAACTCCACTCACTACCTGTAGTTGTATAGTCTATTAGTATCTCCTCACTACTTGTATAGTCTGTTAGTAACTCCTCACTACCTGTAGCTGTCTAGTCTGTTAGTAACTCCTCACTACCTGTAGTTGTATAGTCTGTTAGTAACTCCTCACTACCTGTAGTTGTATAGTCTGTTAGTAACTCCTCACTACTTGGAGTTGTAAAGTCTGTTAGTAACTCCTCACTACTTGGAGTTGTAAAGTCTGTTAGTAACTCCTCACTACTTGTAGTTGTATAGTCTGTTAGTAACTCCTCAGTACTTGTAGTTGTATAGTCTGTTAGTAACTCCTCACTACCTGTAGCTGTATAGTCTGTTAGTAACTCCACTCACTACTTGTAGTTGTATAGTCTGTTAGTAACTCCACTCACTACCTGTAGTTGTATAGTCTGTTAGTAACTCCTCACTACCTGTAGTTGTATAGTCTGTTAGTAACTCCTCACTACCTGTAGTTGTATAGTCTGTTAGTAACTCCACTCACTACCTGTAGTTGTATAGTCTGTTAGTAACTCCTCACTACCTGTAGTTGTATAGTCTGTTAGTATCTCCACTCACTACCTGTAGTTGTATAGTCTGTTAGTAACTCCACTCACTACCTGTAGTTGTATAGTCTGTTAGTAACTCCACTCACTACCTGTAGTTGTATAGTATGTTAGTAACTCCTCACTACCTGTAGTTGTATAGTCTGTTAGTATCTCCACTCACTACCTGTAGTTGTATAGTCTGTTAGTAACTCCTCACTACCTGTAGTTGTATAGTCTGTTAGTAACTCCTCACTACCTGTAGTTGTATAGTCTGTTAGTAACTCCACTCACTACTTGTAGTTGTATAGTCTGATAGTAACTCCTCACTACTTGTAGTTGTATAGTCTGTTAGTAACTCCTCACTACCTGTAGTTGTATAGTCTGTTAGTAACTCCTCACTACCTGTAGTTCTATAGTCTGTTAGTATCTCCTCACTACTTGTAGTTGTATAGTCTGTTAGTATCTCCTCACTACTTGCAGTTGTATAGTCTGTTAGTATCTCCTCACTACTTGTAGTTGTATAGTCTGTTAGTAACTCCACTCACTACTTGTAGTTGTATAGTCTGTTAGTAACTCCTCACTACTTGTAGTTGTATAGTCTGTTAGTAACTCCTCACTACCTGTAGTTGTATAGTCTGTTAGTAACTCCTCACTACCTGTAGTTCTATAGTCTGTTAGTAACTCCTCACTACCTGTAGTTCTATAGTCTGTTAGTAACTCCTCACTACTTGGAGTTGTATAGTCTGTTAGTAACTCCTCACTACTTGTAGTTGTATAGTCTGTTAGTAACTCCTCACTACCTGTAGTTGTATAGTCTGTTAGTAACTCCTCAGTACTTGTAGTTGTATAGTCTGTTAGTAACTCCTCACTACCTGTAGCTGTCTAGTCTGTTAGTAACTCCACTCACTACTTGTAGTTGTATAGTCTGTTAGTAACTCCACTCACTACCTGTAGTTGTATAGTCTGTTAGTATCTCCACTCACTACCTGTAGTTGTATAGTCTGTTAGTAACTCCTCACTACCTGTAGTTGTATAGTCTGTTAGTAACTCCACTCACTACCTGTAGTTGTATAGTCTGTTAGTAACTCCTCACTACTTGTATAGTCTGTTAGTAACTCCACTCACTACCTGTAGTTGTATAGTCTATTAGTATCTCCTCACTACTTGTATAGTCTGTTAGTAACTCCTCACTACCTGTAGCTGTCTAGTCTGTTAGTAACTCCTCACTACCTGTAGTTGTATAGTCTGTTAGTAACTCCTCACTACCTGTAGTTGTATAGTCTGTTAGTAACTCCTCACTACTTGGAGTTGTAAAGTCTGTTAGTAACTCCTCACTACTTGGAGTTGTAAAGTCTGTTAGTAACTCCTCACTACTTGTAGTTGTATAGTCTGTTAGTAACTCCTCAGTACTTGTAGTTGTATAGTCTGTTAGTAACTCCTCACTACCTGTAGCTGTATAGTCTGTTAGTAACTCCACTCACTACTTGTAGTTGTATAGTCTGTTAGTAACTCCACTCACTACCTGTAGTTGTATAGTCTGTTAGTTACTCCTCACTACCTGTAGTTGTATAGTCTGTTAGTAACTCCTCACTACCTGTAGTTGTATAGTCTGTTAGTAACTCCACTCACTACCTGTAGTTGTATAGTCTGTTAGTAACTCCTCACTACCTGTAGTTGTATAGTCTGTTAGTATCTCCACTCACTACCTGTAGTTGTATAGTCTGTTAGTAACTCCACTCACTACCTGTAGTTGTATAGTCTGTTAGTAACTCCACTCACTACCTGTAGTTGTATAGTCTGTTAGTATCTCCACTCACTACCTGTAGTTGTATAGTCTGTTAGTAACTCCACTCACTACCTGTAGTTGTATAGTCTGTTAGTAACTCCACTCACTACCTGTAGTTGTATAGTCTGTTAGTAACTCCTCACTACCTGTAGTTGTATAGTCTGTTAGTATCTCCACTCACTACCTGTAGTTGTATAGTCTGTTAGTAACTCCTCACTACCTGTAGTTGTATAGTCTGTTAGTAACTCCTCACTACCTGTAGTTGTATAGTCTGTTAGTAACTCCACTCACTACCTGTAGTTGTATAGTCTGTTAGTAACTCCTCACTACTTGTATAGTCTGTTAGTAACTCCACTCACTACCTGTAGTTGTATAGTCTGTTAGTATCTCCTCACTACTTGTATAGTCTGTTAGTAACTCCTCACTACCTGTATCTGTCTAGTCTGTTAGTAACTCCTCACTACCTGTAGTTGTATAGTCTGTTAGTAACTCCACTCACTACCTGTAGTTGTATAGTCTGTTAGTAACTCCTCACTACTTGTAGTTGTATAGTCTGTTAGTAACTCCTCACTACTTGTAGTTGTATAGTCTGTTAGTAACTCCACTCACTACTTGTAGCTGTCTAGTCTGTTAGTAACTCCGCTCACTACTTGTAGCTGTATAGTCTGTTAGTAACTCCACTCACTATTTGTAGTTGTATAGTCTGTTAGTAACTCCTCACTACTTGGAGTTGTATAGTCTGTTAGTAACTCCTCACTACCTGTAGTTGTATAGTCTGTTAGTATCTCCTCACTACTTGTAGTTGTATAGTCTGTTAGTAACTCCACTCACTACCTGGAGTTGTATAGTCTGTTAGTATCTCCTCACTACTTGTAGTTGTATAGTCTGTTAGTAACTCCACTCACTACCTGGAGTTGTATAGTCTGTTAGTATCTCCTCACTACTTGTAGTTGTATAGTCTGTTAGTATCTCCTCACTACCTGTAGCTGTATAGTCTGTTAGTAACTCCACTCACTACCTGTAGTTGTATAGTCTGTTAGTATCTCCACTCACTACCTGTAGTTGTATAGTCTGTTAGTAACTCCTCACTACCTGTAGTTGTATAGTATGTTAGTAACTCCACTCACTACCTGTAGTTGTATAGTCTGTTAGTATCTCCTCACTACTTGTATAGTCTGTTAGTAACTCCTCACTACCTGTAGCTGTCTAGTCTGTTAGTATCTCCTCACTACTTGTATAGTCTGTTAGTAACTCCTCACTACCTGTAGCTGTCTAGTCTGTTAGTATCTCCACTCACTACCTGTAGTTGTATAATCTGTTAGTATCTCCTCACTACTTGTAGTTGTATAGTCTGTTAGTAACTCCTCACTACTTGTAGTTGTATAGTCTGTTAGTAACTCCTCACTACTTGTAGTTGTATAGTCTGTTAGTATCTCCTCACTACTTGTAGTTGTATAGTCTGTTAGTAACTCCACTCACTACCTGGAGTTGTATAGTCTGTTAGTATCTCCTCACTACTTGTAGTTGTATAGTCTGTTAGTAACTCCACTCACTACCTGGAGTTGTATAGTCTGTTAGTATCTCCTCACTACTTGTAGTTGTATAGTCTGTTAGTAACTCCACTCACTACCTGGAGTTGTATAGTCTGTTAGTATCTCCTCACTACCTGTAGTTGTATAGTCTGTTAGTAACTCCTCACTGCCTGTAGTTGTATAGTATGTTAGTAACTCCTCACTACTTGGAGTTGTATAGTCTGTTAGTAACTCCTCCCTACTTGTAGTTGTATAGTCTGTTAGTAACTCCTCAGTACTTGTAGTTGTATAGTCTGTTAGTAACTCCTCACTACCTGTAGCTGTCTAGTCTGTTAGTAACTCCACTCACTACTTGTAGTTGTATAGTCTGTTAGTAACTCCACTCACTACCTGTAGTTGTATAGTCTGTTAGTATCTCCACTCATTACCTGTAGTTGTATAGTCTGTTAGTAACTCCTCACTACCTGTAGTTGTATAGTCTGTTAGTAACTCCACTCACTACCTGGAGTTGTATAGTCTGTTAGTATCTCCTCACTACTTGTAGTTGTATAGTCTGTTAGTAACTCCACTCACTACCTGTAGCTGTCTAGTCTGTTAGTATCTCCTCACTACTTGTATAGTCTGTTAGTAACTCCTCACTACCTGTAGCTGTCTAGTCTGTTAGTATCTCCTCACTACTTGTAGTTGTATAGTCTGTTAGTAACTCCACTCACTACCTGGAGTTGTATAGTCTGTTAGTATCTCCTCACTACCTGTAGTTGTATAGTCTGTTAGTAACTCCTCACTACCTGTAGTTGTATAGTATGTTAGTAACTCCTCACTACTTGGAGTTGTATAGTCTGTTAGTAACTCCTCACTACTTGTAGTTGTATAGTCTGTTAGTAACTCCTCAGTACTTGTAGTTGTATAGTCTGTTAGTAACTCCTCACTACCTGTAGCTGTCTAGTCTGTTAGTAACTCCACTCACTACTTGTAGCTGTCTAGTCTGTTAGTATCTCCTCACTACTTGTATAGTCTGTTAGTAACTCCTCACTACCTGTAGCTGTCTAGTCTGTTAGTATCTCCTCACTACTTGTATAGTCTGTTAGTAACTCCTCACTACCTGTAGCTGTCTAGTCTGTTAGTAACTCCACTCACTACTTGTAGTTGTATAGTCTGTTAGTAACTCCTCACTACTTGTAGTTGTATAGTCTGTTAGTATCTCCTCACTACCTGTAGTTGTATAGTCTGTTAGTAACTCCTCACTACCTGTAGTTGTATAGTCTGTTAGTAACTCCACTCACTACCTGTAGTTGTATAGTCTGTTAGTAACTCCTCACTACTTGTATAGTCTGTTAGTAACTCCACTCACTACCTGTAGTTGTATAGTCTGTTAGTATCTCCTCACTACTTGTATAGTCTGTTAGTAACTCCTCACTACCTGTAGTTGTATAGTCTGTTAGTAACTCCTCACTACCTGTAGTTGTATAGTCTGTTAGTAACTCCACTCACTACCTGTAGTTGTATAGTCTGTTAGTAACTCCTCACTACTTGTATAGTCTGTTAGTAACTCCACTCACTACCTGTAGTTGTATAGTCTGTTAGTAACTCCACTCACTACCTGTAGTTGTATAGTCTGTTAGTAACTCCACTCACTACCTGTAGTTGTATAGTCTGTTAGTAACTCCTCACTACTTGTATAGTCTGTTAGTAACTCCACTCACTACCTGTAGTTGTATAGTCTGTTAGTATCTCCTCACTACTTGTATAGTCTGTTAGTAACTCCTCACTACCTGTAGTTGTTTAGTCTGTTAGTAACTCCACTCACTACCTGTAGTTGTATAGTCTGTTAGTAACTCCTCACTACTTGTAGTTGTATAGTCTGTTAGTAACTCCTCACTACTTGTAGTTGTATAGTCTGTTAGTAACTCCTCACTACTTGTAGTTGTATAGTCTGTTAGTAACTCCACTCACTACTTGTAGCTGTCTAGTCTGTTAGTAACTCCGCTCACTACTTGTAGCTGTATAGTCTGTTAGTAACTCCACTCACTATTTGTAGTTGTATAGTCTGTTAGTAACTCCTCACTACTTGGAGTTGTATAGTCTGTTAGTAACTCCTCACTACCTGTAGTTGTATAGTCTGTTAGTATCTCCTCACTACTTGTAGTTGTATAGTCTGTTAGTATCTCCTCACTACTTGTAGTTGTATAGTCTGTTAGTAACTCCACTCACTACCTGGAGTTGTATAGTCTGTTAGTATCTCCTCACTACTTGTAGTTGTATAGTCTGTTAGTAACTCCACTCACTACCTGGAGTTGTATAGTCTGTTAGTATCTCCTCACTACTTGTAGTTGTATAGTCTGTTAGTATCTCCTCACTACTTGTAGTTGTATAGTCTGTTAGTAACTCCACTCACTACCTGTAGTTGTATAGTCTGTTAGTATCTCCTCACTACTTGTAGTTGTATAGTCTGTTAGTAACTCCTCACTACTTGGAGTTGTATAGTCTGTTAGTAACTCCTCACTACTTGTAGTTGTATAGTCTGTTAGTATCTCCTCACTACTTGTAGTTGTATAGTCTGTTAGTAACTCCACTCACTACCTGGAGTTGTATAGTCTGTTAGTATCTCCTCACTACTTGTAGTTGTATAGTCTGTTAGTAACTCCACTCACTACCTGGAGTTGTATAGTCTGTTAGTATCTCCTCACTACTTGTAGCTGTATAGTCTGTTAGTAACTCCACTCACTACCTGGAGTTGTATAGTCTGTTAGTATCTCCTCACTACCTGTAGTTGTATAGTCTGTTAGTAACTCCTCACTACCTGTAGTTGTATAGTATGTTAGTAACTCCTCACTACTTGGAGTTGTATAGTCTGTTAGTAACTCCTCACTACTTGTAGTTGTATAGTCTGTTAGTAACTCCTCAGTACTTGTAGTTGTATAGTCTGTTAGTAACTCCTCACTACCTGTAGCTGTCTAGTCTGTTAGTAACTCCACTCACTACTTGTAGTTGTATAGTCTGTTAGTAACTCCTCACTACCTGTAGTTGTATAGTCTGTTAGTAACTCCACTCACTACCTGTAGTTGTATAGTCTGTTAGTATCTCCTCACTACTTGTATAGTCTGTTAGTAACTCCTCACTACCTGTAGCTGTCTAGTCTGTTAGTATCTCCTCACTACTTGTATAGTCTGTTAGTAACTCCTCACTACCTGTAGCTGTCTAGTCTGTTAGTATCTCCTCACTACTTGTAGTTGTATAGTCTGTTAGTAACTCCACTCACTACCTGGAGTTGTATAGTCTGTTAGTATCTCCACTCACTACCTGTAGTTGTATAGTCTGTTAGTAACTCCTCACTCCCTGTAGTTGTATAGTCTGTTAGTAACTCCACTCACTACCTGTAGTTGTATAGTCTGTTAGTATCTCCTCACTACTTGTATAGTCTGTTAGTAACTCCTCACTACCTGTAGTTGTATAGTCTGTTAGTAACTCCACTCACTACCTGTAGTTGTATAGTCTGTTAGTATCTCCACTCACTACCTGTAGTTGTATAGTCTGTTAGTAACTCCTCACTACCTGTAGTTGTATAGTCTGTTAGTAACTCCACTCAATTCCTGTAGTTGTATAGTCTGTTAGTATCTCCACTCACTACCTGTAGTTGTATAGTCTGTTAGTAACTCCTCACTACCTGTAGTTGTATAGTCTGTTAGTAACTCCACTCACTACCTGTAGTTGTATAGTCTGTTAGTATCTCCTCACTACTTGTATAGTCTGTTAGTAACTCCTCACTACCTGTAGCTGTCTAGTCTGTTAGTATCTCCTCACTACTTGTATAGTCTGTTAGTAACTCCTCACTACCTGTAGCTGTCTAGTCTGTTAGTATCTCCACTCACTACTTGTAGTTGTATAGTCTGTTAGTAACTCCTCACTACCTGTAGTTGTATAGTCTGTTAGTAACTCCTCACTACCTGTAGTTGTATAGTATGTTAGTAACTCCTCACTACTTGGAGTTGTATAGTCTGTTAGTAACTCCTCACTACTTGTAGTTGTATAGTCTGTTAGTAACTCCTCAGTACTTGTAGTTGTATAGTCTGTTAGTAACTCCTCACTACCTGTAGCTGTCTAGTCTGTTAGTAACTCCACTCACTACTTGTAGTTGTATAGTCTGTTAGTAACTCCACTCACTACCTGTAGTTGTATAGTCTGTTAGTATCTCCACTCACTACCTGTAGTTGTATAGTCTGTTAGTAACTCCTCACTACCTGTAGTTGTATAGTCTGTTAGTAACTCCACTCACTACCTGTAGTTGTATAGTCTGTTAGTATCTCCTCACTACTTGTATAGTCTGTTAGTAACTCCTCACTACCTGTAGCTGTCTAGTCTGTTAGTATCTCCTCACTACTTGTATAGTCTGTTAGTAACTCCTCACTACCTGTAGCTGTCTAGTCTGTTAGTATCTCCTCACTACTTGTAGTTGTATAGTCTGTTAGTAACTCCACTCACTACCTGGAGTTGTATAGTCTGTTAGTATCTCCACTCACTACCTGTAGTTGTATAGTCTGTTAGTAACTCCTCACTCCCTGTAGTTGTATAGTCTGTTAGTAACTCCACTCACTACCTGTAGTTGTATAGTCTGTTAGTATCTCCTCACTACTTGTATAGTCTGTTAGTAACTCCTCACTACCTGTAGTTGTATAGTCTGTTAGTAACTCCACTCACTACCTGTAGTTGTATAGTCTGTTAGTATCTCCACTCACTACCTGTAGTTGTATAGTCTGTTAGTAACTCCTCACTACCTGTAGTTGTATAGTCTGTTAGTAACTCCACTCAATTCCTGTAGTTGTATAGTCTGTTAGTATCTCCACTCACTACCTGTA
This sequence comes from Salvelinus alpinus, assembly GCF_045679555.1. NCBI lineage: Eukaryota > Metazoa > Chordata > Actinopteri > Salmoniformes > Salmonidae > Salvelinus > Salvelinus alpinus. The sequence goes on from NC_092095.1 coordinate 77,901,529, forward strand.
GTTGTATAGTCTGTTAGTAACTCCTCACTACCTGTAGTTGTATAGTCTGTTAGTAACTCCACTCACTACCTGTAGTTGTATAGTCTGTTAGTATCTCCTCACTACTTGTATAGTCTGTTAGTAACTCCTCACTACCTGTAGCTGTCTAGTCTGTTAGTATCTCCTCACTACTTGTATAGTCTGTTAGTAACTCCTCACTACCTGTAGCTGTCTAGTCTGTTAGTATCTCCACTCACTACTTGTAGTTGTATAGTCTGTTAGTAACTCCTCACTACCTGTAGTTGTATAGTCTGTTAGTAACTACTCACTACCTGTAGCTGTCTAGTCTGTTAGTAACTCCACTCACTACTTGTAGTTGTATAGTCTGTTAGTAACTCCACTCACTACCTGTAGTTGTATAGTCTGCTAGTAACTCCTCACTACTTGTAGTTGTATAGTCTGTTAGTAACTCCTCACTACCTGTAGTTCTATAGTCTGTTAGTAACTCCTCACTACCTGTAGTTGTATAGTCTGTTAGTAACTCCACTCACTACCTGTAGTTGTATAGTCTGTTAGTAACTCCTCACTACTTGTATAGTCTGTTAGTAACTCCACTCACTACCTGTAGTTGTATAGTCTGTTAGTATCTCCTCACTACTTGTATAGTCTGTTAGTAACTCCTCACTACCTGTAGCTGTCTAATCTGTTAGTAACTCCTCACTACCTGTAGTTGTATAGTCTGTTAGTATCTCCACTCACTACCTGTAGTTGTATAGTCTGTTAGTAACTCCTCACTACCTGTAGTTGTATAGTCTGTTAGTAACTCCACTCACTACCTGTAGTTGTATAGTCTGTTAGTAACTCCTCACTACTTGTATAGTCTGTTAGTAACTCCACTCACTACCTGTAGTTGTATAGTCTGTTAGTATCTCCTCACTACTTGTATAGTCTGTTAGTAACTCCTCACTACCTGTAGTTGTATAGTCTGTTAGTAACTCCTCACTACCTGTAGTTGTATAGTCTGTTAGTAACTCCACTCACTACCTGTAGTTGTATAGTCTGTTAGTAACTCCTCACTACTTGTATAGTCTGTTAGTAACTCCACTCACTACCTGTAGTTGTATAGTCTGTTAGTATCTCCTCACTACTTGTATAGTCTGTTAGTAACTCCTCACTACCTGTAGTTGTATAGTCTGTTAGTAACTCCACTCACTACCTGTAGTTGTATAGTCTGTTAGTAACTCCTCACTACTTGTAGTTGTATAGTCTGTTAGTAACTCCTCACTACTTGTAGTTGTATAGTCTGTTAGTAACTCCACTCACTACTTGTAGCTGTCTAGTCTGTTAGTAACTCCGCTCACTACTTGTAGCTGTATAGTCTGTTAGTAACTCCACTCACTATTTGTAGTTGTATAGTCTGTTAGTAACTCCTCACTACTTGGAGTTGTATAGTCTGTTAGTAACTCCTCACTACCTGTAGTTGTATAGTCTGTTAGTATCTCCTCACTACTTGTAGTTGTATAGTCTGTTAGTATCTCCTCACTACTTGTAGTTGTATAGTCTGTTAGTAACTCCACTCACTACCTGGAGTTGTATAGTCTGTTAGTATCTCCTCACTACTTGTAGTTGTATAGTCTGTTAGTAACTCCACTCACTACCTGGAGTTGTATAGTCTGTTAGTAACTCCTCACTACTTGTAGTTGTATAGTCTGTTAGTATCTCCTCACTACTTGTAGTTGTATAGTCTGTTAGTAACTCCACTCACTACCCGGAGTTGTATATAGTCTGTTAGTATCTCCTCACTACTTGTAGTTGTATAGTCTGTTAGTAATTCCACTCACTACCTGGAGTTGTATAGTCTGTTAGTATCTCCTCACTACTTGTAGCTGTATAGTCTGTTAGTAACTCCACTCACTACCTGGAGTTGTATAGTCTGTTAGTATCTCCTCACTACCTGTAGTTGTATAGTCTGTTAGTAACTCCTCACTACCTGTAGTTGTATAGTATGTTAGTAACTCCTCACTACTTGGAGTTGTATAGTCTGTTAGTAACTCCTCACTACTTGTAGTTGTATAGTCTGTTAGTAACTCCACTCACTACCCGGAGTTGTATATAGTCTGTTAGTATCTCCTCACTACTTGTAGTTGTATAGTCTGTTAGTAACTCCACTCACTACCTGGAGTTGTATAGTCTGTTAGTATCTCCTCACTACTTGTAGTTGTATAGTCTGTTAGTAACTCCACTCACTACCTGGAGTTGTATAGTCTGTTAGTATCTCCTCACTACTTGTAGTTGTATAGTCTGTTAGTAACTCCACTCACTACCTGGAGTTGTATAGTCTGTTAGTATCTCCTCACTACCTGTAGTTGTATAGTCTGTTAGTAACTCCTCACTGCCTGTAGTTGTATAGTATGTTAGTAACTCCTCACTACTTGGAGTTGTATAGTCTGTTAGTAACTCATCCCTACTTGTAGTTGTATAGTCTGTTAGTAACTCCTCAGTACTTGTAGTTGTATAGTCTGTTAGTAACTCCTCACTACCTGTAGCTGTCTAGTCTGTTAGTAACTCCACTCACTACTTGTAGTTGTATAGTCTGTTAGTAACTCCACTCACTACCTGTAGTTGTATAGTCTGTTAGTATCTCCACTCATTACCTGTAGTTGTATAGTCTGTTAGTAACTCCTCACTACCTGTAGTTGTATAGTCTGTTAGTAACTCCACTCACTACCTGGAGTTGTATAGTCTGTTAGTATCTCCTCACTACTTGTAGTTGTATAGTCTGTTAGTAACTCCACTCACTACCTGTAGCTGTCTAGTCTGTTAGTATCTCCTCACTACTTGTATAGTCTGTTAGTAACTCCTCACTACCTGTAGCTGTCTAGTCTGTTAGTATCTCCTCACTACTTGTAGTTGTATAGTCTGTTAGTAACTCCACTCACTACCTGGAGTTGTATAGTCTGTTAGTATCTCCTCACTACCTGTAGTTGTATAGTCTGTTAGTAACTCCTCACTACCTGTAGTTGTATAGTATGTTAGTAACTCCTCACTACTTGGAGTTGTATAGTCTGTTAGTAACTCCTCACTACTTGTAGTTGTATAGTCTGTTAGTAACTCCTCAGTACTTGTAGTTGTATAGTCTGTTAGTAACTCCTCACTACCTGTAGCTGTCTAGTCTGTTAGTAACTCCACTCACTACTTGTAGCTGTCTAGTCTGTTAGTATCTCCTCACTACTTGTATAGTCTGTTAGTAACTCCTCACTACCTGTAGCTGTCTAGTCTGTTAGTATCTCCTCACTACTTGTATAGTCTGTTAGTAACTCCTCACTACCTGTAGCTGTCTAGTCTGTTAGTAACTCCACTCACTACTTGTAGTTGTATAGTCTGTTAGTAACTCCTCACTACTTGTAGTTGTATAGTCTGTTAGTATCTCCTCACTACCTGTAGTTGTATAGTCTGTTAGTAACTCCTCACTACCTGTAGTTGTATAGTCTGTTAGTAACTCCACTCACTACCTGTAGTTGTATAGTCTGTTAGTAACTCCTCACTACTTGTATAGTCTGTTAGTAACTCCACTCACTACCCGGAGTTGTATATAGTCTGTTAGTATCTCCTCACTACTTGTAGTTGTATAGTCTGTTAGTAACTCCACTCACTACCTGGAGTTGTATAGTCTGTTAGTATCTCCTCACTACTTGTAGTTGTATAGTCTGTTAGTAACTCCACTCACTACCTGGAGTTGTATAGTCTGTTAGTATCTCCTCACTACTTGTAGTTGTATAGTCTGTTAGTAACTCCACTCACTACCTGGAGTTGTATAGTCTGTTAGTATCTCCTCACTACCTGTAGTTGTATAGTCTGTTAGTAACTCCTCACTGCCTGTAGTTGTATAGTATGTTAGTAACTCCTCACTACTTGGAGTTGTATAGTCTGTTAGTAACTCCTCCCTACTTGTAGTTGTATAGTCTGTTAGTAACTCCTCAGTACTTGTAGTTGTATAGTCTGTTAGTAACTCCTCACTACCTGTAGCTGTCTAGTCTGTTAGTAACTCCACTCACTACTTGTAGTTGTATAGTCTGTTAGTAACTCCACTCACTACCTGTAGTTGTATAGTCTGTTAGTATCTCCACTCATTACCTGTAGTTGTATAGTCTGTTAGTAACTCCTCACTACCTGTAGTTGTATAGTCTGTTAGTAACTCCACTCACTACCTGGAGTTGTATAGTCTGTTAGTATCTCCTCACTACTTGTAGTTGTATAGTCTGTTAGTAACTCCACTCACTACCTGTAGCTGTCTAGTCTGTTAGTATCTCCTCACTACTTGTATAGTCTGTTAGTAACTCCTCACTACCTGTAGCTGTCTAGTCTGTTAGTATCTCCTCACTACTTGTAGTTGTATAGTCTGTTAGTAACTCCACTCACTACCTGGAGTTGTATAGTCTGTTAGTATCTCCTCACTACCTGTAGTTGTATAGTCTGTTAGTAACTCCTCACTACCTGTAGTTGTATAGTATGTTAGTAACTCCTCACTACTTGGAGTTGTATAGTCTGTTAGTAACTCCTCACTACTTGTAGTTGTATAGTCTGTTAGTAACTCCTCAGTACTTGTAGTTGTATAGTCTGTTAGTAACTCCTCACTACCTGTAGCTGTCTAGTCTGTTAGTAACTCCACTCACTACTTGTAGCTGTCTAGTCTGTTAGTATCTCCTCACTACTTGTATAGTCTGTTAGTAACTCCTCACTACCTGTAGCTGTCTAGTCTGTTAGTATCTCCTCACTACTTGTATAGTCTGTTAGTAACTCCTCACTACCTGTAGCTGTCTAGTCTGTTAGTAACTCCACTCACTACTTGTAGTTGTATAGTCTGTTAGTAACTCCTCACTACTTGTAGTTGTATAGTCTGTTAGTATCTCCTCACTACCTGTAGTTGTATAGTCTGTTAGTAACTCCTCACTACCTGTAGTTGTATAGTCTGTTAGTAACTCCACTCACTACCTGTAGTTGTATAGTCTGTTAGTAACTCCTCACTACTTGTATAGTCTGTTAGTAACTCCACTCACTACCTGTAGTTGTATAGTCTGTTAGTATCTCCTCACTACTTGTATAGTCTGTTAGTAACTCCTCACTACCTGTAGTTGTATAGTCTGTTAGTAACTCCTCACTACCTGTAGTTGTATAGTCTGTTAGTAACTCCACTCACTACCTGTAGTTGTATAGTCTGTTAGTAACTCCTCACTACTTGTATAGTCTGTTAGTAACTCCACTCACTACCTGTAGTTGTATAGTCTGTTAGTAACTCCACTCACTACCTGTAGTTGTATAGTCTGTTAGTAACTCCACTCACTACCTGTAGTTGTATAGTCTGTTAGTAACTCCTCACTACTTGTATAGTCTGTTAGTAACTCCACTCACTACCTGTAGTTGTATAGTCTGTTAGTATCTCCTCACTACTTGTATAGTCTGTTAGTAACTCCTCACTACCTGTAGTTGTTTAGTCTGTTAGTAACTCCACTCACTACCTGTAGTTGTATAGTCTGTTAGTAACTCCTCACTACTTGTAGTTGTATAGTCTGTTAGTAACTCCTCACTACTTGTAGTTGTATAGTCTGTTAGTAACTCCTCACTACTTGTAGTTGTATAGTCTGTTAGTAACTCCACTCACTACTTGTAGCTGTCTAGTCTGTTAGTAACTCCGCTCACTACTTGTAGCTGTATAGTCTGTTAGTAACTCCACTCACTATTTGTAGTTGTATAGTCTGTTAGTAACTCCTCACTACTTGGAGTTGTATAGTCTGTTAGTAACTCCTCACTACCTGTAGTTGTATAGTCTGTTAGTATCTCCTCACTACTTGTAGTTGTATAGTCTGTTAGTATCTCCTCACTACTTGTAGTTGTATAGTCTGTTAGTAACTCCACTCACTACCTGGAGTTGTATAGTCTGTTAGTATCTCCTCACTACTTGTAGTTGTATAGTCTGTTAGTAACTCCACTCACTACCTGGAGTTGTATAGTCTGTTAGTATCTCCTCACTACTTGTAGTTGTATAGTCTGTTAGTATCTCCTCACTACTTGTAGTTGTATAGTCTGTTAGTAACTCCACTCACTACCTGTAGTTGTATAGTCTGTTAGTATCTCCTCACTACTTGTAGTTGTATAGTCTGTTAGTAACTCCTCACTACTTGGAGTTGTATAGTCTGTTAGTAACTCCTCACTACTTGTAGTTGTATAGTCTGTTAGTATCTCCTCACTACTTGTAGTTGTATAGTCTGTTAGTAACTCCACTCACTACCTGGAGTTGTATAGTCTGTTAGTATCTCCTCACTACTTGTAGTTGTATAGTCTGTTAGTAACTCCACTCACTACCTGGAGTTGTATAGTCTGTTAGTATCTCCTCACTACTTGTAGCTGTATAGTCTGTTAGTAACTCCACTCACTACCTGGAGTTGTATAGTCTGTTAGTATCTCCTCACTACCTGTAGTTGTATAGTCTGTTAGTAACTCCTCACTACCTGTAGTTGTATAGTATGTTAGTAACTCCTCACTACTTGGAGTTGTATAGTCTGTTAGTAACTCCTCACTACTTGTAGTTGTATAGTCTGTTAGTAACTCCTCAGTACTTGTAGTTGTATAGTCTGTTAGTAACTCCTCACTACCTGTAGCTGTCTAGTCTGTTAGTAACTCCACTCACTACTTGTAGTTGTATAGTCTGTTAGTAACTCCACTCACTACCTGTAGTTGTATAGTCTGTTAGTATCTCCACTCACTACCTGTAGTTGTATAGTCTGTTAGTAACTCCTCACTACCTGTAGTTGTATAGTCTGTTAGTAACTCCACTCACTACCTGTAGTTGTATAGTCTGTTAGTATCTCCTCACTACTTGTATAGTCTGTTAGTAACTCCTCACTACCTGTAGCTGTCTAGTCTGTTAGTATCTCTCACTACTTGTATAGTCTGTTAGTAACTCCTCACTACCTGTAGCTGTCTAGTCTGTTAGTATCTCCTCACTACTTGTAGTTGTATAGTCTGTTAGTAACTCCACTCACTACCTGGAGTTGTATAGTCTGTTAGTATCTCCACTCACTACCTGTAGTTGTATAGTCTGTTAGTAACTCCTCACTCCCTGTAGTTGTATAGTCTGTTAGTAACTCCACTCACTACCTGTAGTTGTATAGTCTGTTAGTATCTCCTCACTACTTGTATAGTCTGTTAGTAACTCCTCACTACCTGTAGTTGTATAGTCTGTTAGTAACTCCACTCACTACCTGTAGTTGTATAGTCTGTTAGTATCTCCACTCACTACCTGTAGTTGTATAGTCTGTTAGTAACTCCTCACTACCTGTAGTTGTATAGTCTGTTAGTAACTCCACTCACTACCTGTAGTTGTATAGTCTGTTAGTATCTCCACTCACTACCTGTAGTTGTATAGTCTGTTAGTAACTCCTCACTACCTGTAGTTGTATAGTCTGTTAGTAACTCCACTCACTACCTGTAGTTGTATAGTCTGTTAGTATCTCCTCACTACTTGTATAGTCTGTTAGTAACTCCTCACTACCTGTAGCTGTCTAGTCTGTTAGTATCTCCTCACTACTTGTATAGTCTGTTAGTAACTCCTCACTACCTGTAGCTGTCTAGTCTGTTAGTATCTCCACTCACTACTTGTAGTTGTATAGTCTGTTAGTAACTCCTCACTACCTGTAGTTGTATAGTCTGTTAGTAACTACTCACTACCTGTAGCTGTCTAGTCTGTTAGTAACTCCACTCACTACTTGTAGTTGTATAGTCTGTTAGTAACTCCACTCACTACCTGTAGTTGTATAGTCTGCTAGTAACTCCTCACTACTTGTAGTTGTATAGTCTGTTAGTAACTCCTCACTACCTGTAGTTCTATAGTCTGTTAGTAACTCCTCACTACCTGTAGTTGTATAGTCTGTTAGTAACTCCACTCACTACCTGTAGTTGTATAGTCTGTTAGTAACTCCTCACTACTTGTATAGTCTGTTAGTAACTCCACTCACTACCTGTAGTTGTATAGTCTGTTAGTATCTCCTCACTACTTGTATAGTCTGTTAGTAACTCCTCACTACCTGTAGCTGTCTAATCTGTTAGTAACTCCTCACTACCTGTAGTTGTATAGTCTGTTAGTATCTCCACTCACTACCTGTAGTTGTATAGTCTGTTAGTAACTCCTCACTACCTGTAGTTGTATAGTCTGTTAGTAACTCCACTCACTACCTGTAGTTGTATAGTCTGTTAGTAACTCCTCACTACTTGTATAGTCTGTTAGTAACTCCACTCACTACCTGTAGTTGTATAGTCTGTTAGTATCTCCTCACTACTTGTATAGTCTGTTAGTAACTCCTCACTACCTGTAGTTGTATAGTCTGTTAGTAACTCCTCACTACCTGTAGTTGTATAGTCTGTTAGTAACTCCACTCACTACCTGTAGTTGTATAGTCTGTTAGTAACTCCTCACTACTTGTATAGTCTGTTAGTAACTCCACTCACTACCTGTAGTTGTATAGTCTGTTAGTATCTCCTCACTACTTGTATAGTCTGTTAGTAACTCCTCACTACCTGTAGTTGTATAGTCTGTTAGTAACTCCACTCACTACCTGTAGTTGTATAGTCTGTTAGTAACTCCTCACTACTTGTAGTTGTATAGTCTGTTAGTAACTCCACTCACTACTTGTAGCTGTCTAGTCTGTTAGTAACTCCGCTCACTACTTGTAGCTGTATAGTCTGTTAGTAACTCCACTCACTATTTGTAGTTGTATAGTCTGTTAGTAACTCCTCACTACTTGGAGTTGTATAGTCTGTTAGTAACTCCTCACTACCTGTAGTTGTATAGTCTGTTAGTATCTCCTCACTACTTGTAGTTGTATAGTCTGTTAGTATCTCCTCACTACTTGTAGTTGTATAGTCTGTTAGTAACTCCACTCACTACCTGGAGTTGTATAGTCTGTTAGTATCTCCTCACTACTTGTAGTTGTATAGTCTGTTAGTAACTCCACTCACTACCTGGAGTTGTATAGTCTGTTAGTAACTCCTCACTACTTGTAGTTGTATAGTCTGTTAGTATCTCCTCACTACTTGTAGTTGTATAGTCTGTTAGTAACTCCACTCACTACCCGGAGTTGTATATAGTCTGTTAGTATCTCCTCACTACTTGTAGTTGTATAGTCTGTTAGTAACTCCACTCACTACCTGGAGTTGTATAGTCTGTTAGTATCTCCTCACTACTTGTAGCTGTATAGTCTGTTAGTAACTCCACTCACTACCTGGAGTTGTATAGTCTGTTAGTATCTCCTCACTACCTGTAGTTGTATAGTCTGTTAGTAACTCCACTCACTACCTGTAGTTGTATAGTCTGTTAGTATCTCCTCACTACTTGTATAGTCTGTTAGTAACTCCTCACTACCTGTAGTTGTATAGTCTGTTAGTAACTCCACTCACTACCTGTAGTTGTATAGTCTGTTAGTATCTCCACTCACTACCTGTAGTTGTATAGTCTGTTAGTAACTCCTCACTACCTGTAGTTGTATAGTCTTTTAGTAACTCCACTCACTACCTGTAGTTGTATAGTCTGTTAGTATCTCCACTCACTACCTGTAGTTGTATAGTCTGTTAGTAACTCCTCACTACCTGTAGTTGTATAGTCTGTTAGTAAATCCACTCACTACCTGTAGTTGTATAGTCTGTTAGTATCTCCACTCACTACCTGTAGTTGTATAGTCTGTTAGTATCTCCACTCACTACCTGTAGTTGTATAGTCTGTTAGTAACTCCACTCACTACCTGTAGTTGTATAGTCTGTTAGTAACTCCACTCACTACCTGTAGTTGTATAGTCTGTTAGTATCTCCACTCACTACCTGTAGTTGTATAGTCTGTTAGTAACTCCTCACTACCTGTAGTTGTATAGTCTGTTAGTAACTCCACTCACTACCTGTAGTTGTATAGTCTGTTAGTATCTCCTCACTACTTGTATAGTCTGTTAGTAACTCCTCACTACCTGTAGCTGTCTAGTCTGTTAGTATCTCCTCACTACTTGTATAGTCTGTTAGTAACTCCTCACTACCTGTAGCTGTCTAGTCTGTTAGTATCTCCACTCACTACTTGTAGTTGTATAGTCTGTTAGTAACTCCTCACTACCTGTAGTTGTATAGTCTGTTAGTAACTACTCACTACCTGTAGCTGTCTAGTCTGTTAGTAACTCCACTCACTACTTGTAGTTGTATAGTCTGTTAGTAACTCCACTCACTACCTGTAGTTGTATAGTCTGCTAGTAACTCCTCACTACTTGTAGTTGTATAGTCTGTTAGTAACTCCTCACTACCTGTAGTTGTATAGTCTGTTAGTAACTCCACTCACTACCTGTAGTTGTATAGTCTGTTAGTAACTCCTCACTACTTGTATAGTCTGTTAGTAACTCCACTCACTACCTGTAGTTGTATAGTCTGTTAGTATCTCCTCACTACTTGTATAGTCTGTTAGTAACTCCTCACTACCTGTAGCTGTCTAATCTGTTAGTAACTCCTCACTACCTGTAGTTGTATAGTCTGTTAGTATCTCCACTCACTACCTGTAGTTGTATAGTCTGTTAGTAACTCCTCACTACCTGTAGTTGTATAGTCTGTTAGTAACTCCACTCACTACCTGTAGTTGTATAGTCTGTTAGTAACTCCTCACTACTTGTATAGTCTGTTAGTAACTCCACTCACTACCTGTAGTTGTATAGTCTGTTAGTATCTCCTCACTACTTGTATAGTCTGTTAGTAACTCCTCACTACCTGTAGTTGTATAGTCTGTTAGTAACTCCTCACTACCTGTAGTTGTATAGTCTGTTAGTAACTCCACTCACTACCTGTAGTTGTATAGTCTGTTAGTAACTCCTCACTACTTGTATAGTCTGTTAGTAACTCCACTCACTACCTGTAGTTGTATAGTCTGTTAGTATCTCCTCACTACTTGTATAGTCTGTTAGTAACTCCTCACTACCTGTAGTTGTATAGTCTGTTAGTAACTCCACTCACTACCTGTAGTTGTATAGTCTGTTAGTAACTCCTCACTACTTGTAGTTGTATAGTCTGTTAGTAACTCCTCACTACTTGTAGTTGTATAGTCTGTTAGTAACTCCACTCACTACTTGTAGCTGTCTAGTCTGTTAGTAACTCCGCTCACTACTTGTAGCTGTATAGTCTGTTAGTAACTCCACTCACTATTTGTAGTTGTATAGTCTGTTAGTAACTCCTCACTACTTGGAGTTGTATAGTCTGTTAGTAACTCCTCACTACCTGTAGTTGTATAGTCTGTTAGTATCTCCTCACTACTTGTAGTTGTATAGTCTGTTAGTATCTCCTCACTACTTGTAGTTGTATAGTCTGTTAGTAACTCCACTCACTACCTGGAGTTGTATAGTCTGTTAGTATCTCCTCACTACTTGTAGTTGTATAGTCTGTTAGTAACTCCACTCACTACCTGGAGTTGTATAGTCTGTTAGTAACTCCTCACTACTTGTAGTTGTATAGTCTGTTAGTATCTCCTCACTACTTGTAGTTGTATAGTCTGTTAGTAACTCCACTCACTACCCGGAGTTGTATATAGTCTGTTAGTATCTCCTCACTACTTGTAGTTGTATAGTCTGTTAGTAACTCCACTCACTACCTGGAGTTGTATAGTCTGTTAGTATCTCCTCACTACTTGTAGCTGTATAGTCTGTTAGTAACTCCACTCACTACCTGGAGTTGTATAGTCTGTTAGTATCTCCTCACTACCTGTAGTTGTATAGTCTGTTAGTAACTCCTCACTACCTGTAGTTGTATAGTATGTTAGTAACTCCTCACTACTTGGAGTTGTATAGTCTGTTAGTAACTCCTCACTACTTGTAGTTGTATAGTCTGTTAGTAACTCCTCAGTACTTGTAGTTGTATAGTCTGTTAGTAACTCCTCACTACCTGTAGCTGTCTAGTCTGTTAGTAACTCCACTCACTACTTGTAGTTGTATAGTCTGTTAGTAACTCCACTCACTACCTGTAGTTGTATAGTCTGTTAGTATCTCCACTCACTACCTGTAGTTGTATAGTCTGTTAGTAACTCCTCACTACCTGTAGTTGTATAGTCTGTTAGTAACTCCACTCACTACCTGTAGTTGTATAGTCTGTTAGTATCTCCTCACTACTTGTATAGTCTGTTAGTAACTCCTCACTACCTGTAGCTGTCTAGTCTGTTAGTATCTCCTCACTACTTGTATAGTCTGTTAGTAACTCCTCACTACCTGTAGCTGTCTAGTCTGTTAGTATCTCCTCACTACTTGTAGTTGTATAGTCTGTTAGTAACTCCACTCACTACCTGGAGTTGTATAGTCTGTTAGTAACTCCTCACTACCTGTAGTTGTATAGTATGTTAGTAACTCCTCACTACTTGGAGTTGTATAGTCTGTTAGTAACTCCTCACTACTTGTAGTTGTATAGTCTGTTAGTAACTCCTCAGTACTTGTAGTTGTATAGTCTGTTAGTAACTCCTCACTACCTGTAGCTGTCTAGTCTGTTAGTAACTCCACTCACTACTTGTAGTTGTATAGTCTGTTAGTAACTCCACTCACTACCTGTAGTTGTATAGTCTGTTAGTATCTCCACTCACTACCTGTAGTTGTATAGTCTGTTAGTAACTCCTCACTACCTGTAGTTGTATAGTCTGTTAGTAACTCCACTCACTACCTGTAGTTGTATAGTCTGTTAGTATCTCCTCACTACTTGTATAGTCTGTTAGTAACTCCTCACTACCTGTAGCTGTCTAGTCTGTTAGTATCTCCTCACTACTTGTAGTTGTATAGTCTGTTAGTAACTCCACTCACTACCTGTAGTTGTATAGTCTGTTAGTAACTCCACTCACTACCTGTAGTTGTATAGTCTGTTAGTATCTCCTCACTACTTGTATAGTCTGTTAGTAACTCCTCACTACCTGTAGCTGTCTAGTCTGTTAGTATCTCCACTCACTACTTGTAGTTGTATAGTCTGTTAGTAACTCCTCACTACCTGGAGTTGTATAGTCTGTTAGTAACTCCTCACTACCTGTAGTTCTATAGTCTGTTAGTAACTCCTCACTACCTGTAGTTGTATAGTCTGTTAGTAACTACTCACTACCTGTAGCTGTCTAGTCTGTTAGTAACTCCACTCACTACTTGTAGTTGTATAGTCTGTTAGTAACTCCACTCACTACCTGTAGTTGTATAGTCTGTTAGTAACTCCTCACTACCTGTAGTTGTATAGTCTGTTAGTAACTCCTCACTACTTGTATAGTCTGTTAGTAACTCCACTCACTACCTGTAGTTGTATAGTCTGTTAGTATCTCCTCACTACTTGTATAGTCTGTTAGTAACTCCTCACTACCTGTAGCTGTCTAGTCTGTTAGTAACTCCTCACTACCTGTAGTTGTATAGTCTGTTAGTAACTCCACTCACTACCTGTAGTTGTATAGTCTGTTAGTAACTCCTCACTATTTGTAGTTGTATAGTCTGTTAGTAACTCCGCTCACTACTTGTAGCCGTATAGTCTGTTAGTAACTCCACTCACTATGTGTAGTTGTATAGTCTGTTAGTAACTCCACTCACTACTTGTAGTTGTATAGTCTGTTAGTATCTCCACACATTACTTGTAGTTGTATAGTCTGTTAGTATCTCCTCACTGCTTGTAGTTGTATAGTCTGTTAGTATCTCCTCACTACTTGTAGTTGTATAGTCTGTTAGTATCTCCTCACTACCTGTAGTTGTATAGTCTGTTAGTAACTCCTCACTACTTGTAGTTGTATAGTCTGTTAGTATCTCCTCACTACCTGTAGTTGTATAGTCTGTTAGTATCTCCTCACTACCTGTAGTTGTATAGTCTGTTAGTAACTCCTCACTACTTGTAGTTGTATAGTCTGTTAGTATCTCCTCACTACCTGTAGTTGTATAGTCTGTTAGTATCTCCTCACTACCTGTAGTTGTATAGTCTGTTAGTAACTCCTCACTACTTGTAGTTGTATAGTCTGTTAGTATCTGCACTCACTACTTGTAGTTGTATAGTCTGTTAGTAACTCCGCTCACTACTTGTAGTTGTATAGTCTGTTAGTATCTCCACTCACTACTTGTAGTTGTATAGTCTGTTAGTATCTCCACACATTACTTGTAGTTGTATAGTCTGTTAGTATCTCCACTCACTACTTGTAGTTGTATAGTCTGTTAGTATCTCCTCACTACTTGTAGTTGTATAGTCTGTTAGTAACTCCTCACTACCTGTAGTTGTATAGTCTGTTAGTAACTCCTCACTACTTGGAGTTGTATAGTCTGCTAGTAACTCCTCAGTACTTGTAGTTGTATAGTCTGTTAGTAACTCCTCAGTACTTGTAGTTGTATAGTCTGTTAGTAACTCCTCACTACCTGTAGCTGTCTAGTCTGTTAGTAACTCCACTCACTACTTGTAGTTGTATAGTCTGTTAGTAACTCCACTCACTACCTGTAGTTGTATAGTCTGTTAGTAACTCCTCAGTACTTGTAGTTGTATAGTCTGTTAGTAACTCCTCAGTACTTGTAGTTGTATAGTCTGTTAGTAACTCCTCACTACCTGTAGCTGTCTAGTCTGTTAGTAACTCCACTCACTACTTGTAGTTGTATAGTCTGTTAGTAACTCCACTCACTACCTGTAGTTGTATAGTCTGTTAGTATCTCCACTCACTACTTGTAGTTGTATAGTCTGTTAGTAACTCCACTCACTACCTGTAGTTGTATAGTCTGTTAGTATCTCCTCACTACTTGTATAGTCTGTTAGTAACTCCACTCACTACCTGTAGTTGTATAGTCTGTTAGTATCTCCTCACTACTTGTATAGTCTGTTAGTAACTCCACTCACTACTTGTAGTTGTATAGTCTGTTAGTAACTCCACTCACTACTTGTAGTTGTATAGTCTGTTAGTAACTCCTCACTACTTGTAGCTGTATAGTCTGTTAGTATCTCCACACATTACTTGTAGTTGTATAGTCTGTTAGTATCTCCACTCACTACTTGTAGTTGTATAGTCTGTTAGTATCTCCTCACTACTTGTAGTTGTATAGTCTGTTAGTATCTCCTCACTACCTGTAGTTGTATAGTCTGTTAGTAACTCCTCACTACCTGTAGTTGTATAGTCTGTTAGTAACTCCTCACTACTTGGAGTTGTATAGTCTGCTAGTAACTCCTCAGTACTTGTAGTTGTATAGTCTGTTAGTAACTCCTCAGTACTTGTAGTTGTATAGTCTGTTAGTAACTCCTCACTACCTGTAGCTATCTAGTCTGTTAGTAACTCCACTCACTACTTGTAGTTGTATAGTCTGTTAGTAACTCCACTCACTACCTGTAGTTGTATAGTCTGTTAGTATCTCCACTCACTACTTGTAGTTGTATAGTCTGTTAGTAACTCCACTCACTACTTGTAGTTGTATAGTCTGTTAGTAACTCCACTCACTACTTGTAGTTGTATAGTCTGTTAGTAACTCCTCACTACTTGTAGCTGTATAGTCTGTTAGTAACTCCTCACTACCTGTAGTTGTATAGTCTGTTAGTAACTCCACTCACTACTTGTAGTTGTATAGTCTGTTAGTAACTCCTCACTACTTGTAGCTGTATAGTCTGTTAGTAACTCTACTCACTACTTGTAGTTGTATAGTCTGTTAGTAACTCCACTCACTACCTGTAGTTGTTCTTTTTACTTTATTTTCTCTGATACCCAAAAGTACTCCTTACATTTTGACAGGAAAATGGTCCAATTCACACTCCTATCAAGAGAAAATCCCTGGTCATCCCTACTGGCTCTGATCTGGCAGACTCACTAAACACACATGCTTTGTTTATGAATTAAGTGTTGGACTGTGCCTCTGGCTATCTGTCAATAAAATATATAAAAAAGAATTGTGCCATCTGGCTTGTTTAATATCAGGAAGCTAAAATTATTTATACTTTCACTTTTCATACTTAAGTACCCTTTAGTATTTCCTAGTAGTATTTTACTGGGTGACATTCACTTTTACTGGAGTCGTTTTCTACCTTCACTCAAGTATGACAATTGAATAATTTTCCCACCACAGCCAGGCAGCCAGTCAGCCAGTCAGCCAGACAGTCAGTCAGTCAGTCAACCAGTCAGCCAGTCAGTCAGTCAGTCAGCCAGTCAGCCAGTCAGCCAGTCAGTCAGTTAACCAGTCAGCCAGTCAGTCAGCCAGTCAGTCAGTCAGTCAGTCAGTCAACCAGTCAGTCAGTCAGTCAACCAGTCAGCCAGTCAGTCAGTCAGTCAAATAGCCAGCCAGCCAGTCAGTCAGCCAGTCAATCAGTCAGTCAGTCAGCCAGCCAGTCAGTAAGTCAGCCAATCAGTCAGCCAGCCAGTCAGTCAACCAGTCAGCCAGTCAGCCAATAAGTCAGCCAGCCAGTCAGCCAATCAGTCAGCCAGCCAGCCAGCCAGCCAGCCAGCCAGCCAGCCAGTCAGTCAGTCAGTCAGTCAGTCAACCAGCCAGTCAGTCAGTCAGCCAGCCAGTCAGTCAGTCAGTCAGTCAGCCAGCCAGTCAGTCAGCCAGCCAGTCAGTCAGCCAATCAGTCAGTCAGTCAACCAGTCAGCCAGTCAGCCAGCCAGTCAGTCAGTCAACCAGTCAGCCAGTCAGTCAGTCAGTCAACCAGTCAGTCAGTCAGTCAGTCAACCAGTCAGCCAGTCAGTCAGTCAGTCAAATAGCCAGCCAGCCAGTCAGTCAGCCAGTCAATCAGTCAGTCAGTCAGTCAGTCAGCCAGTCAGTCAACCAGTCAGCCAGCCAGTCAGTAAGTCAGCCAATCAGTCAGCCAGCCAGTCAGTCAGTCAGTCAACCAGTCAGCCTGTCAGCCAATAAGCCAGCCAGCCAGTCAGCCAGCCAGCCAGTCAGCCAGCCAGCCAGTCAGTCAGCCAGCCAGTCAGTCAGTCAACCAGTCAGCCTGTCAGCCAATAAGCCAGCCTGTCAGCCAATAAGCCAGCCAGCCAGCCAGCCAGTCAACCAGCCAGCCAGTCAGTCAGTCAGTCAGTCAACCAGCCAGCCAGTCATTCAGTCAGCCAGCCAGCCAGCCAGTCAGTCAGCCAACCAGTCAGCCAGCCAGTCAGTCAGCCAATCAGTCAGTCAGCCAACCAGCCAGCCAGTCAGTCAGTCAACCTTTCACCCAGCCAGCCAGCCAGTCAGCCAGCCAGCCAGCCAGCCAGTCAGCCAGCCAGCCAGCCTGCCAGCCAGCCAATCAGCCAGTCAGCCAGCCAGCCAGCCAGCCAGCCAGTCAATCAACATATAGATTAGGAGTAGCCCCTTTACCAAAGATCCTTTACCAAGATAACAAGATGTTCTACAATCACGGACAGAACAAGAGAGCAGTCGTCAACGCCTCACGTCAAATATATAATCAAGAAAATTGTATTTTCCGTTTGCTACGTAACCTTTTCCTCCTGATGTAAATGTGTTGACATTTTACCATATTGCATAAATCTCCAATATAAAATGTCCATATCTGCAGCGTGATCACAGAGCCAGTAAAGGCCACGTGTTGGTTTTAATATTACAACCAAAAGCTTCTGACATTTTCACTAATACTACTCAGCGAGTGTGTCCCAAAGGGCACACTAATCCCAATGTAGTGCACTACTTTTTAAACCAGGGCCCTTAAAGGGGAACAGAGTGAGTGGAATTTGGGACAATGCAATACTGAGGTAGTCCAGCACTACCTGTCATATAAACCAATATAATGGTCATATTTAATGGTTAACATGAACCTGGTCCTATAAAGTAATGGCATAATTTAATGGTTGGTGATCTTCTATTAACATATAGATGTGTCAATAGATTGAGTGTAGTCCCTTCCAGACAGTATATTAACATATAGATGTATAATTAGATTGAGTGTAGTCCCTTCCAGACAGTATATTAACATATAGATGTATAATTAGATTGAGTGTAGTCCCTTATAGACAGTATATTAACATATAGATGTATAATTAGATTGAGTGTAGTCCCTTCCAGACAGTATATTAACATATAGATGTATAATTAGGTTGAGTGTAGTCCCTTATAGACAGTATAATAACATATATATATATAATTAGACTGAGTGTAGTCCCTTATAGACAGTATATTAACATATAGATGTATAATTAGATTGAGTGTAGTCCCTTATAGACAGTATATTAACATATAGATGTATAATTAGATTGAGTGTAGTCCCTTATAGACAGTATATTAACATATAGATGTATAATTAGATTGAGTGTAGTCCCTTCCAGACAGTATATTAACATATAGATGTATAATTAGATTGAGTGTAGTGTAATCTACCAGGACATACCCCCACCCCCCAGGTACCCCAACACCAGGTCATCTACCAGGACATACCCCCACCCCCCAGGTACCCCAACACCAGGTCATCTACCAGGACATACCCCCACCCCCCAGGTACCCCAACCCCAGGTCATCTACCAGGACATACCCCCACCCCCCAGGTACCCCAACACCAGGTCATCTACCAGGACATACCCCCACCCCCCAGGTACCCCAACACCAGGTCATCTACCAGGACATACCCCCACCCCCCAGGTACCCCAACACCAGGTCATCTACCAGGACATACCCCCACCCCCCAGGTACCCCAACACCAGGTCATCTACCAGGACATACCCCCACCCCCCAGGTACCCCAACACCAGGTCATCTACCAGGACATACCCCCACCCCCCAGGTACCCCAACACCAGGTCATCTACCAGGACATACCCCCACCCCCCAGGTACCCCAACACCAGGTCATCTACCAGGACATACCCCCACCCCCCAGGTACCCCAACACCAGGTCATCTACCAGGACATACCCCCACCCCCCAGGTACCCCAACCCCAGGTCATCTACCAGGACATACCCCCACCCCCAAGGTACCCCAACACCAGGTCATCTACCAGGACATACCCCCACCCCCCCAGGTACCCCAACACCAGGTCATCTACCAGGACTAAAAGGCATCTTAACAGCTTCTACTCCCCAATCCATCAGACTGCTACAACAGCTTCTCCCTCCAATCCATCAGACTGTTCAACAGCTTCTCCCCCCCAATCCAGCAGACTGTTCAACAGCTTCTCTCCCCAATCCATCAGACTGTTCAACAGCTGCTCCCTCCAAGCCATCAGACTGTTCAACAGCTTCTTCCTCCAAGCCATCAGACTGTTCAACAGCTTCTCCCTCCAATCCATCAGACTGTTCAACAGCTGCTCCCTCCAAGCCATCAGACTGTTCAACAGCTTCTCCCTCCAAGCCATCAGACTGTTCAACAGCTTCTCCCTCCAAGCCATCAGACTGTTCAACAGCTTCTCCCTCCAAGCCATCAGACTGTTCAACAGCTTCTCCCTCCAAGCCATCAGACTGTTCAACAGCTTCTCCCTCCAAGCCATCAGACTGTTCAACAGCTTCTCCCTCCAAGCCATCAGACTGTTCAACAGCTTCTCCCTCCAATCCATCAGACTGTTCAACAGCTGCTCCCTCCAAGCCATCAGACTGTTCAACAGCTTCTCCCTCCAATCCATCAGACTGTTCAACAGCTTCTCCCTCCAATCCATCAGACTGTTCAACAGCTGCTCCCTTCAAGCCATCAGACTGTTCAACAGCTTCTCCCCCCAATCCATCAGACTGTTCAATAGCTTCTCCCTCCAATCCATCAGACTGTTCAACAGCTTCTCCCTTCAAGCCATCAGACTTTTCAAAAGTTCATCAAATGGCCGCTGGACTATTTATATTGTTTTACTTGTTTATAATATTTTTCTTTAGTTTATTTATAAAATATTTTCTTAACTCTTTTTTGAACTGCACTGTTGGTTAAAGGTTTGTAAGTAAGAATTCCACAGTACGGTCTACTACACCTGTTGTATTCAGAATTCCACAGTACGGTCTACTACACCTGTTGTATTCAGAATTCCACAGTACGGTCTACTACACCTGTTGTATTCAGAATTCCACAGTACGGTCTACTACACCTGTTGTATTCAGAATTCCACAGTACGGTCTACTACACCTGTTGTATTCAGAATTCCACAGTACGGTCTACTACACCTGTTGTATTCAGAATTCCACAGTACGGTCTACTACACCTGTTGTATTCAGAATTCCACAGTACGGTCTACTACACCTGTTGTATTCAGAATTCCACAGTACGGTCTACGACACCTGTTGTATTCAGAATTCCACAGTACGGTCTACGACACCTGTTGTATTCGGTGACACATCATATTTGATTTGATCCCCCCCCCCCCCAACCCAGTTCCCACAACATCTCCCCCCTCCACCCCACGGTTCAACAGGACACCGGCTCCGTATAGACTGAATCGATGAACTTCCTATTACAAATGTATGCGAAAAATGACAATATGATCTATACTCCTCTTCTGAAGAGACTAAATTAAGCTAATAGTTTAACAGCCCCCACTGTAGAGTGGAGCATCTCTACTAGACAGAGAGAAAGGAGGAAGGCTTATGGAACTGTAGAGTGGATCATCTCTACTAGACAGGGAGAAAGGAGGGAGGCTTATGGAACTGTAGAGTGGATCATCTCTACTAGACAGAGAGAAAGGAGGGAGGCTTATGGAACTGTAGAGTATAGCATCTCTACTAGACAGGGAGAAAGGAGGAAGGCTTATGGAACTGTAGAGTGGATCATCTCTACTAGACAGAAAGAAAGGAGGAAGGCTTATGGAACTGTAGAGTGGATCATCTCTACTAGACAGAGAGAAAGGAGGGAGGCTTATGGAACTGTAGAGTATAGCATCTCTACTAGACAGGGAGAAAGGAGGAAGGCTTATGGAACTGTAGAGTGGATCATCTCTACTAGACAGAGAGAAAGGAGGAAGGCATATGGAACTGTAGAGTGGACCATCTCTACTAGACAGGGAGAAAGGAGGAAGGCTTATGGAACTGTAGAGTGGATCATCTCTACTAGACAGGGAGAAAGGAGGAAGGCTTATGGAACTGTAGAGTGGATCATCTCTACTAGACAGAAAGAAAGGAGGAAGGCTTATGGAACTGTAGAGTGGATCATCTCTACTAGACAGAGAGAAAGGAGGGAGGCTTATGGAACTGTAGAGTATAGCATCTCTACTAGACAGGGAGAAAGGAGGAAGGCTTATGGAACTGTAGAGTGGATCATCTCTACTAGACAGAGAGAAAGGAGGAAGGCTTATGGAACTGTAGAGTGGACCATCTCTACTAGACAGGGAGAAAGGAGGAAGGCTTATGGAACTGTAGAGTGGATCATCTCTACTAGACAGGGAGAAAGGAGGAAGGCTTATGGAACTGTAGAGTGGATCATCTCTACTAGACAGGGAGAAAGGAGGAAGGCTTATGGAACTGTAGAGTGGATCATCACTACTAGACAGGGAGAAAGGAGGTAGTATAGCATCTCTACTAGACAGAGAGAAATTAGGTAGTATAGCATCACTACTAGACAGGGAGAAAGGAGGAAGGCTAATGGAACTGTAGAGTGGATCATCTCTACTAGACAGGGAGAAAGGTGGAAGGCTTATGGAACTGTAGAGTGGATCATCTCTACTAGACAGGGAGAAGGGAGGAAGGCTTATGGAACTGTAGAGTGGATCATCTCTACTAGACAGAGAGAAAGGAGGAAGGCTTATGGAACTGTAGAGTGGATCATCTCTACTAGACAGAGAGAAAGGAGGAAGGCTTATGGAACTGTAGAGTGGATCATCTCTACTAGACAGGGAGAAAGGAGGAAGGCTTATGGAACTGTAGAGTGGATCATCTCTACTAGACAGAGAGAAAGGAGGAAGGCTTATGGAACTGTAGAGTGGATCATCTCTACTAGACAGGGAGAAAGGAGGAAGGCTTATGGAACTGTAGAGTGGATCATCTCTACTAGACAGGGAGAAGGGAGGAAGGCTAATGGAACTGTAGAGTGGATCATCTCTACTAGACAGAGAGAAAGGAGGAAGGCTTATTGAACTGTAGAGTGGATCATCTCTACTAGACAGGGAGAAAGGAGGAAGGCTTATGGAACTGTAGAGTGGATCATCTCTACTAGACAGAGAGAAAGGAGGAAGGCTTTTGGAACTGTAGAGTGGATCATCTCTACTAGACAGAGAGAAAGGAGGAAGGCTTTTGGAACTGTAGAGTGGATCATCTCTACTAGACAGGGAGAAAGGAGGGAGGCTTATGGAACTGTAGAGTGGATCATCTCTACTAGACAGGGAGAAAGGAGGGAGGCTTATGGAACTGTAGTGGATCATCTCTACTAGACAGGGAGAAAGGAGGAAGGCTTATGGAACTGTAGAGTGGATCATCTCTACTAGACAGGGAGAAAGGAGGGAGGCTTATGGAACTGTAGTGGATCATCTCTACTAGACAGGGAGAAAGGAGGAAGGCTTATGGAACTGTAGAGTGGATCATCTCTACT
The DNA here is from genome assembly GCF_045679555.1 of Salvelinus alpinus. NCBI lineage: Eukaryota > Metazoa > Chordata > Actinopteri > Salmoniformes > Salmonidae > Salvelinus > Salvelinus alpinus. The sequence continues at coordinate 77,923,948 of NC_092095.1, forward strand.
AGACAGAGAGAAAGGAGGAAGGCTTTTGGAACTGTAGAGTGGATCATCTCTACTAGACAGAGAGAAAGGAGGAAGGCTTTTGGTACTGTAGAGTGGATCATCTCTACTAGACAGAGAGAAAGGAGGAAGGCTTATGGAACTGTAGAGTGGATCATCTCTACTAGACAGGGAGAAGGGAGGAAGGCTTATGGAACTGTAGAGTGGATCATCTCTACTAGACAGAGAGAAAGGAGGAAGGCTTATGGAACTGTAGAGTGGATCATCTCTACTAGACAGAGAGAAAGGAGGAAAGCTTATGGAACTGTAGAGTGGATCATCTCTACTAGACAGGGAGAAAGGAGGAAGGCTTATGGAACTGTAGAGTGGATCATCTCTACTAGACAGAGAGAAAGGAGGAAGGCTTATGGAACTGTAGAGTGGATCATCTCTACTAGACAGGGAGAAAGGAGGAAGGCTTATGGAACTGTAGAGTGGATCATCTCTACTAGACAGGGAGAAGGGAGGAAGGCTAATGGAACTGTAGAGTGGATCATCTCTACTAGACAGAGAGAAAGGAGGAAGGCTTATTGAACTGTAGAGTGGATCATCTCTACTAGACAGGGAGAAAGGAGGAAGGCTTATGGAACTGTAGAGTGGATCATCTCTACTAGACAGAGAGAAAGGAGGAAGGCTTTTGGAACTGTAGAGTGGATCATCTCTACTAGACAGAGAGAAAGGAGGAAGGCTTATGGAACTGTAGAGTGGATCATCTCTACTAGACAGAGAGAAAGGAGGAAGGCTTATGGAACTGTAGAGTGGATCATCTCTACTAGACAGGGAGAAGGGAAGAAGGCTTATGGAACTGTAGAGTGGATCATCTCTACTAGACAGGGAGAAAGGAGGAAGGCTTATGGAACTGTAGAGTGGATCATCTCTACTAGACAGAGAGAAAGGAGGAAGGCTTTTGGAACTGTAGAGTGGATCATCTCTACTAGACAGAGAGAAAGGAGGAAGGCTTTTGGAACTGTAGAGTGGATCATCTCTACTAGACAGGGATAAAGGAGGAAGGCTTATGGAACTGTAGAGTGGATCATCTCTACTAGACAGGGAGAAAGGAGGAAGGCTTATGGAACTGTAGAGTGGATCATCTCTACTAGACAGGGAGAAAGGAGGGAGGCTTATTGATCTGTTCTCCTAACAAACTAGTGTAATAATAGTAAACAGCCACAGCTAGAAGGTCAGGTAGCATCAGTATTCAGGGTCAGACAGGTTCTCCTATATAATTTATTACTAATGTAAAAAAACAAACTGATGTATTTCACTAATCTAATATTCTACGCTGTGTTCCTGTTAGCTGGAGAGATATTCTGAACATTGAAAATACACAGAGGAATGAAATCAGACACGGCCTTTCCTCAGGAAGACTGAAAAACATTTGATTCAAGGCTTTAAAACCTGTTTGGGCTTGGGGTGCCGCTAGCGCCACACCTCCCACATTCCACTGAAAAGGCAGAGCGGCAAATTCAAAAAAACATTTTTTTTAAATATTTAACTTTTACACATTAACAAGTCCAATACAGCATATGAAAGGCAGACATCTTGTGAATCTAACCACCATGTTCGATTTTTAAAATGTTTTACAGGGAAGACAAAATATGTAAATCTATTAGCTAACCACGTCAGCAAAAGAGAGCACTTTTCTAACTGCATCAGTTTTTTACTCCGTCACTAGCTATCACTAATTCGACCAAATGAAGATATATATAGCCACTAACCAAGAAACAACTTCATAAGATCACAGTCTGATAACATATTTATTGTATAGCATTTTTTTTTTTTTTTAAATGTGTATATTTATGGTATAAATCATAAATTACATTTCAGCTACAATCAGAAAGCAGCCATAACATTTACAGACACCAACATCAAATACCTAATTACTCCTCATAAAACATTTCTGAGAAATACATACTGTGCAGCAATTGAAAAACAGGATTCTTGTGATTCCAGACAATATTTCCGATTTATTAAATGTTTTACATCGAAAACTAAATGTAGCGCTAAATTAGCATAGCCACGCCAGACAGACACACTTGGGCGCGCGCGACCAGTTGACATGCACGACAGATATATGAAATAACATTATAAATTTGGTCTTACTTTGGCTGATCTTTCATCAGAATGTTGATCAAGTTGTCCTTAGTCCAGAAGAGTCGTTCAATCCCTTCAGAATGGCAACTTTCCATCTTCATTTAGCATGGGTACTCGTCGAGTGGCACGGAACTCTCCAACGTAAACAAAATAAACATTACGGAACACGGCAAAACTCCCGAAAAAATTCAAATAATCTGATTAAACTATATTGAAAAAACATACATTACGATGACATGGTCTCATTTATCAAATCAAATCCGAGCTGGAGATAGTTCACATCCGAAACGGCAGCAAAACAAAACATGATATCTCTCCCAAGTCGCACGCTTCTGACTTCCTGAAATTGACGGTCACGTCAAAGAAATAGGTCTTATTTCACGTCAGAACAAGATAAACGCATGATTTCTCCTCTGACGTACTCTTGACACCCAGAGGAAGGCGTACGAGGTGTGTTTCGGGTCATAAGTGGCATGACCATGTATAGGCAGAGCGTTGAAGCGAGCATAAACATCTTGCATTTTACTTCCTGGTCGGGGAAAGTGCTGCCAAAGGACTTGTGTTCCACTCAGAGAAAAAATTAAAACGGTTTTAGAAACTTGAGACTCTTTTCTATCCAATACTATTAACAATATGCATATTGTAAGAGCAGAAATTGATTAAAAGGCCGTTTGAAAATTTGCGCATATTTTCCAGTTTTTCCAATTCGCCCCCTAGAGCCCAAACAGGTTAAAGATTCAGATAGGAAAGGATGGAAGTTTGGGGAACACACACACATACAGACACACACACACGCACACACACACACACACATACACACACACACACACACACACACACACACACACACACACACACACACACACACACACACACACACACACACACACACACACACACACACACACACACACACAGAGACACAAGCACAGAGACACACACACGCACGCACGCACGCACGCACACACACACACACACACACACACACACACACACACACAGAGATAGACAGACCTTGCTGTAGGCTCATGTAGAAAACGATTACAAACAAACCACCAGTCTAACTGACATGACAGTACCAGTAGTCCCCAGTCTTACTGACATGACAGTACCAGTAGCCACCAGTCTTAATGACATGACACTACCAGTAGCCCCCAGTCTTACTGACATGACAGTACCAGTAGTCCCCAGTCTAACTGACATGACAGTACCAGTAGCCCCCAGTCTAACTGACATGACAGTACCAGTAGTCCCCAGTCTAACAGACATGACAGTACCAGTAGTCCCCAGTCTAACTGACATGACAGTACCAGTAGCCACCAGTCTAACTGACATGACAGTACCAGTAGTCCCCAGTCTTACTGACATGACAGTACCAGTAGCCCCCAGTCTTACTGACATGACAGTACCAGTAGCCACCAGTCTAACTGACATGACAGGACCAGTAGCCCCCAGTCTAACTGACATGACAGTACCAGTAGCCCCCAGTCTAACTGACATGACACTACCAGTAGCCCCCAGTCTTACTGACATGACAGTATAAGTAGCCACCAGTCTAACTGACATGACAGTACCAGTAGCCACCAGTCTAACTGACATGACAGTACCAGTAGCCACCAGTCTAACTGACATGACAGTACCAGTAGCCACCAGTCTAACTGACATGACAGTACCAGTAGTCCCCAGTCTAACTGACATGACAGTACCAGTAGCCACCAGTCTAACTGACATGACAGTACCAGTAGCCACCAGTCTTACTGACATGACAGTACCAGTAGTCCCCAGTCTAACTGACATGACAGTACCAGTAGCCCCCAGTCTTACTGACATGACAGTACCAGTAGCCCCCAGTCTAACTGACATGACAGTACCAGTAGTCCCCAGTCTAACTGACATGACAGTACCAGTAGCCCCCAGTCTTACTGACATGACAGTACCAGTAGCCCCCAGTCTAACTGACATGACAGTACCAGTAGCCACCAGTCTAACTGACATGACAGTACCAGTAGCCACCAGTCTAACTGACATGACAGTACCAGTAGCCCCCAGTCTAACTGACATGACAGTACCAGTAGCCACCAGTCTAACTGACATGACAGTACCAGTAGCCCCCAGTGTTACTGACATGACAGTACCAGTAGCCCCCAGTCTAACTGACATGACAGTACCAGTAGCCCCCAGTCTTACTGACATGACAGTACCAGTAGCCCCCAGTCTAACTGACATGACAGTACCAGTAGCCCCCAGTCTTACTGACATGACAGTACCAGTAGCCCCCAGTCTAACTGACATGACAGTACCAGTAGCCCCCAGTCTTACTGACATGACAGGACCAGTAGCCCCCAGTCTAACTGACATGACAGTACCAGTAGCCACCAGTCTAACTGACATGACAGTATCAGTAGCCCCCAGTCTAACTGACATGACAGTACCAGTAGCCCCCAGTCTAACTGACATGACAGTACCAGTAGTCCCCAGTCTAACTGACATGACAGTACCAGTAGCCCCCAGTCTAACTGACATGACAGTACCAGTAGTCCCCAGTCTAACTGACATGACAGTACCAGTAGCCCCCAGTCTAACTGACATGACAGTACCAGTAGCCCCCAGTCTAACTGACATGACAGTACCAGTAGCCCCCAGTCTAACTGACATGACAGTACCAGTAGCCCCCAGTCTAACTGACATGACAGTACCAGTAGCCCCCAGTCTAACTGACATGACAGTACCAGTAGCCCCCAGTCTTACTGACATGACAGTACCAGTAGCCACCAGTCTAACTGACATGACAGTACCAGTAGCCCCCAGTCTTACTGACATGACAGTACCAGTAGTCCCCAGTCTAACTGACATGACAGTACCAGTAGTCCCCAGTCTAACTGACATGACAGTACCAGTAGCCCCCAGTCTAACTGACATGACAGTACCAGTAGCCCCCAGTCTTACTGACATGACAGTACCAGTAGTCCCCAGTCTTACTGACATGACAGTACCAGTAGCCACCAGTCTTACTGACATGACAGTACCAGTAGTCCCCAGTCTAACTGACATGACAGTACCAGTAGCCCCCAGTCTTACTGACATGACAGTACCAGTAGCCCCCAGTCTAACTGACATGACAGTACCAGTAGTCCCCAGTCTTACTGACATGACAGTACCAGTAGCCCCCAGTCTTACTGACATGACAGTACCAGTAGTCCCCAGTCTTACTGACATGACAGTACCAGTAGCCCCCAGTCTAACTGACATGACAGTACCAGTAGCCCCCAGTCTAACTGACATGACAGTACCAGTAGCCCTCAGTCTAACTGACTTGACAGTACCAGTAGCCCCCAGTCTAACTGACATGACAGTACCAGTAGTCCCCAGTCTAACTGACATGACAGTACCAGTAGCCCCCAGTCTAACTGACATGACAGGACCAGTAGCCCCCAGTCTAACTGACATGACAGTACCAGTAGCCACCAGTCTTACTGACATGACAGTACCAGTAGTCCCCAGTCTTACTGACATGACAGGACCAGTAGCCCCCAGTCTTACTGACATGACAGTACCAGTAGCCACCAGTCTTAATGACATGACACTACCAGTAGCCCCCAGTCTAACTGACATGACAGTACCAGTAGCCACCAGTCTTACTGACATGACAGTACCAGTAGTCCCCAGTCTTACTGACATGACAGTACCAGTAGTCCCCAGTCTTACTGACATGACAGGACCAGTAGCCCCCAGTCTTACTGACATGACAGTACCAGTAGTCCCCAGTCTAACTGACATGACAGTACCAGTAGCCCCCAGTCTAACTGACATGACAGTACCAGTAGCCCCCAGTCTTACTGACATGACAGTACCAGTAGTCCCCAGTCTAACTGACATGACAGTACCAGTAGCCCCCAGTCTAACTGACATGACAGTACCAGTAGCCCCCAGTCTAACTGACATGACAGTACCAGTAGCCACCAGTCTAACTGACATGACAGTACCAGTAGCCCCCAGTCTTACTAACATGACAGTACCAGTAGCCCCCAGTCTAACTGACATGACAGTACCAGTAGCCACCAGTCTAACTGACATGACAGTACCAGTAGCCACCAGTCTTAATGACATGACACTACCAGTAGCCCCCAGTCTTACTGACATGACAGTACCAGTAGTCCCCAGTCTAACTGACATGACAGTACCAGTAGCCCCCAGTCTAACTGACATGACAGTACCAGTAGCCCCCAGTCTAACTGACATGACAGTACCAGTAGCCACCAGTCTAACTGACATGACAGTACCAGTAGCCCCCAGTCTTACTAACATGACAGGACCAGTAGTCCCCAGTCTTACTAACATGACAGTACCAGTAGCCCCCAGTCTAACTGACATGACAGTACCAGTAGTCCCCAGTCTAACTGACATGACAGTACCAGTAGCCCCCAGTCTTACTGACATGACAGTACCAGTAGCCACCAGTCTAACTGACATGACAGGACCAGTAGTCCCCAGTCTTACTGACATGACAGTACCAGTAGCCACCAGTCTAACTGACATGACAGTACCAGTAGTCCCCAGTCTTACTGACATGACAGTACCAGTAGTCCCCAGTCTTACTGACATGACAGTACCAGTAGCCACCAGTCTAACTGACATGACAGTACCAGTAGTCCCCAGTCTTACTGACATGACAGTACCAGTAGCCACCAGTCTAACTGACATGACAGGACCAGTAGCCCCCAGTCTTACTGACATGACAGTATAAGTAGCCACCAGTCTAACTGACATGACAGTACCAGTAGCCACCAGTCTTACTGACATGACAGTATAAGTAGCCACCAGTCTAACTGACATGACAGGACCAGTAGCCACCAGTCTTACTGACATGACAGTATAAGTAGCCACCAGTCTAACTGACATGACAGTACCAGTAGCCACCAGTCTAACTGACATGACAGGACCAGTAGTCCCCAGTCTAACTGACATGACAGTACCAGTAGCCACCAGTCTTACTGACATGACAGTACCAGTAGTCCCCAGTCTAACTGACATGACAGTACCAGTAGCCCCCAGTCTTACTGACATGACATGACAGTACCAGTAGCCCCCAGTCTAACTGACATGACAGTACCAGTAGTCCCCAGTCTAACTGACATGACAGTACCAGTAGTCCCCAGTCTTACTGACATGACAGTACCAGTAGCCCCCAGTCTAACTGACATGACAGTACCAGTAGCCCCCAGTCTAACTGACATGACAGTACCAGTAGCCCTCAGTCTAACTGACTTGACAGTACCAGTAGCCCCCAGTCTAACTGACATGACAGTACCAGTAGTCCCCAGTCTAACTGACATGACAGTACCAGTAGCCCCCAGTCTAACTGACATGACAGGACCCGTAGCCCCCAGTCTAACTGACATGACAGTACCAGTAGTCCCCAGTCTTACTGACATGACAGGACCAGTAGCCCCCAGTCTTACTGACATGACAGTACCAGTAGCCACCAGTCTTAATGACATGACACTACCAGTAGCCCCCAGTCTTACTGACATGACAGTACCAGTAGTCCCCAGTCTAACTGACATGACAGTACCAGTAGCCCCCAGTCTAACTGACATGACAGTACCAGTAGCCCCCAGTCTAACTGACATGACAGTACCAGTAGCCACCAGTCTAACTGACATGACAGTACCAGTAGCCCCCAGTCTTACTAACATGACAGGACCAGTAGTCCCCAGTCTTACTAACATGACAGTACCAGTAGCCCCCAGTCTAACTGACATGACAGTACCAGTAGTCCCCAGTCTAACTGACATGACAGTACCAGTAGTCCCCAGTCTAACTGACATGACAGGACCAGTAGTCCCCAGTCTTACTGACATGACAGTACCAGTAGCCCCCAGTCTAACTGACATGACAGTACCAGTAGTCCCCAGTCTTACTGACATGACAGTACCAGTAGCCACCAGTCTAACTGACATGACAGGACCAGTAGCCCCCAGTCTTACTGACATGACAGGACCAGTAGCCACCAGTCTTACTGACATGACAGTACCAGTATCCCCCAGTCTTACTGACATGACAGTATAAGTAGCCACCAGTCTAACTGACATGACAGTACCAGTAGCCACCAGTCTAACTGACATGACAGGACCAGTAGTCCCCAGTCTAACTGACATGACAGTACCAGTAGCCACCAGTCTAACTGACATGACAGTACCAGTAGCCACCAGTCTTACTGACATGACAGTACCAGTAGTCCCCAGTCTAACTGACATGACAGTACCAGTAGCCCCCAGTCTTACTGACATGACATGACAGTACCAGTAGCCCCCAGTCTAACTGACATGACAGTACCAGTAGTCCCCAGTCTAACTGACATGACAGTACCAGTAGCCCCCAGTCTTACTGACATGACAGTACCAGTAGCCCCCAGTCTAACTGACATGACAGTACCAGTAGCCACCAGTCTAACTGACATGACAGTACCAGTAGCCACCAGTCTAACTGACATGACAGTACCAGTAGCCCCCAGTCTAACTGACATGACAGTACCAGTAGCCACCAGTCTAACTGACATGACAGTACCAGTAGCCCCCAGTGTTACTGACATGACAGTACCAGTAGCCCCCAGTCTAACTGACATGACAGTACCAGTAGCCCCCAGTCTTACTGACATGACAGTACCAGTAGCCCCCAGTCTAACTGACATGACAGTACCAGTAGCCCCCAGTCTTACTGACATGACAGTACCAGTAGCCCCCAGTCTAACTGACATGACAGTACCAGTAGCCCCCAGTCTTACTGACATGACAGGACCAGTAGCCCCCAGTCTAACTGACATGACAGTACCAGTAGCCACCAGTCTAACTGACATGACAGTATCAGTAGCCCCCAGTCTAACTGACATGACAGTACCAGTAGCCCCCAGTCTAACCTACATGACAGTACCAGTAGTCCCCAGTCTAACTGACATGACAGTACCAGTAGCCCCCAGTCTAACTGACATGACAGTACCAGTAGTCCCCAGTCTAACTGACATGACAGTACCAGTAGTCCCCAGTGTAACTGACATGACAGTACCAGTAGCCCCCAGTCTTACTGACATGACAGGACCAGTAGCCCCCAGTCTTACTGACATGACAGTACCAGTAGCCCCCAGTCTAACTGACATGACAGTACCAGTAGCCCCCAGTCTTACTGACATGACAGTACCAGTAGTCCCCAGTCTAACTGACATGACAGTACCAGTAGCCCCCAGTCTTACTGACATGACAGTACCAGTAGCCCCCAGTCTAACTGACATGACAGTACCAGTAGCCACCAGTCTAACTGACATGACAGTACCAGTAGCCCCCAGTCTAACTGACATGACAGTACCAGTAGCCCCCAGTCTAACTGACATGACAGTACCAGTAGCCCCCAGTCTAACTGACATGACAGTACCAGTAGCCCCCAGTCTTACTGACATGACAGTACCAGTAGCCCCCAGTCTAACTGACATGACAGTACCAGTAGCCCCCAGTCTAATTGACATGACAGTACCAGTAGCCCCCAGTCTAACTGACATGACAGTACCAGTAGCCCCCAGTCTAACTGACATGACAGTACCAGTAGCCCCCAGTCTAACTGACATGACAGTACCAGTAGCCCCCAGTCTAACTGACATGACAGTACCAGTAGCCCCCAGTCTAACTGACATGACAGTACCAGTAGCCCCCAGTCTAACTGACATGACAGTACCAGTAGCCCCAGTCTAACTGACATGACAGTACCAGTAGCCCCCAGTCTAACTGACATGACAGTACCAGTAGCCCCCAGTCTAACTGACATGACAGTACCAGTAGCCCCCAGTCTAACTGACATGACAGTACCAGTAGCCCCCAGTCTAACTGACATGACAGTACCAGTAGCCCCAGTCTAACTGACATGACAGTACCAGTAGCCCCCAGTCTAACTGACATGACAGTACCAGTAGCCCC